>NC_136411.1:138228015-138613015 GCF_051521515.1 Lactuca serriola
CGTTAATATTTGACGAACTCACCTTAACAACCCCCCTAGCGAATGCTAGGGGTGGTGTACATTTGGGTTTAGCGAGTTTAACGAAGGTTCTTAACACTCCCACTCCTCTTAGCCTTAGGAAACCTTGACTTTTTCCCTCTCTTTTCACTTCACATGTTATATATATATATATATATATATATATATATATATATATATATATATATATCACTTTTCAAAATTGAAAACAGATCAGTCGACCTGCTCAACGAATCTATTCTAATGGGAAGAAGTCAAGGTTTCCTATGGGTTCCTCAACCCGCATTTGAGGTTGAAAGTTCAATCCGTTCGTGTTTTCCGACAATACCACCGGTGACGCCGGTCTAATTACTTTTTTTCCTTATATATATATATATATATATATATATATATATATATATATATATATATATATATATATATATATATATATATATATATATATTAGTTTAAAACTGGTGGGAACCACGATTACAAAGTTAATTAAACTTATATAATAAAAACTCAAAATTATTAATTACTTATTTTAAATAAATTATTAATTAAGAGATTTTTTAGTTATATAAAAATATAATCATTGATTTAAATAAATATATAAAATTACACCACTTTATATTTGTATTAATTTAATTTTAATTTTAATATTATTAAAATAATTTAATTATAGTGGTAAAATTAATATTTGAAATTTGAAATGAAGAATCAATAGATTGACAATTGACATGCATTAATTAGGTGACATAATAGAATGACACATGACAAAAAAAGAATAAAATATGCATTTATTAGAAAACCTAATATGGTGACACATGTCAAAAAGAAAATAAAACTATTATTTTATTAGATTTTATATATATATATATATATATATATATATATATATATATATATATATATATATATATATATATATACACACACTAGGTGTGAGACCCATATATTACATGGGTTTATGTAAAAAGAAAAATTAAATATGAAATTTTAACAATTTGAAAAGTTTGAATTTATAAGAAAAATGAGAATTTTTTTTGAATTATTAAAATTAATGAGGCTTTAATGTATCGAATACATTACATATATAAACATTTTCTAATAAATAGCTTACATATATATTACATTACATATTAAACGTGAAATTTTAATTTAATAAAATGAAAAATACAATAAAATGACAAGTGGAAATTTGAAAATTCAATTATTCTAGAAAATGTCATGTGTCCAAATGAAGGAGAAGAGGACATGTGGAAAAAAGTTCTTTGTTTATTAGTGAGGATATATATATATATATATATATATATATATATATATATATATATATATAGAGAGAGAGAGAGAGAGCTAGGTTCATTTGTTTAAACTAATTATTGTGTTATTGTATGCATAAATGCGGACCAATCAAAATTAAATAAATAAATAAGGGTAACTAGGTAATTTGAGAAATAACTTCCACAAATACTCCCTGTGATTTTGCTAGTTACGTTTGATTTTAACCCGATCGACCCAACAAACTTTGATCTCATCGTCGTCGGCACCGGTCTGCCTGAATCCATCATCGCTGCAGCCTCTACAGCCGGAAAAACTGTTCTCCATCTTGATCATAACCCCTTATACGGCTCCCACTACTCTTCCCTTACTCTCTAAGACCTCACATCCTTCCTCAGCTCTCAATCCAAAATCCCTAAAAACCAATCCCCCCCCCCCAATCGGATGACACCATTACTCTCTAGTTAGCGGATCTGGTACTAATCTCGATTCATCTCGATTCAGGTTCCTCATTCCCGATTAAGATCTTAATGCTCAAGATGTGTAGGTTCCTCATTCCCGATTCAGGTTCCTCGTCGATGGCGACGACGCTGACCACCAGAGAAGAAAACGGCGGTCACCTTCATCTTGCCCTCGTGCCAGATTCTCCACGTGATTCAGTTCAATTTATTAAATGGTCACCTTCATCTTGCCCCCGTGCCTTGCTAATTGCTAACTTTCATGGGAGGATAACTATCTGGACTCAGCCTTCCCATGTAAGCTTTTCCTGCTTTACTTCTAGTTTCTGCTTTCATTGTTTGTATACATCTTACCTCCTGCTTACCTCATTCTTTTGGAAGTTGGGTATTGTTGTATGCAAGTAAGGCTATTAGTTTTAATGTTTGTTGTTCTTTACTGGAAAAAAGTATTTGTAAAAAAGATTAACCATTCTTTCTGTTTGGGATAAGTTATCTTCCCATCTAAGACCTTACATCCTTCCTCCGCTCTCAATCCAAAATCCCTAAAACCAATCCCCCCCAATCGGATGACACCACTACTCTCGAGTTATCGGATCTGGTACTAATCTCGATTCATCTCGATTCAGGTTCCTCATTCCCGATTCAGATCTCAATGCTCAAGATGTGCAGGTTCCTCATTCCCGATTCAGGTTCCTCGTCGATGGCGGCAACGCTGACCACCAGATAAGAAAACGGCAGTCACCTTCATCTTGCCCTCGTGCCAGATTCTCCACATGATCCAGTTCAATTTATTGAATGGTCACCTTCATCTTGCCCCCGTGCCTTGCTAATTGCTAACTTTCATGGGAGGATAACTATCTGGACTCAGCCTTCCCATGTAAGCTTTTCCTGCTTTACTTCTAGTTTCTGCTTTCAATGTTTGTGTACATCTTACCTCCTACTTACCTCATTCTTTTGGAAGTTGGGTATTGTTGTATGCAAGTAAGGCTATTAGTTTTAATGTTTGTTGTTATTTACTGGAAAAAAGTATTTGTAGAAAAGATTAACCATTCTTTCTGTTTGGGTTAAGTTATCTTCCCATCTAAGACCTCACATCCTTCCTCCGCTCTCAATCCAAAATCCCTAAAACCAATCCCCCCCAATCGGATGACACCACTACTCTCGAGTTATCAGATCTGGTACTAATCTCGATTCATCTCGATTCAGGTTCCTCATTCCCGATTCAGATCTCAATGCTCAAGATGTGTAGGTTCCTCATTCCCGATTCAGGTTCCTCGTCGATGGCGGCAACGCTGACCACCAGAGAGGAAAACGACGGTCACCTTCATCTTGCCCTCGTGCCAGATTCTCCACGTGATTCAGTTCAATTTATTGAATGGTCACCTTCATCTTGCCCCCGTGCCTTGCTAATTGCTAACTTTCATGGGAGGATAACTATCTGGACTCAGCCTTCCCATGTAAGCTTTTCCTGCTTTACTTCTAGTTTCTGCTTTCACTGTTTGTGTACATCTTACCTCCTACTTACCTCATTCTTTTGGAAGTAGGGTATTGTTGTATGCAAGTAAGGCTATTAGTTTTAATGTTTGTTGTTCTTTACTGGAAAAAAGTATTTGTAGATAAGATTAACCATTCTTTCTGTTTGGGATAAGTTATCTTGCACAAGCAAAGCCCTCTTGGGAGCTGGGCCTAGTGGGATTATGGCAACTGATGCAATTGTTACAGACTCAGGATCTTTACATGTGGCAGGAGTCCCAATTGTGAACCCATCTACTGTTGTTTCATATGTGACTCCTGGATTTGGGAATGGATTTCAAGCTACTCCAAAGACTAGCACCACTAATGGGATCCCTCCTTCGCTTAATCCACCTTCTTGGGATGGTTTTGCTTCGTTGGCTTCTTATTTGTTTAGCTGGCAGGAATACTTTGATTCAGAAAGTAAACAAGGGATGAAACTTAGAGAACAAGATTATGGTGACATGGTTGCCCTTCATTGTTCTCCTGTTTCAAATTTTTCTGCATATGTGAGTCCTGAAGCTTCAGCTCAATTAGCAGCAACAACTACATGAGGTTATGGAGTCACTACAGTTGCCTTTGACCCTACCTATGGTGGCTATGTCATTTCTATTGTAATTGTTGAAGGTACTTAACCTTCCAACCTTCTCCATTTACATTTACTTGCTAACTGTTGGCATTGTTTATGTAGGACAATACATGTCTCCTTACGACCCAGATGAAGGTTCTTCAATTACTGGATGGAGAGTTCAAAGATGGGAATCCTCTTTAGAGCCTGTTGTCCTGCTCATGGTGGTGAGTTTGCTGTTGCGTTTCTAAGAGGTGGGGTCCATATTTTTTCTGGTTCGAGTTTTACACCTGTTGATAACTATCAGATCAATGTTTTTTCTGTAATTGCTTCTCCTACATTTTCTTTTACGAGCTGCTGTTCTGCTACTGTGTGGCATGATACTATGTTGAAGATAATTCGTGTTCTTACCCCTACTGTTCTAAGCAGTCAAGTGAAAGCAAACTCCTCAACATGGGAACGCGCCATTGCAGAAAGGTATTCTAATTTCATTTCTACAGAACTCGTGCTGACATGGCATCTTCTTTTTCCTAAATACTTGGCCTTGCAGATTTTGGTGGAGTCTTATGGTTGGAGTTGATTGGTGGGATGCTGTTGGCTGTACACAAAGTGTTGCTGAGGATGTGATGGGATGTCAGGTCCACCAAGCAAATTACACCCTTTGTTTGCAAATAAAACGTAATATAATGGTAAAAAGGGGTATCGATCCTCGGCCAAATGGTTGTATTCAATCACCAATGCAATCTAAAAGAACTATTGTAAATAAACTAAGTAACTACAATTAAACTAAAAAGGGGGTGTTTGATTACTTGAAAACTAAAAGACTTGAATAACTAAAAACTTGCAATTAAGCAAGATAGTGAGATGATCAAATATTGGAGAGAGTTGGTTAACTAAAGCAATTCAACATAATGAACATTTGTGTGTTTATCATTAGGATCTAATACAAAGCTTATCCTTCATCCCAAATTGGTTATAGCAATCATGAAGCATGAGATGCCAAGATTCCTCATAGGTAGTATGGAGGTTGGGCAAGCCCACAACACACCTTCTTAATTAAGATCAAGTGTCAATTGAAAAAATTGATCCCAAGAAATCAATTAGCCTTAAGAATGAAGGAATCCTCAATTCCTAGAGGATGTCAAATGCTTACACATCCATAAAGGAGTTATGATTCATAAGCTAGAGATGATTTATACCATCATAAAGCTTTTGTTCTAGATAAATTCAATGATCCAATGCAAAATCAAAGAAACAAATCACCAATTGCTCATTCAATTACTAAGCTCATGATCAAAGCATCAAATAAGCATAAGAATTGCAAACTAGAATCATAAACATGGAATAAATTGATAATCAACATAAATCCTTCAAAACCCACAAACATTCATTGGTTTTTAGCCAAAGTCAACCAAATAAGAGTATTAGCCACTCATGGCAACAAAGTAACAAGAACAATAATCTAATTGCATAAAGAAACTACCTAAGATTTGGAAAGATGAAAGGAAATGGTTTCTAGCTCCCAAAATCTCCTCTTGCAGGTCTCCAATGGTGAAAAATCGTCAATTTGCCTCTAGATCTGATCCCCTAAGGTTATGGTGTGCCAAATGACCAAAATGCCCAAACTGGGCAGTTGTGCGGGTACCCGAGCGACGAAAATTTCACCCGCGCAAACGTTGTTGTGTTGCCATTGGTCCACCATTCCACTACTCCACCCTTCCACTACCAAAGATTCCTTTGGTCCCCCCCCATTGTCCATGTAATCTGAATCCACCAATCATCATTTAGCTACCAAATGGATGCTCCAAACCCAAAATTAGAAATTTATGATCCATCTTCACAAGCCCAAATAACCCAAGCAATCAACTTTAAAAGCCCAATTCTTCTTCTTTGATTCCGTCAAGCCCAACAATGCCTCGGGAGCCCACTAAGCCGTCTTCACTCTAATCCATAATCACAAAAAGCTCCAAAAACCCCTGCAAAATTCCTCATGCAACATAACAAGTCCCCGATACGATCCATGATAAAGAAATTAATTAAAATACAATGCAATACTTATAAAAAAACTAAAAATCTAAAATAAACTAATAAAAAGAAAGAAATAAAATAAGCTATCAAATCACCCCAAGCTTAAAGCTAACTTGTCCTCAAGTTAGAACAAGACTAAAATGAGCTCGGGATGAGCTAAACTAAAAAGAGAAAAAGAAAGATACCATAGAACTTGGTCAACATCAGTCAATATGGTCAGAATTAGTCCTTCATGGACCCTACGCATCTTCAAAATGTTCCCGCTTTAGAGCCATAAACCACATTCTCAACCACTTGATGGGCGAATAGATCACGGTTGGATGTAGTCGCGGTGTGCAAGACAAAGGAAACAGAGATGCGCCTAGTGGGGGCACTTTAAATCACCAATGCAGACCATAGTGCACGAAGGAAAGGTGCCTCTTCACACACTATGGTTCCTACATTTGTCAGGCTAAAATGTATAATACGAAATAGGGTTTTGCAGCACGGCCTCCGGGCAAACATCCGGATTCAAAGGCTTCTCCCTTGTACTATCCTTTACAGTCTACCGTCTCATCGTCGGGGCCTTTCTCACCAAAAATCAAAAATAAAATAAAATAATAAAATTTTACTTAACCTAAATCTAAACCTAACAACCTAAGTCTGCAATCTTGAACTTCTGTTATTTGGATTCCAGGCTGTTCGTTGCTTAATATTCGATCTTTCTTCTTCTTTTTTTTTCTTTTTTTGAAGAGAAGCCTTGAACTTGGATTGTTGTTCTTCTTTTTTGTGTTGCTCTTTTTCTTCATTTTTCATATTTGTTTTTGTTGCTTTTCTTTAATCTTCTTCATTGTTTCTTTTTGTCTTCACTTTTTTCCAATTTCTTCATTTTTTTTTGTGTTTTCTTCTTGTCTTTCTTCTTTGAAGGTCTAAGGAATTTCACCATGTAACATAGGATGAAGGCTAACATGAACACCTAATAATCATTGACAATGTGCCAAGATCAACTAAAAAGGGTGGGATATGACTCAAAAATGGGTGTTACCGAAAAAAACTTGGTCCTAAAAGATGTGAATTGGGGGACTCACTTCAAAGTTCATCAAGCACCTCAATGCAAGGTGTGATAAACAAAATCTATCTAACTATCTACTCTAGACCCCTAGAAAAATGATGACCTATCTTAAAAAGGTGGTGAGAATCTAACTATGCAAGGCTCGGACGAGACTCAGGAGTACTAAGGGGTACTCCCCCCAAAACCAAGATGCGAGTCTTCAATATCTTCAATGTCTTCAAAATACCATACCAGGCTAATCTTTGCTCGCACACATCGGTTTGACCAACCACATCCCTTCACATCTAGACCCAATCAAGCTACCTGCATCTGACCCCCACACAAGCGGTCTCAAAGTGGTTTGTGAGGCTCAAAACGTGTCCCATTTATCAAATACAAGGAACTCCATATCAAGACCTGGACCAATCTATGATTCAATACTTATGACTCAGCGCTATGGTACCTGTAGGGATGAGAAGACAAGAGAGAACAAAAATGCATGAACTTAAACTAGAATGCATCTAAAAAGTATGAAAATTAGAAAAGAAAGAAACAAAATATGTATTTTTTTTGAAATTTTTATGCAACTTTTTTATGAATGACCTAAATGACTTAGTCTAGATGCAACTATCTACAACCCAAATGCAATAAAAACAAAAGATAAGAAATACCTCACCCCAAGCTTAAAATGAAGCATTGTCCTCAATGCTTAGGATGAGAGTAAGGAAGGATCAAACTGGGATCAAGATGGAGGAGGCACGCGAGGACGGTATGGAAGCAACACATGGGTCGCACAATGATTCTTGGATGGAGTTCTTGGCCGCCTAAATACACATGGATGAAAGCTTGGTCGCACAAAGGACGCACATGAAATGGCTCGAAATTTTCTTATGAAATGACATATTTGCGCGGGGTACCCTCGCAAACTTTGCGCGGGTGGGGGGCAGCCACGCGCACACGTCAGAATACATCCCATGTTGGGGTAATTTTCGAGCTCGGATTTGCGCGACTAGGGTTAGGTCGCGCAAGGGTTGCGAGGGTGGCAGTCGGTCGCGCAAACATTTGCGCGGGTGGGGAACCGGCCGCGCGCATACATCAGAATGCATCCCATGTGGGGGTAATTTGGAACTCGGAATCTGCGCGACTGGGGGTCGGTCGCGCAACGGCTGCGCAGGCACCCACACAAATTTCAAATTTTTAGCATTTTTCAAACTTCACCAAGATCATTGGTAGACTTCAATATTCTTATTTTTAGACTAACTTCAAGCTTAGAATCACCCAAAACTTTAAGCGGATATTATTTATTTACAATGCATTTGTTTAACGTCTTTTCCAAGACATAACTCCGCTTCCGTCAACCTTCGTAATTCGGATTTTCCAATGTTATGTTGTTAAATTCTCCTGTGTCAAAGCCTTCATAAAGTGGTTTCAAGCGATGCCCATTTACTTTGAATATTTGATTTGTTTCCAAACTTTTAATTTCAACCACACCACAATCAAACACTTTTATAACAATAAAAGGTCCGTGCCATCGAGATCGCAACTTTCCCGAGAATAGCTTTAAGCGTGAATGATAAAGAAGAAATTTTTTACCCGGAATAGAGTGTTTTTGGGTTATGTGTTTGTCATGAAATGCCTTTTTCTTCTCTTTGCACCATTTGAACCTTTTAATTATCTTCTTCTTGACCACTTCCATCATTGGAGGATCCAATCTTCTTTGAGGTCCCCTCTTAGGATTACAATCATCTTCCATGATTATCTTGTATGTGCATACATTATGGCTTATCCTGTTTATTGGCTCAATCACATCAACCCGATACAATGTAGAAATGTTGCTAGGGTACCTCATTCCTTCAAAGATGTTGAAGTGAATGGTTTCTCCATCAAACTCCATAGTTATCTTTCCTTTATGGACATCAATGATTGTGTAAGCAGTATGCATGAAAGGTCTTCCAAGGAGGATCATAGATGATTTGGAAGGAGTATTCTCTTCAAGATCAATGACATAAAAATCCGCGGGAAAAACATGTTGATTAACTTGTACTAACACATCCTCCAACACTCCTCTTGGAGACACCCTTGACTTGTCCGCTAATTGAATGATGACTCCCGTTTCTTCCAAAGGTCCAATATTGAGAGATTGAAAAACCAAATATGGCATCACATTGATCGAGGCTCCAAGATCTAACATAGCACTTTCAACATGCAAATCACCAATGGTACAAGGGATAGCAAATATTCTCGGATACTTGCATTTGGGAGGTAACTTCTTTTGGATAACCGCAAACACATTTACATTGACTTGAATCTTTTCATTTGCCTTGAATTTTCTCTTCTTGGTGCATAAATCCTTGAGGAATTTTGCATAAATTGGAATTTTCTTAATAGCATTCAATAGTGGAATGTTGATCTGGACCTTGCGAAAAGTTTCAAATAATTCATTTTCTTCCTCTATCTTCTTGGAAAAGGCTATCCGGGAAGGGAAAGGTGGTGGTATGACCAATGTCTTGATAGGCTTGTTGGAACATTTGGTTTGCTCAATGTTTGGAACAACCGGTTCCTTTGGAGGAACTACCACTTTCGAAGGTTCAACAATAATAACCTCATCTTCTTCTTCGCTTGAAACTCTTTTGAGGTTGCTTTCTTCAAGTGTTTTCCCACTTCTCAAAGTTATTTCCCTCATATTGGGGTTCTTCTTGGTTTGAGATGGAAGTTTGCCCCTTTGTTCCATCTTGTTGAGAGTGGTGGCCAAGTCTCTGATTTGTGCTTGAATGTTTGAGAAGGTATTCTTGGTCTCTTGTTGAAATTGGCTTTGACTTTGAGCAAGAGAAGTAACGAGTTTTTGAAGACTCATTTGATGGTTACCACTTGATTGGCCTTGTGGTGGAGGTTGTTCGTAATTTGGAGGGTTGAAAGAAGTTTGTGGATATGGAGGTTTTTGGGAGGGGTATTGTGGATGTTGAGGTCTCATCAAAATATTTGGTGGGTTTTGCTTTGGTGGATATGGATTGTGTGGGTTGTTCCTCCAATTTGGGTTGAAATTGTTTTGAAATCCCATAGGTCTTGGTTGACCTTGATATCCTCCCATTGCATTCACATCTTCTGATTCATTACTAAGTGAGGGACACTTATCCGTATAATGCCCCGTCATTGCATAAATGCCACACACCATCAATTGTTGACCACTTCCCACCACCATTTGGCTTAGCACATTAGTCAAATCCAAGAGATTTGATTCCAAGTGTTGAGTGTTGCTAACTTCACCAACCACTTGTGGAGAATTTCTCTTCATTTCATTTTGGGTTCCAAAGTTTCGTTGATTTTGAGAAATGGTTCCAAAAAGGGATCTTATCTCTTGGGGTGTCTTGTTGAAGATGTCACCACCACTTGAAGCATCAATCATCCTCCTATCTTTGTCATTCATTCCCTCATAAATTTTTTGAAGAAGTAGTTGTTCGGGAATGTTGTGTTGAGGGCAACTTGTACAAAAGTTCTTGAATCGCTCCCAAAAATCATGAAAAGTCTCATTCTCCCCTTGACGAATCCCCAAAATGTCACTTCTTTGACTTGATATCCGGGAGGTAGGATAGAACTGGCTATTGAAGGCCTTGAGTAACTCTTCCCATGTGTGAATAGATCCCAGTGGCAAGTTGAATAACCATTCTCTAGCTTTATCTTCTAATGTGAGCGGGAAGGCGGTTAGCTTGAAATCATCCAATGTCACATTTTCGGGCAACATGGTAACACATATCATGTGAAAGGACTTCAAATGCCTTTGAGGATCTTCTCTATCCAAACCATGGAACTTGGTAAGTTGATGTATGAAACTTGACTTCAATTCAATTCCCCGGCGGTTTGCGGGGTAAACAATACCAAGAGGTGTGTGAGTAACATCCGTCTCCATCATTTGTCTAAGTGTCAACTCTTGAGGGGGATTAGGTGGGTTGGGGTGATTGGGATATTGTTGGTAGGGTGGGTATTGGTGGTTCATTTGTGGTGGATAAGGTTGGTAGTTAGGGTATTGGTGATAAGGGAGTTGTTGTGGTGGATACATTGGGGTTGATGCATTGGAGGGTGTTAGTAATTAGGTGGATTTGGGTAATGTACTTGTTGTTGAACTTGAAAGGCATTGTTTTGAGGTTGGTTGTTTTGGTGAAAGTTTTGGTTTTATGGTTGGTAATTGGGTTGGTTTTGAGGAGGGGCTTGATTCCAAGGTGGCATATCAATGAGAGGTTCTTGTTGTTGTTCTCTTGGTGGTTGGGGTGGGGTATTGGTGTCTTGATTGTTTGGGTTTGGGTTTGGGTTAGGATTGTGAGGTGGAGTGTGATTCATGGCTATGTAGTTTTCAAAAGGAATGTCTTCAAAGGATTGACCAACAATAGGAGAACTCGGTTCGGTGTTGGTATCACTTGAAGTATGAACTTGATCTTCTATGTTGATTAGTGGAGCTGATGAAGAAGCTTGAACGAGTTGTTGTTGCTTTGCTTGTTTGGCTAACTTCTTCAATCTTTTTGCTTCTTTTTCAATTTCCGGATTGTAGAGTAGTTCACCGGTTCTTGTAGACCTAGGCATAAACAATCAAATAACAATAACCAATTTCCCCGACAACGTCAACCAAATAAAAGTATTAGCCACTAATGGCAACAAAGTAACAAGAACAATAATCTAATTGCATAAAGAAACTACCTAAGATTTGGAAAGATGAAAGGAAATGGTTTCTAGCTCCCAAAATCGCCTCTTGCAGATCTCTAATGGTGAAAAATCGTCAATTTGCCTCTAGATCTGATCCCCCAAGGTTATGGTGTGCCAAATGACCAAAATGCCCAAACTGGGCAGTTGCGCGGGTACCCGCGCGACGAAAATTTTACCCGTGAAAACGTTGTTGTGTTGCCATTGGTCCACCATTCCACTACTCCACCCTTTCACTACCAAAGATTCCTTTGGTCCCCCCTTGTCCATGTAATTTGAATCCACCAATCATCATTTAGCTACCAAATGGATGCACCAAACACAAAATTAGAAATTTATGATCCATCTTCACAAGCCCAAATAATCCAAGCCATCAACTTTAAAAGCCCAGTTCTTCTTCTTTAATTCCGCCAAGCCCAACACTGCCTCGGGAGCCCACTAAGCCAGAAACGTCCCAAAATTAAAGACTAAAAATTTCTTTTAATAAAACTTTACTTTAAGCATATTCATCATTTCAAAACATAATCAGAGTATTAGTTTCCAAAATACATGTTCGCTATCAGAGTAAACATTCCCAGGCTATCTAAACTATGGTGTGTGCCATGCGATCACCCCGAGCTCTTCCCTCCGCTACCGGAAGTACCTGAAACCAAAACTGAAAACCATAAGCACAAAGCTTAGTGAGTTCCCCACCCTACCACATACCATGCATAACCACATACTGCACACATACCGGGCCACACCCGCTATCCTGGGCCTCGCCCACCCCGACCTCGGGCCCCGCCGCTCCAGGCCCCGCCTGGCTTCGAGCCCCGCTCGGATACAGATCTGTTTCACTTAGGCCTCGCCTGTCACAGGTCCTCGCCCACTAACATATAATAGCACATAAACATATCACATCACATCACATAAGCTAAACACATACTAACGGATCTTGTCCTAAGGCCTCGCCTATCTCTGGGCCCCGCCCTTGTCCTGCTACTGATGAGTCATGGAACCCCGTCCATACTCCTACTGATAGTGAGGTACGGGCCCAGCCCACCCTCACTCCTTCCCTAACTTGGGCCTCACCCCAGATCTGCTGCTACTGAGATGTGGAACACCATCCACACTCTGTTATTGGTGAGATACGGGACCTCGCCCACACTCACCTCCCTACCAGGCACATACAAGTATCACACAGACAACAAGTATAAACTATCACATAAACCATTCCTTGGGCACCCGCCCTCTATCATTGGACCTCGTCCCGAATATCATACTATCATACTGTGCCTAGGGCTAACCCCCGGTTCTTCTACTCGTAACTACATGAGCCGACATTGTGGTCGTAGACCCATTCACACAAAGGGAAAACTCACCTGCACTGGCTGAACTCGCTGATGATCCCACTAGCTGCTGCCTGGCAACTCTCTGAACTCCTGCTCTACTAGCTCCCCGAGCTACCAATGTCAGTGCAACACTTAGTCTGACTGACCCTCAAAAGATAACCAAATCAATTCTGGTCAAAGTCAAAGTCCTGGTCCAAGTCAACCTTCCAGGTCAACTCTACTCGCCGAGTCCACCTACTGACTCGTCGAGTTCATTTGCTCAAAGTCCTTCCAATCGCGACTTGACTCGCCGAGTCAGCCCCTGACTCGCCGAGTCTACTGATTCCCGAGTCCTGTCCTGTCCAACTCACTGAGTCCTTTCTCGACTCGATGACTCAAGTCTTAACTTGAAGGGTTTGGGGTTTCATGAACTGACTCGCCGAGTCCGAGAACAGACTCGCCGAGTACAAGACAATCTTCATCCAACTCACTGAGTGGTTCTTCCAACTCGCCGAGTTCATGCCCAACTTCATCCGACTCGACGAGCTGTTCATCCCACTCGTCGAGTTCCTCCTCATCTTCAAGCTACTCGTCGAGTCCACTCAAAGGACTCGCCGAGTCCATCCGGTCCTTCATACATGCAGAGGACTTTTGAGTCATGCAGGGACTCAAATCTGTAGATCTACCCTTCCCAAGCCTATTCCTCACGTAAAGTTGCAAACTTTACGTGTAGAGAAGGAGATCTAGGCAAAATACACCATAAAATAGGGTTTAAGGCAAGAAAGCTCCATAACCGACTCAAGGGCTGATGCTTTACGGGATTCTAAACCAAAACAAGCATGGATCTGAGGTCGCAACCTCAGATCTGGACTTCAAGCTTGAGATTGATCTTAAACATGGCTTAAAAGCCCCAAAACTCATAACCAAAGAAGATCTAAAGGAGAGAAACGACTTAATACCTTCAATATCTCAGAAGGGTTCCCCAATCTTCGGATCCAAGGCCACTCTTTGATGCTTCAATGATTCCCACTTCTTCTTCTTCCTTTAAATCACTCAAAATGGCTAAAAGCTTGAATGAGCACAATGGAGGCTTAGGGTGCGGTTTTCTGGGTGTGAGAGACAGTAAAGGATCCCTAGGGGAGAGAATGAGACGATTAAATAGGCTCCAAGCCCCGAATTTAGGGTTTTCCTCGTACAGACCAAACTCGCCAAGTCTCTTTGGCCGACTCGCCGAGTCGGTTACTTACTCCTCGGCCCGGATCCCGCTCGGACTCGCCGAGTTCCTCCTTGGACTCGCCGAGTTGCCCCTTATAATTAAGGTTTTCTTTCCTTTCTTGGCCTTCAAAACTTTGGGTGTTACAACTCTCCCCCACTTAAACTAAACTTCGTCCTCGAAGTTTGCTATGGCCCATCGCCTGCGATCTGCCTCTAATACCCAACCCATTATTCCAACACCAGCTGCCTTCCCTCGCTGGCCTTCCGCTCGGTCATTCCGACTAACATTAATCCTTGCAGATAATCATCTCGGGTCAACCCTAACCCTGAACATTCTGGAACACAACTTACTCAACCGACATTCCTTCTGGTACTCACCGAGTACTGCACTGAACCCATAGGGGTTCTCCACTTCCTTCCTTTTGCGATTTCCTTGCCTCCCCAAGGCAATGCTCCATAACCAACTATTTCCTCTGCCACTGCGAAGACCCTATCTTCACTGATTCTATTACTCCCGCTACTTCCAGTACGGGTCATTATCGCTAGTATCCACTGGGCATTACTTCCTACTATAATCTGGTGTCGAGCACCTCACGATCAACTAACTGAATTCCACCATACGATGCATACTCGCACTGCCACTGACTGGCAATTCTGCTATTCCTCATCTGACTTCCGGATGAACTGAGACCACCATGGTCCCCTACCAAGCTATCAATATCTGGATTACTGGCTTCCTCGATCGCTGACCCAACACAACACTAGTCGCTCCCAGCGACTTTCAAAGAAACTTCGACCACCTATAACTGCTCAATCTATCATGCCATTCAGGCGCTACAATCCTGGAATCCTCGATCCCCTATCTTGACACTAAGGTCCTTACCAGGTCCCACCTGTGCTGCTAAAACTCACGGGCCTCGCCCACGGATCCCACCCGCCTCTAACCTCCTACTCCCACTAGTCTAACCACTCTCGCTCGGGCCTCGCCCATGGGTCTCACCCAACCATACTACTAAGCAACCCTGCTCTCAGGTCTCACCTACACTGCTAATCTCATACGGCCTCGCCCACGGGTCTCACCCAACTATATCCTGGAGCATCCTCTCCCAAGGTCTCACCTCTCTAGCGCTATACAGGCAACTCCCTATCATTCTCATCCACTACCCATTCCTGATCCCTACCTGATCACTAGGAGATAAGGGCCTCGCCCCGACTCCGCTAACGAAGCTACTAAGGAATGCTATGGCTTACCCGTAGTCTTACAACACTTCCACCACTGACTGCTAGTACAAAGGCACCCATGTGCCATAAGCTCTCCAGATCCTCATTCCGACTCCCTCGAGTCCTTCGGGCGATCCACAACCTGAATTCCCAACTACGCACTAACCATTACCATCACACACACTAACTGATGGGGAGTTTCTCAAACTCCCAACCCTGAATCCTCAATCCATCAAACGTTGAGCTACTTCTTTTCCTTCTCGGAGGTCACATACTCATTCTGGGTCTGCGTGCTCCTACCTGGGCAGGCTCGGAGGATTCTCCCCCACTTCGATCCTGCTTACCCCTTGCTGCTCAATACTCAAAAGAGATCCCGATCTTTGCTGCTATTCCATAATCAATCTGCTAGGCGACCCAAGCCTGCCATGGCTAGGGATCTAACCATTCCATCTCTAACACCATGCCACTCCGAACTAGCGAGACGTACCAATTCCCTTCCAAGCATGCTACAGTTACTGCATCCTTTGTAACGTCCTTCTATAGGGCACGTCCCCTAACTACCATACAAATGACCAAGGTATGCAGATGGCATATAACATAATCACAAGCAAGCCACACCATAATACAATACTCATACCAAAAATTGATGCAGAACCATAACAATATAGTCATGCAAACATAAAAGAACTAAAAACGGAAGTCACATACCTGCAATGTCCGGTGCTGCTCGCGCCTCCAAGGTAGTCATCTAAAAATCCCTGCTCCCTAATGCAGGCGCCTCTACCCGGCCCTGACGTCTATCCATGATCCTCAAGGTTGCAGGGGTGGGTGCCATCACCCGTCCTGCCGAAAGCAAACTGGGACACTGGGCCTTCTTGTGGCCCCGCTGGTTGCAGTGAAAACATATCAAGTCGGATCCCTGCATGGTGGTAACAGTACAATCCCTACTAAAATGACCAATCCGACCGCACTTGAAACAACTAGACTCACCACCACTACCACTCCTACACGCACCCCCGTGCGTCCTGCCACACTTCCCGCACCGACTGCGGTCTTGATAATCCCTCGATCTCGAATCCGATCCCTTGGGCCTTTTGCCCGAACCCGTAGCTACCTGAACCTCATCCGACTTCCTCTTCCGGATCTGCTCCAAATCAATTTCCTTTTCTCTGGCCCGAGAAATCATATCTTCCAACGTTTTGCACCTGGATCTGCTCACGAACTCCCTGATGTCATCCCTCAACATCTCATGGTATCGGGCCTTCTTCATCTCCTCATCCGCGGCATACTGCAGTACAAGAAGAGCCCTCTCCCAGAACTTGGCGGTGATCTCCGCCACAGTCTCAGTGGTCTGCGTCAAATCCTGAAACTCCCGTGCCAACTGCTGCACCTCAATAATCGGCGAAAACTCCGCCCTGAACCTGGCCGAGAAATCGCTCCAAGTCATCGCGTCCAACGCGGCATCATCCCCCAAAGCATAACCAATCTCCTCCCACCAATCCCTCGCTCTGTCCTTCAGAAGACAGGAAGTGAGTCTGACCTTGTCCCCCTCAGGGCACCGGCTCGTACGGAATGCGTTGGCAACATCGGCCAACCATCTGTTGCTAGCGATGGGGTCCCTAGCCCCATGATAATCTGGTGCCCCGCAAGCCCTGAACTCCCGAAATGTCAAGGTACGCGCTCCTATCAAAGCCATCATCTCAGTACGGAAGGCTCCCAGCCTCTCATCCAAAATCTCCAATATACCCTCCTTGACGGTGCCAAAGATCACAGGAGTCTGATTCAAAATACTGCGCGTAACCTCGGCGGATATCAACTCCCTCATTCGCTCCTCGAGCTGCTCGGCCCCTGAACCCGAGCCTGATCCCTCTCCGGCGCCTGATCCGCCCGCTGGTCTCTCTCGCAACGTCACCATGCTAAAAGTATACCACAACCACTATCAGAATACTCATCACTGATGCGAGACCAAACACACCCTACCAGGTTCCCGGTCTTGTCTCGGTCTTTCCCGAATCAAGTACGGATCCTCTTCTTTTAGTAGTACGGGCCCATACTACCTTCCACATCTATCCGTACTTTCCTCAAGAACTGCCTTGACTCCACCAGGTCTCTTTCTACAACTTCTACTCCAGCACTACCTCATCCTAGGATGACCCTAGGGAAACCTATGACTCAACTCAAACCAGTCCTAAGCTGCTGAAGGTCTCCTTGTGATGCCAATTAGCCATCACCTGAATACCATCACATGTGACGAGGCTCAGATAATCGTTCAAGTAAAAGCCTCGTCCCTACAACGGTTGGACTCAAATGAGAGCTGCGCAATAGGACCAAATCCAGCACTCTGAGATTATTCAACCCTGATCACATGTGACGGGTCGTATCCACCTAATGGCTAACTCCCATCACTCAGTATCCCACAATGCACAAAGCAAGCAGCATTCAGACAAGGGAAATTCTAACCACAACATACTCAAGCAATCATATCCACATAGCAAGAAACTGAACTAGCATGCAACACAAACTCATAACCTCAGGCATAACTTAAACAGGCTATCCTACCACTGTCTAATCAGCACTATCATGCAGCTCAAAACACATATAACAGGCACATAAGGCATCATCCCTAGATCCTTAGCCCTATTCTAGCATGTTGTTCTATTAACCGATAATCAACACATAAACTTGTATGGGTATTTTGGGGTACTTACTTGAGCTCGTTTGATTGCATGCACCACACCCTTTTTCTCTTTTCAAAGTTCTTTTCTTTCTGAATTATTTTTGCTTTTCTAAAACTGTTTTCTTTCCCAAAATCTCTTTTTACAAAATTGTCTTTTCATTTTGAAAACTTCTATACCAATTCCTCGGTTTGAGTTCAGACACACCCAAGAGTATGTCCGAATCCCTCAAACCAAGGCTCTGATACCAACTTGAAACGTCCTAAAATTCAAGACTAAAAATTTCTTTTAATAAAACTTTACTTTAAGCATATTCATCATTTCAAAACATAAACAGAGTATTAGTTTCCAAAATACATGTTCGCTATCAGAGTAAACATTCCCAGGCTGTCTAAACTATGGTGTGTGCCATGCGATCACCCCGAGCTCTTCCCTCCGCTACCGGAAGTACCTGAAACCAAAACTGAAAACCGTAAGCACGAAGCTTAGTGAGTTCCCCACCCTACCACATACCATGCATAACCACATACTGCACATACTGGGCCACGCCCGCTATCCTGGGCCTCGCCCACCCCTACCTCAGGCCCCGCCCGCTACAACGGCCCCGCCTGGCTTTGAGCCCCGCTCGGATACAGATCTGTTTCACTTAGGCCTCGCCTGTCACAGGGCCTCGCCCACTAACATATAATAGCACATAAACATATCACATCACATCACATAAGCTAAACACATACTAACGGATCTTGTCCTAAGGCCTCGCCTATCTCTGGGCCCCGCCCTTGTCCTGCTACTGATGAGTCATGGAACCCCATCCATACTCCTGCTGATAGTGAGGTATGAGCCCAGCCCACCCTCACTCCTTCCCTAACTTGGGCCTCACCCCAGATCTGCTGCTACTGAGATGTGGAACACCATCCACACTCTGCTATTGGTGAGATACGGGACCTCGCCCACACTCACCTCCCTACCAGGCACATACAAGTATCACACAGACAACAAGTATAAACTATCACATAAACCATTCCTTGGGCACCCACCCTCTATCATTGGACCTCGTCCCGAATATCATACTAGCATACTGTGCCTAGGTTTAACCCCCGGTTCTTCTACTCGTAACTACATGGGCCGACATTGTGGCCGTAGACCCATTCACACAAAGGGAAAACTCACCTGCACTGGCTGAACTCGCTGATGATCCTACTAGCTGCTGCCCGGCAACTCTCTGAACTCCTGCTCTACTAGCTCCCCGAGCTACCAATGTCAGTGCAACACTTAGTCTGACTGACCCTCAAAAGATAACCAAATCAATTCTGGTCAAAGTCAAAGTCCTGGTCCAAGTCAACCTTCCAGGTCAACTCTACTCGCCGAGTCCACCTACTGACTCGTCGAGTTCATTTGCTCAAAGTCCTTCCAATCGCGACTTGACTCGCCGAGTCAGCCCCTGACTCGCCGAGTCTACTGATTCCCGAGTCCTGTCCTGTCCAACTCATTGAGTCCTTTCTCGACTCGATGACTCGAGTCTTAACTTGAAGGGTTTGGGGTTTCATGAACTGACTCGCCGAGTCCGAGAACAGACTCGCCGAGTACAAGACAATCTTCATCCAACTCGCTGAGTGGTTCTTCCAACTCGCCGAGTTCATGCCCAACTTCATCCGACTCGACGAGCTGTTCATCCCACTCGTCGAGTTCCTCCTCATCTTCAAGCTACTCGCCGAGTCCACTCAAAGGACTCGCCGAGTCCATCCGGTCCTTCATACATGCAGAGGACTTTTGAGTCATGCAGGGACTCAAATCTGTAGATCTACCCTTCCCAAGCCTATTCCTCACGTAAAGTTGCAAACTTTATGTGTAGAGAAGGAGATCTAGGCAAAATACACCATAAACTAGGGTTTAAGGCAAGAAAGCTCCATAACCGACTCAAGGGCTGATGCTTTACGGGATTCTAAACCAAAACAAGCATGGATCTGAGGTCGCAACCTCAGATCTGGACTTCAAGCTCGAGATTGATCTTAAACATGGCTTAAAAGCCCCAAAACTCATAACCAAAGAAGATCTAAAGGAGAGAAACGACTTAATACCTTCAATATCTCAGAAGGGTTCCCCAATCTTCGGATCCAAAGCCACTCCTTGATGCTTCAATGATTCCCACTTCTTCTTCGTCCTTTAAATCACTCAAAATGGCTAAAAGCTTGAATGAGCACAATGGAGGCTTAGGGTGCGGTTTTCTGGGTGTGAGAGACAGTAAAGGATCCCTAGGGGAGAGAATGAGACGATTAAATAGGCTCCAAGCCCCGAATTTAGGGTTTTCCTCGTACAAACCAGACTCGCCGAGTCGGTTACTTACTCCTCGGCCCGGATCCCGCTCGGACTCGCCGAGTTCCTCCTTGGACTCGCCGAGTCGCCCCTTATAATTAAGGTTTTCTTTCCTTTCTTGGCCTTCAAAACTTTGGGTGTTACAAAGCCGTCTTCACTCTAATCCACAATCACAAAAGCTCCAAAACCCTTCAAAATTCCTCATGCAACATAACAAGTCCCCGATACGATCCATGATAAAAAAAATTAATTAAAATACAATGCAATACTAATAAAAAAACTAAAAATCTAAAATAAACTAATAAAAAGAAAGAAATAAAATAAGCTATCAGGATGGAATTGGTAATAATATGAATTAGTAATGTTTATATTGATTCGAAAAAACTTTAGGCCTAAATTAGCTAGTGAAGGGCAGTTTTGTCATGTAGTGTTGATGTTCTGTTGTTACTCAGTTTCACTGCTACAGATGGTGGCAAATTCCGATTATGTGGGAATTAAATCTCAATATTTCCTTTGTAATTTGTGTATTTTCTACGATTGCAGTTCTATTGGGATAAAATCACGAATTCAAATTCTACTGGAATGGTATCTTGAATTCTGATTCTGTCAAAATAGAATCTTGAAGATGAACATTGTATGGAATGAAGATGAACAATGACCACCGATATTCCAAAAAGAATTGATTATTCTACCAGAATAATATATAATATAATGAAAAAAATAAATAAATGTAATAGTATATTCTGGAAGAATGATTTATATATTGTGTTTTTTTGTTATTAATAAGTGTAACATTATCATAGAATAGTATATATATATATATATATATATATATATATATATATATATATATATATATATATATATTCTTTTCTAAGAACGTAATGAAATTTTTTTAATTTGTATCAAAAATTTTGTATTTCTTTAAAAAGTTCATTAAATCAAAATATATATTATGTTAGAATGTGTATTCTTGTATGGTTTAATCATATTTGTTATTTTTTAATATATTGATAAAAATATTCCGTCAGAATTTTCAAATTAGAAGAATTATCATACATACAATCAGATTTTAAAAGTAATAGAATCTGTTTTCCTTAAAATATGCAATTTTCCTTTTTTAAATTTATGTTAATTGACTAAAATACCCTTAGAATGAAATTAGATGGTATTTTTTATTATATTTAATTTAATAATATGTATTATTCACTTTCCAAAAGTAAGTAAAATGATTGGCCCACAATTATGCATACAATAACACAATACTTAGTTTGAATAGAATAACTTAAGCCTATATATATATATATATATATATATATATATATATATATATATATATATATATATATATATATATATGTGTGTGTGTGTGTGTGTGTGTAAGACCCATGTATTACATGAGTTTATTTTAAAGAAAAAAATATAAAGTTTTAAACATTTGAAAAGTTTGATTTTATAAAAAAGAAAATAGAAAAATATTGAATTATTTAAATTAAATTGTTTGTTTTTCTTTTAAATTAAACAAATAATTTAGATAAATAAACAAAAGAAACTAATAAAACTTTAATTTAGAAAATTTGAAATTAGAAGGAAGTCAATTAATGAAATTGATATGCATTTATTATTACATTTATTATTATTATTACATTTAAATATTAAGTGGAAATTAGTAAAATGAAAACCACAAAATGCCTTGAGGAAAAAATTAATTGAAAATAACAACAAAATGACATATGGCCAAATCAATGAGAATATGACATGTGACAAAAAGTTTTTTATTTATTAGGAAATATATATATATATATATATATATATATATATATATATATATATATATATATATATATATATATGAGTGTGTGTGTGTGTGTGTGAAAATATGCAAAAGAACAAAAAGAATCGAATGTTGAAATAGAAACGAGCCCTTTATTTTATGCGACGTTTGTGTATGCTAATAAACAATATTTTTATGTAAGATCAACGACTTAATGTTGCATTTTGCCAATTAAAAATAAAAATAATAAAAAGTTAGTGCAAGACAATAAGATAAAGGCTTTCACAATGGTGAGACGTATCTTCTGATTAAAAAAAACCAACTATGATTCAGTTACTTTATTAAAGTTAAAAGCCCTAACATTAAAGGATGTAAAATCAAATTCAACATAAAATGTATTGAATCAAAACTATGATATAGAGATAAGTCAAAAATAACTTATCTTTCAGAATCACTTTGAGATGTCTAGTGAAATCACATCAAAATCTTTAAAATTAATTCTTGAAAAAAAGAAAAAGAAAAAATCCTTTCAAACTTGTTTTTGGGAAACATGATGAATGTATCATGTTCCCCGTCACCATGAGAGGCACAATTGGTGGGAGTTTTTCGTTTTTACAAAGCCATGTAAGAATTCCTATTGGCAAGTAGAAAGATGATCAAATGGAAAATTGACACATCATGAGCAACGTGTGGAGCCCATTCAACAAAAGAGATTTTGACACGATTGTATATATTTAAAACTTAAATGGGTTGAAATCAACCTAGTATTGGTCATACTTTTGATTATGGAAGAGGAGTTGTTGTTCCCATGTACCATGTTCTAAAGATACGTGAAGCTCACTCTTCTCTATTATCTCCATCATCATCATCTTTCGATAATCCGAGGTTCTTGATTTAGCTTTTGAATGACACCTGTCAACTTTCTATTCACTTATGGCCGACATCGGCATCTTATGCTCCCATATTAACTACAATTATGTCCTCAAAATGACATTAAAATAAATATCTGCACATTTGCATGGTTACCGTTTTACACAAAATTCATTTTTTTAAAAATAAAAAACTGTAATTTTATGAAAATATTCAAAGTTTTCAAAGAACATGAAAGTCCATTCATACATAACAAATATTGTATAACTTTATTAAACATAAATTGTTGTTAATGAAGAAAACTTGACGTGTATAAATCATTTCTTTTTTAATATATTTTGGTTTAGGTTATTGGTTCGAAGATCAACAAAGATAATAAAAAGTTGTTTTGCTACTTTGATGAGATTTGAATTCACGCCTTAGATCCTAAAAATCATGCTTTAACCATTTTTGCTGCAACTTATTTTGTTTACAATTTTCTGAAAATATTTATATTAGTCAAATTTGAGAATTAAAAGCCTATCTCCCAATCGAATTCCAAGTTCCCACAAGGACTTAGTTTGCGTTTGACAACTAGGAAACAAAACATAGGGTGCATCTATCCTTTTTGGCCACCAAGTTCGTCTCAAAGAAAGCTGGCCTATGAGAAGACGCCAGTTAAATTAAAATGTTCACTTTTCACATGAGATATTTGATATGTCTAGTTTAAACATTAACATTCAAAGCATAAATTGTTCCATGAACCCTTTAGTACTTTTGATAGTAAACACACCATCATTGGAAACCACATAATTCTATTTGTCCACATCAAAACTCATATGGAAATCTAGCTAATAAAAACTGAAAATCTTCAAATCGACCGACTTCCACATCGTCAATAATATCCATATGCACCAATCCCAACCCCATTCCTCATTTTGCCATAGTTCAGAAATAACAACATATTTATGTCTCTCTATTTGAAACAAAGTCGAGAATCTCACAGAGAGACATATTTCCCATCTAAATATATCATTCGAAAAAAGAGTCTTTGTAGCATTCACTACCTTGGACGTAAGAAAGAATGAAGTATAATACATTTTCCATAAGCTAATTTTGATGAATTTAAATTTGTCGCTAATTTTGTCAAAATTGGCAACAGCATATAATTTCACTAAACCTTTCTTCAAAATGGGCAACAATTTTTGACGAATTATTATTTAACTTAATTATGTCACGAGAAATTAAATATCATTCTATTTTTTGTTCCTAGATATCCTCCTACCCAATGAAATGGTAATATGTGTAACATTTAATGCTAATTTAATGAGATTTAATGATATTTTAGGATGCTAATATGACACATGTTATCATTTAAATAGGTAGAAGGATTGGTAGGATCAAAAGGTAGGAGGATATTTAATTTCTCGTCACGAAAAATTAAATATTCTTCTACTTTTTGTTCCTACATATCCTCCTACCCAATGAAATGGTAACATGTGTAATATTTAATGCTAAATTAATAAGATTTAATGATATTTTAGGATACTAATATGACACATGTCATCATTTAAATGAGTATGAGGATTGGTAGGATCAAAAGGTAAGAAGATATTTAATTTCTCTTATGTCACTAATAGGCATATATATTTTTAAAAATCCTTAACTATTTCCAATCGAAGATCTGTCAGTACTCAACAGATTATTCAGTTACTGATTTTGGTGTCCTGAAGTCTCTTTTGTGTTGATAATAGTAAGGGTGAGCATCCAAAATGAAAAACGAAATTAAATTTACTAATATAATTGATTCATTATAATTGAACCATTACTAAGAATAGTGTTGCGGTTTTTGATTTCCATTAACCGAATGTAAATGGCTCGGTTTTAGTTTAATTAATTATAAAACCGCCCCATACACAACCTAACCGAACTACTATATGTAATGAATACATAAAAAATTTAAAAATATGTATATGTACATGAGGTAATTATTTTAATTAAATAAGAAATTGAAATTGAAGAGAATATGAGATGCTAAAAAGTTAGAAGTTATCACTATAATATTTAACAAATTGGAATGAACTTTCACTTTTTTGCTTTTTATAACAACATACTATTTGATTTTCACTTTTATAGCAATGATTTGTTTTTTTATTTTTCATTTTTAATTGCAATATTCTTATTAATGTTTATCTAATTTTTGACCATTATAATTATAATTAATAGATATAAAAAACTATTAATCACAACAAGTCGGAATCAATAACCCATGGCTATCGAAATGTACTAATTAACCGATTGTAAATGTTATGATTCGGTTTTAGTCTATAACCAAATCAAATCATCTCATAAATACCCCTATTGTACCCTAACAATAAAGACAAACGATGTGCATCAACCAACCCTACATAATGAAAACAAATAGATAAGTGATAAACTTTTTTGTAAAATAGAACAAATTACACTACTACAAAACCAAAAATAAAACCATCTCATAGACCACAGTGGTAGGTACATTATCAACTATCAAGTGGAAGAAAAAAAAAAGCACCGATGTCATGTCCACATTCAGTCGGCAAAAAAGATAAATTTTGATTTAATTTTACATTAGTATAATCACGTCATTAAGTGGGTAATATATACTACAAGAAAGTGAAGAAGACAAAATTCAACACAAAATGGGAAGGGGGAAAGTCGAGCTAAAGAGAATAGAGAATCCAACAAATAGGCAAGTCACCTTCTCCAAGAGAAGAGATGGTTTGCTCAAAAAAGCCATTGAACTCTCCATTCTCTGTGATGCTGAGGTTGCTCTTCTTGTCTTCTCTCCTTCTGGCAAAGCTTATCACTTCTCCAGCCATGAGTATACTCTCTCTCTCTCTCTCTCTCTCTCTCTCTCTCTCTATGTATGTGATGTGATGTATGTATGGTGATTGATGGTATGTTGCAGCATGGATATGACTATCAGGAGGTACAGAAACGAAAAGGGTCTGCATAAAATGAACAACCATGGAGTAAGAACCATCGAGGTATTCAAGAAGATGATCACATGTAGGTTAAAAATGATATATTCGATTTAAAGATTGTTTTTTTATTAGAAAAGAAATGGATCTTGTACAGGTATGGAAGAACGAAATGGATGAGATGAAGAAGACAATCGAGATACTCGAAACAAAACACAAGTATATATATATAATAATAGATATATAATTATGAATTCATTTCATTACATTAATTATTATTACCAGGAAATATAACAATTTTGTTGGGATTAAGGCATTTGGCTGGAGAAGATCTTTCATCACTAGGGATAAAAGAACTCAAACAACTTGAACGCCAACTGAGGATCGGAGTTGATCGCGTCCGATCTAAAAAGGCACGTTTAACTATTTCAAGAAAACGATTTATCCAAGGATTATTAATTATTATTATTATTACTGTTATCAGATTTTCCTTCAAATCCTAATAAAGATTTAATAAATGAATTTGTACAGTGGCGCCTTTTATCGGAGCACATAAGTTTATTGAAGAGAAATGTGAGTCTTAAGGTTTATAAATAAATTATATATATAATTTTAGTGTTTTAGTTTAGTTTTACAATTTTACCCATCGATCTCTTTGATATGTGTAATGACTAATATGTCTTTTTAAGCTTCGGTTGATTTAAAGAAAAAAAAAGGAAGCTAGCTATTTATCTTTTTTATGTGTATGCAGCATAAAACCTTGCAAGAAGAACATACGATTCTTCAGAAAAAAGTGAGCATTTTTTTGAAAAGTATATGTTAAATGATAAATTAACTTAGTATTTGAATTTGAATTTAAAAAATCTACTCCTTTCTGGTATATTTCGAGATCAAGCTTCATGAGCTGCTTAACGAAGCTGATGAATACTCAGGCTTGGATTCATCAGATCATGCAATTCAAAGGTAAACTGATTCTTTAATACATAAATAAAATATAATATTGATTATTAGTTTTCTAAAGCATATTTAAATTGTACTTCAGAAATTAATAGTTATATACAATAAATTAGAAAAAGTTTTGATTTTAAAAACCACACACAGTTGTTTAATTATTTGATACATGTTATTTTTTAGAAGTTTTTGATTTTTTTTCACTTGTCATTTTCTTAAAATTTAATATTTACTTTTTAGTAATAGTTTATATATAATAAATACACTAGTTGTAAGACCCGTATATTATACGGGTTGATTAAAACATAATATTAAATAGGAGCGATAAAATGAGAAGTTTATTTGAATTTGAAATATAAAATAAGTGAAAATTATGACAAAAAAACATGCAAAAAATAAATAAATTAAAATTATGTGTTTAATTGTCAGACCCGTGTACTAAACGAGTTATTATAACAAAATGTTAAATACAAAGGTTAAAATGTAAATTTATTTGAAATTTAAATTTCAAATTTCAAATTTGAAATTAATAGTCATTATGATAGGTTTAATTTATGGAAACTAAATTAATGATATGTTGGAAATGAATAATGAAGTAAATGAGAAGTGAAAAATTAATATATCTCAAAATTATGACAAAATGACATGTGGTCAATTAAATGAGAGAATGACAAGTGACAATAACATTTTCATTTATTAGGGTAGATTAATTCTGTTAATCATGAGAATAAATGTTCTATCCGTTTCTTTCCTTAGCAAATATTTATATATGGTAACTACTTAATACATATTTTAAGGGATTAATTTAATATTTTTTAGGTCATGTTTAGATAAATATCTTTTATTTCAATATAAATTTATATTTACCTATATATACATATATATTTCTTATATTTTCCTAAATATGCTTAAGAAACTACTAAGTATTTTATCTATCTATAATATTTTTTTATACGTTATATGACAGTTAAGTAGTATATATATATATATATATATATATATATATATATATATATATATATATATATATATTATTTTATACATGTAACACATATAGAAACGATGAATAAAATATGAATTTATATTTTACCAAATTCAAGTCATGTAAAATGTATAGCGATTAATAATATTTTTTTTATAGCTACACATTTAAATTTATAATATCTCCATTTTAATAATTGAACTTTAAAAATTTGTTAACATTTTTGCATCATAATTTTATTTAGGATTTATTATTGTTGTAAAGATAAAAACATAATATTAATTCAAATGACTCCAAAGACAAGCGTAAACATATAAAATTATATTTAGATAAAATAAATTCAATGTTATGTCCACCATGTTAATATATGTCAATAGTTTTTTTATTAGTATACATTCAACTATCTAATTATTATCATTTTGTTTGTATTTATTTGGAAAGTTTGCTATAAAAAGAATGTTTAATGTTTACATCTAAATTTTCAACATCATTTTTTAAAAAATGTTAATATTTTTATTAATATATATTGAATTACTTACTTTATTCATGATTAAATCATTTTTACTTATGTAAATGTATTACTTTAAAAAATACCCATATGTTTACAAATTTATATTAAATTTTTATTTTTAATAAACTCATGTACTATACGGATTTTACACCTAGTTTATATAATATTAGTTAAAAACTTCTTAAAATTATTGATTTTATATATTCGATCGTAAATAATAAGCAAATCAATTTTTTTATTGAATAAACTTTGGTTTATAGATAATTCTATATAAAGGCGGAATGCTATCAAGTTTTGACACATCAAATTTAAAAACATTTTGTAATGCTCAACAACGATTTTACATATTCGATACAAAGAACAAGCCAATCACATTTTAGTTAAAACTTCTTACATATTCGATACAACGATATTAGTTAAAAACTTTTAAAAATATTGATTTTACATATTTGATACAAATAAGAAGCCAATCTTATTTTTCTTTATTGAATAAACTTCGGTTTATAGATAATTCTTTATAAAGGACGAATGTT
The DNA here is from genome assembly GCF_051521515.1 of Lactuca serriola. Classification (NCBI taxonomy): domain Eukaryota; kingdom Viridiplantae; phylum Streptophyta; class Magnoliopsida; order Asterales; family Asteraceae; genus Lactuca; species Lactuca serriola. The sequence continues at coordinate 138,256,876 of NC_136411.1, forward strand.
GTCAGGTTTTGATACAACAAATCTAAAAACATTTTTTGATGCTTAACAACGATAGTTTTATATCCTTGATTTTAAATTAAGGAAAAAATGTAAATGTATATACCTTATAGTATTATTAGAAAGAATATATATATATATATATATATATATATATATATATATATATATATATATATATATATATATATAATAACAACATTTTGGTAAGTTTGCAGGTTTATTCCAGATGGGCAATCTCATTCACCACTCAACATGAACCAGCTCGGTTTTTCCAACAATTAATTATGTTTTCGTCATTTCTCCAATGGTTAAGTTTATTACCATCTTGTCGTTGTCATCAATGTAGTAAAATATATATTAAAAAGAATTGAATTAGTTTGGTTACTATAAGGTATATATCGCGCGAGTAATAGTTCCTAAGTTTGTTTTTATGTAAAATGTTGATATGCATACAGAAGGTAATGCGTGTGTACAAATAATCTTTAATGTTGTATATATGTTATTAGTTGGCGTTATCAATTTCAAACTGATTATCTGGATTGTTATGATTAAAAGGACAATTATTAGTTTTTGATGTTTACTGAAATGATTGACAATATCTACGAGTCCAATAATCATTGTAAATAGGAAAAAAATGTGATCGAAAGACATAAAATGTGACATTTTGTTGAAAACCCAACGATATTAGATATTCGAAATGGTCAGTCCGGGAATAGCTAGAGAGAGTGGTCATTTCCTTTTATTTTTTTTATTCCTAATGGCCATATTCGTAAATATTACTATAATGAAACAAATTATTTGAATACAATTGTGGAATGCCCGTTAGGGTTAGCATTGCATTGAAATTAACAAGTTAGGGTTAACATTGCATTTGAAATTAATAATATAGGTACAATATCTACATAGAAGACCCTCTATACAATATGTAAAGCTGTAAAGTTATAAATTCTATTATTTATCCCACCCCTATAGTTGGAGTTGGGGGGCCTCAAATACTTAAAATATTCTAAAATCCAAAAATAACTATATAGGACATCCATTTGTAAATTTATCTACAAACTGACGATCAAACAACATGTGCAACATACACACATGGCCAATAACAACGTGTTCACTTACAAAATGTTTATCTACTCTTACATGTGTGGTTCGTTGGTGTTGAACTGAGTTAAAAGTTAAGTACATGACACTCAAGTTGTCACAAAAAAATAGTGGCACGAGAGTGAGGGTGTCACACCTTCAAACCAGAACGGCGGAAACGTCTAGGGGCAGATAGAATTACGCCGTGTACAGTATTATAACAATTGAATAGTAATAAAACATAGCAAATCAAACATTCATACATTGATAGTACAAGTTTATATTGTTTACAACACTTTGTTTGTTCAAAAGTTTTCAAAAATTAAAGTCTTCCGTTGTCATATTTTTCAAGTTTATGAAACTATTTTTGAACTAAAACCCAACAATTAGTATCAGAGCCACCTTGCAAATTTGGTTAGATTTTTTATTTTTAGAAATCTTAGTTTTTGGAGAATATGAATAACTTTTTTTTTGTATAAAAATAAATTCATATATATTTTCTATGACAACTTTTTTGTTATTTTATGTGACAAAAGTTTCATGCATCTTTTGTCATTTAAAGTTGTCTTAGAAAAACAAAGGTTATTTGATGTGTATATTGATGTATATGATGTGCATAAACTAGCCAATGACCAATGTGTTGTTATGTTGTTGTGTTGGTTATTTTTATTATAAAATGGTTGTAATAATTTATTTATTCATATGATATGTAATAAATTAAATATATTAGTTTTCTTGTTTATTTCTGTAAAGTGATAGATTAGTTTTTAGAAATAAGTTATTTGTACAAAGACAAGAAATGAAATTTGAACCATTTTTTGAAGACAAAAGGAAAAAATTTCGAGTTCAACATGTGCTGGGCAGAGCATGACACTTTCTGAAAAGTGTCATGAATGCTACACATCTGTTGAAAAGGTGTTGAACAGAACGATGACACTTTCTGAAAAGTGTCATGAAAGCTGCAGTCTTTCCTTTAAAGAAGCTTTTCAAATCTTTTGCAAGCAATGGATGTTTACTCAAGTGGGAGCTTCTTCAACACCATTACAAGAATATTTTTGGTCCCCTTAATTGTCCCTTTAGGAATGGTTTGTGTTGGCTCACAAAAAGATCATTAGTTGGTTATATTTATGCACATATCTTTTTATGCATGTTTTGTGTTGTTTATAAAAGTCAGTCGCATACAAGGAATGTGTGACGTAAAAAACTACAAAGAGAATGGTTGACTTTTAGCAAATGCCACAAAACAAAAATCGTAGTACTCCTTAAAATAGGAATTTTGAGAAAAAGAATGTCAAAAACGGAGTCCGTATGAGAGAGTTATGATTTTAGCAAAATCATTTAATTTTATAAAAATATGGACAAAAGATAAAGTCAAAATTAGCCGACAAAGTCTAAACAAAAGTTGTAGATCTCGTCGATAGCTACGCGTGGATATAAAGAATGTCAAAACGGAGCTCGTATGAACGAGTTATAATTTTTAATAGCACGTTTACGTATTAAAATAAAGTGTAAATCATATATACGTAATTATGTATACATATATATACATATGTATATATCATTAGAAAGTTATCGACGATGCGGTCGTTATAAGACTAGTGTTGAATACTTTCGACATTAGTTTAGTACAAGTATCATTAAATCTATTTAAAATAGTATTTTAAAGGGATGTTTAGTCATTTAAGTAAATATAAAGGGTGGTTTTTGAAAATTCAATTACTATAAATAAGATTCTCTAGGCTCTCATGTTTCTTGCACCATTCTCTTGATTCAAGAGTCTTTCTCTTCTTATCCCCCGAGCATTTCGGTCACTCGTGATTCGACTTCTCTTTCTGTAGTTTCTAGTATAGTAAGGTGAGCGTTGAATTGCTATAAGAATCTTTCTTAGAAAGATTCAACGATGAAGTTCTGCCCCTGCAGAGCCCAGCTCATAGCTAAGTAAGTTATGCTACCCTACTTTAAATATAACTTATAATATCGTTATTATGAACCTATAAATAAAATTTATCATTGATTCAAAGTCGTTATACTGATTGATCTACTTATGGGGATAATTTCTAGGTTGTGATTTAGTGAGGTGTTTAGAGTGGGATTTCCAAACAGTATACTTCGTATACCAAGCGGACCCTACCTCCGATATGATCCTACCTGGTTGTTCCTTACTTGATAGATCATGAAGTATACTCTGAGTTAATGATGAATCTAGACTAATAATTAGTCGCAATAAATATTGAACTAAAATCTAGTGGTAATAATACTAAGTTTCGTCAAAGGATATCATATTGTTAAGAAGCGAAGCGCTACTCGAATTTCGAGTCGTCACTTTCACAAGTGAGTGCATAGTTACTTTCATCTTACACATAGATATGAAGTATTTAATATAAATTACATGCTATGTGTGCATATTATTTGTGTTCCTGATATCTATGTTGGATGAACAAAAATATACATGTTTTAATTGTTTTAAACTATATATGTATTTTATACATATAATTATGATGGGTAAAAAATGGGTAGATTAAAGATGAGATGAATGATGAGCGATTAAAGACGAGCGATGGTATATAAGTGGTAAAAGATAGTGAGAAGCGATGAAGCGATGACCCAAGCGATGGCCCCATCATCTAGCAAAGCATAGATGACAACCACAGACTATTCTAGACAGTCCAGTGGAACACTAGCAGGCTCACAACCTGTAGGTGTTGTGAACGATGTGTTCACCCGGTGTATTCTAAAAACCCATTAACATGTATTGCGGGTGGACTCCTAAAATAATATTATCAATAAATGAAATAAACCCTGGCAGCTATGGACTTAGCGCTTGTTAGATGAACCCTGGCAACTATGGACTTAGTGCCTGTTATACAATGGACTTCGTGCCTATTCCTTAGGACAATACTTAGGAATAAATAATGAGGAATAGATGATTCTTAGGGAAGATACTTAAGAATAAAGAAGATAATGGGGGATGGGTAATTGGGTTTATTGTTTGATGATTAAACATAATAACTTTATTGTTGTGGGTTGAAAACCCTATGTACTCACCAGGTTTCCCAACCTGACTTACTCAATTTATTTGTATCACAGATGTCGATATGAAACTATATTACATTGAGAAATTAAAGGAGATGTAAATCACTAGTGTAAAAGAATGTAAGGTCTGTTTATGCTTATGCATCTATATTGACGATGACATCCTAATGTTTTAATATAAACAATTACATTTCTTCGGAAATACTTTGATAAAACCTTTATCATGTTTTCTGGGAACAAAATTCCACAACATTGTTCTTTAAAAAGGATAATGTGATTTTAAAATAAGAATAAATAAAAATTTTAAAATGACCGTGAATTTGGGGATGTCACAGTTGGTATCAAAGCATTAGTTGAAGCGAACTAGGAATTTTATGAAATTTTCTAGACTTAAATTTAGAATGCTCACACATTAATTTACTTATTTTCTAGTTAACCCTAGGTTATGTTCACAACACTAGGCATACAATCTTGTTTTCACAAAACTATAAGATTCAAGTAATCAAGCAAATGTTCATACAACTCAATAAACTTAGTCATTAACATAAAATAATTATCATTAACACATAAATAAGGATCTTTTAACATGCTTAACAAGATAAATAACCAAATAAATATAATCCAAAGCCACTTATCAAACCATATTTATAAGATCATCTAGTCTAAACATAAGTATGGAGTTTTAGCCCATAACTTCAGCAAATAATATCATAAAAACGAAATTTAATGTTGCAAACATGATTCACACAAAGAATTAAGAGAAAAGTAATAGTTAAATGCCTTTGATCTCTTCTAAATTAACCTCTAGTCAAATTATGAGCTCCAAAGCTTCTTAAGAATGTCTTTAGCCTCCAAAAGTCGCTAATAGCCTCCAGCCAACGTTAGGGTTTCAAGTGAAAACAATCTATATATATAGATTCTGAAAAACAGTGCAACTTGTCGAGTTTTAGGACCCAACTCGTCGAGTTTTTTACTTAAATCGTGTGTACGGAAAGGCACTATTTTGTCGGAAATCTTCATAGCAACTCGTCGAGTGAAGGGACCAACTCGACGAGTTCTTCAATTTTGTCTTCTTTCTTCAAAATCCAATTTCCAAGCTTCTAATTGCTAAATCCACTTCCTTTTCCTTCGAAGCACGTCTTCATTGTTGAAAATGAAATTTTAAACCAATTAAACACCTTTTGTTCATTATTTGAGACTAAAACAACATAAAGTATTAAGATAATGCATGAATTTTATGACTAAATACCCCCATATCATATACCAAAAGTATGCTTACTGAAACTATACCTTTATACCAAAACTATGTTTATGGAAAATGTACTTTTAAATCAAAAGTGTGTTCGTTAAGAATATATTTTTATGCCAAAACTAGTGTTTTACTGTATATGTCATCTCTTGACCGAAAATGTGTTCGTTAAGAATGTCCTTTTATGCCAAAAGTAATGTTTTACTATTGATGTGCTTTCTAGACCAAAAGTGTGTTCGTTACGAATGTACTTTTTGTTGGATTAGGTGTCTAAGCCCATAACTGTAATTGGTATGTACTTGAATTGATAGTGGCATGGTCCGTTTGGATGCTTTCACACTTGCAACTAGACAAGATGATTAATTAAGGAAGAGGAAGAATTTATTAATTTGATTAATAAAATGGAGTAAATGATTTATTAATATGTTATGGAAATAATATATTAATTAGTAATCATATTATTAATTAATATTTAATCAGAAATTAATTTGGAATTAATTTTGGGATTAAAGGAATTAATTAAAAGTGCAGGGACTAAAAGTGTAATTGTTCAATAGTTAAGCAAAACGGTCCAGAACCTTCCTAGGGAAGGTGGTGGACGAAATTTATGATATATGTAAGATTATTCTAGAGTTTCTAGAATATCGTATCATATATGGATAATCAAATGAGGTGGATAATTACCATATTTGAGATTAGGGTTATCCATAGCATCCTTGGTGCACTATATAAAAGGTTCTAAACCCTTAGAATTTCATCCAATCTTTGGAAGAAGAAAAAACTGAAATTCTAATCCCATTCCTCCTCTCTCATATTATTCTCTTACATTGTGTGTTTGTGAGCCGATAGAGGTGTTACACTTGTGACACTAAGTTCTCAAGCTTCAAGATCTACAAGGGAATCATTGTTATTACAATATAACAATTAAGGTATGTAACCTAACCCTAGTTTTATATGGATTTAGAAAATTGTAGTTACTTCCTAGGGTTTCTCCTTTTGTGTTCAAGTTTGCATGTTCAATTATAGAAAACCTATATCCAAAGCATTAGGGTTGCATGCACACATAGGAATTGATGTTATGCTCAAAACTCATTAGTGGTATCAGAGCCTAGGATTACTTTTCTATTGAATTTGATGCAATTGTGAATTGTTCACAGGAGATGGGAACCGATCGTCATTCTATTCATCGAACTTGTCGAGTTGGTCTTTGAACTCGACGAGTTGACATGTAACTCGACATGGTAATTGCCCAACTCGACGAGTTGCACTGTCAGATCCAAGATTTTCGGTTTTGATAATTGTCTCATGGATTGATTAGGATAATTACCTTCAATTCATTTTAATTATTAATATTGGATATTTTAATCAGTAATTTTGTATCCTTATCATGAATTCATGATTGGGTTAAATTTTTGACAAAGATAAAATTAATTTGGTAGTTTAAATTATTAAAAAAATAACCTGGTATTTTTGAAAATTTTTAAAAAAGCATCATTGGTTTTAAAATTTAAAATTTAAATTAAAAAGTTTAATCTTGAAATTTTGAAATTTTAATTGAAATTTAAGAACCCTAGTATTTTAAAAGTTTAAAATACACCCTTATATATTGTAAAATTATTAGTTAGTCTTTATATATATGTATAAGAAAAGTCAGTCTTACCGTTAGTAAGCCTCATTCATGAAGCCGATCTATAAGAGGGTATAAGGAAACTGCCTATAAAATGGCAGTTGAATGAGTGTCCACTCTCACCCACCGCTTCCTTAATTGGTGGAGGGTTGTTAGCCGAATGAGTTTGATAGGACACTTAATTCTCATTAATAAGTATAATGGAATATATAAAGTAACTAAATCTTTTTATAAAATTCTCAATCTTAGTTACTTTAGGAAAATGTGAATTTAATGTTAATCCATGAAATTGCACATTGTACTTTATAAAAGTCATTAGTGGAGTGTGTGTGGTTAATCGACACACTAATATGGACTAATAAAGGGTGGAAATGGGTAGCTCGTAAATTATCGTTGATTAATGGAGCGTGTGTCAGCACATTAATTAGATGATAAATGACATCGAGAGTACCAAGCTACTTTGCATGGTTATTCACACCTTGTTTGTGATCCTCGGTATCCTAGTCACAAATGGAAATGGCATAATCGAGATTAAACATGTCATTGAATAGTTCAATGAATCTAAAAAGATCTACGAATTTCATTTAAAACTTAATTCACTTAAAAAATCATTTTTCATGGTGATGAAATCGGTAATCGTCATTTACTTACCTTTAAATAATTTGTAGTTAGATTATGGCATCCCTCTTCTGAATTGTGAATTATTTAGTTGGATCGTAGCCTAAATATTTTATTTGGGTGTTATATTAAGGATTTTCTTATCTAATCAAATCTTATCCTTTCTCCTTTTTAGATGTCAACTTCAAAACGATGCTTTTGGCTCCTCCAACAACAACTCTAACCACTTCTCGCTCTTGAGCATCTGCTCGAAGGTCACTTTTGATGGTTCCAACTTTAATGATTGGATCTGTAACATCAGAATGGATTTGTGCTTTAAGGACAAGGAATACGTTCTCGAAAAGGAGCTGAACGAGAATGATGAAACTAAATCTACTCCAGAAGAAATTGTTGAATATATGAGACACTACAATGATGTTACCAAAGTAGCATGCATCATGGTGGCTACTATGACTACCGAACTGCAATGGTTCTATGAGGACTATTGGCTTTATGATATGTGCAAGGACTTGATGGAGAAGTACCATTAACGAGCCCGTCAAGAAAGGTACGAGATAGTCAAGTCACTTAACGACCCACTTGCAACGCATGCAACTTTATATGGATCGTCTTTTGAAGCTCAATGTGAACTTCGATGAAGAATTGGCTATTGACATAGTCTTGCACTCATTGCCTTGCTGTTATGATCAGTTTGTTATGACTTATCATCTAAACAAGGAGGAAACTACATCGAGTCAACTCCAAAGCTTGTTGAGAACCGTCGAGAGTGGGATGAAGGGAAAGGGTATTGCCTCCACTCCTGCTGCTATTGCTCCCATCTTGGCCATAGGGCAAGGTAAAGGGAAGAAGAGGAAAGCTCCCTCATAACAAAAATGGAAGGGAAAGTCTCAAGACGGGTCATCAAGTAATGGCCCTAAAGGCAAATCTAGTTTGGAAGCTCCCTCTGCGTCTAATCTGAAGGAGGCTACTTGGTTTTACTTCCATGACAAGGTACATTGGAAGAAAATTTGCCCCAAGTACTTGCAAGACATAAAGGATGGCAAGATTAAGCCAACCACGGTAGGTATTTACACTATTTTATCTAAAAACTCATCACATTCGAATTCTTGGGTTCTTGATACAAGGTGTGGGTTTCACATTTGCTCTGACTTGTATGGACTAAAAGGAAGTGAAGACGTGGAGCATATGAAGATGAACCTAATTATGGTCAATAGGAGATCTTCACATGCTACCAAGATTAGTGTTTATTCTTTAGTGCTTAGTAGTGGGTTGTGTTTAGATTTAAATAATTGTTGCTACTCGTCAGAAATGACAAGAAATATTATTTCATTTCATGGTTTATATAGACAAGGTTTTAGATATTCTTTTGATAATAAGAATGCTTCTATTCATGCTTACTATAATGGTGTGTTTTATTTTGAAGCATTACCTTGTGATGGCGTGTATGATACTGTGATGGTTGTAGATTATTTAGGAAATGGTGCGTTACAAATTCATTCGTCTAATGGTTTAGACAAGGCATGCTTGTGGCATTGTCGTCTTGGATATGTCAACAAGAAACGCATTGCTCAACTCCAAAAGAATGGAGTATTGGAATCATTCGACTTAAGGTTGGATGATACATCCAAATCTTTTTTACTTGGAAAGATGACTAAATCACCTTTCACGAGTTCTTGTGAAAGAGGTGAGGGATTGTTGGATCTCATACATACGGATGTGTGTTGGCCCTTCAGATCCACCACAAGTGATGCAAATCGATTTTATGTGACTTTTACCGATGATTATAGCAGATATGGATATATCTACTTAATCAAGCATAAGTCAGAAACCTTTGAAAAGTTCAAAGAATTCAAACATGAAGTCGAGAATCAATTGGTCGAGAAGATCAAGATGCTCGGATCTGATAGAGGTGGTGAGTATCTTAGTATCGAGTTCCATGACTACCTCAAGGAATGTGGAATTGTTTCACAATTGAAACCTCCTAGGACACCACAATTTAATTGTGTGGCTTAGAGGCGCAATCGAACCTTGTTGGACATGGTTCATTCCATGATGAGTCGAGCTTCACTACCAATTTCCTTCTAGAGGTATGCCTTAGAGATTGTCACCCACATTCTTATTCTTGTTCCAACAAAGAACGTTGCCAAAACACTTTACGAGATATGGACGGGGAAGGTTCCCTCATTGGCACATATCAAGATTTGGGGTTGTGAAGCTTTCGTTAGATGAGAGACTCAAAACAAGCTTTAACCTCGAAGTGAGCGATGTATTTTCATTAGCTATCCAAAAAAGTCCTTTGGATACTTGCTCTACAGACCTAGTGATAACTTGGTCTTTGTAGCATGAAGGGGAGTCTTGAGAGAGAGAGAGAGAGAGAGAGCTCATATGCAAAGAGGATAGTGAGAGTGTAATTAATCTTGAAGAAATTCAAGAGACAAGCGTTGAAGGAACCTCTAACACTAGCACTCAACCAGAGGAAGAAATTCTTGTTGAACCTATTGGCGAGTCGTTACCTCTTAGGCCTTCCACTCGAGTTAGAATGACACTAGAATTTTATGGTTTCCATATAACTACGGATGGTGATACATTTGTTAGTGATAGTACACTGGTAAATTTGGACAAGCCTTCTAACTACAAGGAAGCCATGGTGGGCCCTGAGTCTGCTACATGGAAAGAGGCAATGCACAGCGAGATCCATTCCATGTATGACAATCAAGTTTGGAACTTGGTTGACAATGTACCAGGTCGTAAGACAGTTGGGTGCAAATGGATCTTCAAGAAGAAGACCGACATCGATGGAAAGGTGCACACCTTCAAGGATTAACTGGTTGTGAAGGGCTTTACTCAAACCCCAGGGGTTAACTATGATGACACCTTCTCACCGGTGGCCAAGATTAAATCTATTAGGGTTATGTTAGCCATAGCTACATTTCATGGCTATGAAATTTGGTAGATGGATGTCAAAACCGCTTTCCTTAATGGAAAGTTGGCTAAGCATGTTACATGAGTCAGCCAGAGGGTTTTGTAGATGCTAAATACCCTAATAGAGTGTGTAAGCTCGAGAAATCAATCTATGGATTGAAACAAGCTTCTCGTAGATGGAATCTCTGCTTTGATGAGAAAGTCAAATAGTTTGGTTTCTCTAGAAGTGAGGATGAATCTTGTGTATATGTCAAAGCTAGTGGGAGTATAGTTACCTTCCTGGTATTGTATGTTGATGACATACTGCTTATAGGAAACAACATTCCAACCTTGTTGGAAGTTAAGTCCTGGCTTGGAAAGTGTTTCACTATGAAGGATCTAAGAGAGGCTGCTTATATTCTAGGGATAAATTTTTTAGAAATAGGAGTAGATGACTAATTGGACTTAGTCAAAGTACGTATTTGGATACGGTGCTAATATGTTTTAGTATGGAGAATTCAAAGAAAGGGGATTTACCTATCCAGAGCAATAATAAGTTGAGTAAGACTTAGAGTCCGAGTACCGATGCAAAGATAGCAGAAATGAGTCGAGTTCCATATGCTTCCTCCATTGGATCGATCATGTATGCTATGACATGTACTCGCCCTGACGTGGCTTTTGCTTTGAGCATGGTTAGTCGATATCATGGGAAATATGGGTAAAGCTCATTATATAGTTGTCAATAACATCCTTAAGTATCTGCGAAGAACTAAGGATTGGGTCCTTGTGCTTGGTGGCAGTGATAACTTAAGAGTTACCAGGTATAGTGATGCCAGCTTTCAGATAGACAGAGACAACTTCCGTTCTCAGTCAGGCTCGGTGTTTACCCTTAATGGAGGAGCAGTGACTTGGAAAAGTTCCAAGCAGGAGACCGTGGCTGATTCTACTTGTGAATCAGAGTACATTGCCACAAGCGAAGCATCGAAGGAGGCTATATAGTTGAAGAACTTCATTGGAGATCTTGGAGTTGTACCAGCCATTAAGTAGCCGATGGAGAGTTGATGTGATAATGAAGGAGTGGTTGCCTTGACCAAGGGACCAAGAGATCATGGTATATCTAGACATATCGATAGAAAATATCACTTTACCAGACATCGTGTAGAAGAAGGAAGCCTCGTTGTTAAGAGGGTATCATCATAAGAGAATCATGTCGATCCCCTCACTATGGGTCTTAGTAGGATTAAGCATGTTCAACACGCAAGGATCATTGGTCTGAAGGATGATATTATTTTTAGTGATTAGATAGTTATTTAGAAACTTGTAACAAATAAATGTAACTGACAGTTGATAATTAAATAATGGAGATTTATTTATGAGTATTGTTTACTATCTTTTATCAATTGTTTATCACTGTGTTTCTTTTGCATGTTTTACTTCTCTAATAATTAGATTATTCAAATATCTATAGTCGATCATACTTTAGAAGTAAGTAGTGAATTAAGGTTGTCATGAATTGGATTGTAGACTGTCTAAGTGTTTAGACATAGCAATGGTTTGTTGTAACGTTCATGAGTACTTTTGAAATGGGGATTTAAGTATTAGATTAAACCAACGCTCAGTAAATTACTTCATGGAATTTATCATGAGTAATTCTGAGATGATAATATTGTATAATCGTTAAACCGAGATATATGAGTTGTTGTTTACGAGTTGGTTGTGCATTGATAATGCATAAATGCATCAGTAACTTAGTGTTATAAAACGTATTGATGTGCATGATTTGATGAGTAAATAATACAAGCGTACGAGTCAAAGTTTATCTGTTCCTTTTTCCCTAAGGGGAAAAGCGATATCTTGGGCCCCTCGATGATTTGGTGTTCACTTATGTGTCGGACCCGGTCAGGACTGAATTGATGTGTTCAATTAAGTTCTTCGTCATTACAAATCAGAAATCAGGAAACAAAATGTTGTACAAATGAGTATGATTTTGTTCCATGTCATTTGTCCACATGATATCTTGCAGAACGGAGGATTATATGATCCCTTATCTTAGGGCACGCACTGACTAGGTCTGAGTTCGATGAAAGCTTTGAGAGTTATGATTGTTTATCAGATTTTGAAGTCATACTTGCAACTATAGTTATTAGACTTATCCAAGTGGGAGATTGTTGGATTAGGTATCTAAGCCCATAACTATAATTGGTATGTACTTGAATTCATAGTGGCATGGTCTTTTTAGGTTGCCTTCACACTTGCAACTAGACATGATGATTAATTGAGGAAGAGGAAGAATTTATTAATTTGATTAATAAATTGGAATATATGATTTATTAATATGTTATGGAAATAGTATATTAATTAGTAATCATATTATTAATTAATATATAATCAGAAATTAATTTGGAATTAATTTCGGGATTAAAGGAATTAATTAAAAATGTAGGGACTAAAAGTGAAATTGTTCAATAGTTGAGCCAAAGTGTCCAAAACCTTCTTAGGGAAGGTGGTGGACGAAATTTATGATATATGTAAGATTATTCTAGAGTTTCTAGAATATCTTATCATATATGGATAATCAAAGGAGGTGAATAATTACCATATTTGAGATTAGGGTTATCCATATCATCCTTGGTGTACTATATAAATGGTTCTAACCCTTGGAATTTCAGCCACTCTTTGAAGAAGAAAAACCGAAATTTTGATCTCATTCCTCCTCTCTCATATCATTCTCTTGCAATGTGTGTTTATGAGACATTAGAGATGTTACACTTATGACACTAAGTTCTCAAGCTTCAAGATCTACAAGGGAATCATTGTTATTACAATATAACAATTAAGGTATGTAACCTAACCCTAGTTTTATATGGATTTAGAAAATTGTAGTTACTTCCTAGGGTTTCTCCTTTTGTGTTCAAGTTTGAATGTTCAATTAGAGAAAACCTAGAGTCAAAGCATTAGGGTTGCATGCACACATAGGAATTCTTGTTATGCTCAGAACCCATCACTTTTATGCCAAAAGTAATTTTTAATGTATATGTGCTTTCTTGACCGAAAGTGTGTTCCTTACGTATGTATTTTTATTTAAAAGCAATGTTTTGTTGTATATGTATTTTCTTGATTGAAAGTGTGTTTGTTACGAATGTATTTTTATACCAAAAATAATGTTTGATGAATAGGTGCTTTTCTCGACCAAAAGTGAGTCTGTTTAGAATGTACTTTTATAACAAAAGTAGTGTTTATCTTAATATAAGTATTATTTTAACTTATATGTCTTTAATATTATTTAACCATTATTGTGAATCCCTATAACTGAGCTCCTGACAAAAATTGCCCTCTCACGACACTTCATGGGACGCCGTAATTGTTTAGATAGTTATCACTCGGTATGACTCTTACGTCACGGTTTGTAGCTAGCAACCACATGTGGGTGTGTCAACTCGTACATATCTATACATAACTATCCCCTCAGTTAAGATTTAACAATTATAAGGTATGGGTCTTTGCTAAGTGTTACCTAGCAAAGTGTTACCACTTAGATGATGAATATGTCTCGCCGTACCATAACATTTAAATAAAGTTTTCTAGAAATTGTAGTCGTAACTTTATAAGTCCAAGTTATCATGGCAAAGTTTGTGTTATATATTTATAAAAATGTTTTAATTATATCGTTTAATTACTTTGTAAAATTATATGGATAGAGTAAAAACAGGGTATAAAGATGTTTTATATTATACGGGCCGAGTAACGACAGTTAAAATACTTTATATTATACAGACAGAGTAACGACAGGGAAAAGCTAATATCCAAATTTTGAAAAGATAATACATTAACATTTTTAACGATAATATATATATATATATATATATATATATATATATATATATATATATATAATAAATAATATTATTTGAACATGTATCCCCCCCCCCCCGAAAAACGGTAAAAAGCGGAAAATTGGGGTCATCAAACTCACCCTCGAAGTGTGCTTTAAACCATGCTAGCTACTACCACAAAAAGTGGTCAATATCATGTCGTGTTGTATTGATTGCGTAGGGGCAAGGTTGATTCCGGTGATGATACGTGTCCCCTGACCTTCCCTCCTCCGCAAGTATTTTTGTAATCTTTAAAAATTCATATCTTTTGTATACGAGCTTCATTTTCAACGTTCTTTATATCGTCGATCTTGTATCTACGACTAGTACAACTTTCCTTTAGGCTTCAATAGCTAATTTGCATTCCATTTTTACTTTATATTTTTATGAGGGGTTCACTCTAAAAGATTTTGCTAAAATCATAACTCTCTCATACGAACTCCGTTCTAGACATTCTTTATATCCACAAATTTGTATGAACGAGTACTACAATTCTCTTTTACATTGTGTTGGCTAAAACTCAACCGATTCTCTTCTAACTTTTTATGACACACATTTATATGTCGAGTGGAGTGTAAAACTTAGACAAACCATAACTTTCTCATACGAAGTCATATTTTTTGCGTTCTTTATATTCTTGGAAATCTCAGTTGCAAGAACAGTTGGGCAAGCAATTCATCTGTCCGAGAAGTTCCCCGTGGGGAGTGCCAATTCTCTACATCAGGAAGAAGGACGGTTCACACTGAATGTGCATTGATTACTGGGAGTTGAACAAGTTAACGGTGAAGAACCATTATCCACTC
Organism: Lactuca serriola; assembly: GCF_051521515.1. Lineage (NCBI taxonomy): Eukaryota > Viridiplantae > Streptophyta > Magnoliopsida > Asterales > Asteraceae > Lactuca > Lactuca serriola. Next base: position 138,272,059 of record NC_136411.1, read on the forward strand.
CCGAGGATAGATGATCTTTTCTATCAGTTGCAGGGAGCATCCTAGTTCTCCAAGATAGACCTGAGGTCCGGATACCATCAGGTCATGGTTAGGGAGAAGGACGTGGCGAAGACCGCGTTTCGGGCCCGTTATGGACATTACGAGTTCATGGTGATGTCGTTTGGGCTCACCAACACGCCGGCGGTATTTAGGGACCTGATGAATTGGGTATGCAGACTGATGCTCGATTGCTCGGTCATTGTGTTTATAGATGACATCTTGGTATACTCCAAGACCAGAGAGCAGCACGAAGAGCATCTCCGTATGCTATTGGGAGTTTTCAGGCGAGAACGGTTGTATGCCAAGTTCTTGAAGTGCGAGTTTTGGTTAAGAGAGGTTCAGTTCCTTGGACACCTCGTTAACCAGGAGGGGATTTTGGTCGACCCGGCCAAGATTGAGGCGGTTATGCAGTGGGAGGTTCCGAAATCTCCCTCAGATATCAGGAGCTTTTTGGGATGGGAAGGGTAGTACCAGAGATTCATATAGGATTACTCCAAGATTGTGGTACCCCTCACACGTCTGACAAGGAAGGGGTGGATTTTTGGTGGGTACCTGAGCAGCAGACTACAATTGACATTCTGCGACAGGGACTCTGCGAGGCGCCAGTTTTTACACTCCTTAAGGGAGTTGAGGATTCTGTGGTGTTCTGTGATGCATCAATCACCGGATTGGGAGCAGTTCATATGCAAAGGGGAAGATTGATAGCCTATGCATCGCGGCAGTTAAAGCCGCATGAGACGAGATATCCCACACATGATCTTGAGTTGGGAGCGGTAGTGTTCGCTCTCAAGATCTGGAGACACTATCTCTATGGGGCCCGCTGTACCATATACATTAACCACAAGAGTCTGAGACACATCATGGATCATATAAACCTGAACATGAGGCAGTGCAGGTGGCTGGACGTAGTCAAAGATTATGACTACGAGATCCTTTACCATTCGGCTAAAACGAATGTGGTTGCAGCGCCCTGAGCCGCAAGTCGGCTAAATCTCCTGTACCAACATGTATGAGGATATTTGTGGATTCTCCACTCGTGAGCTTGATTAGGGAAGCTCAGGTTGAGGGTATGCGACAGGAGAACTGGAAGCTTGAGAGAATCAGGGGAAAGAACACTCGATTTGTGCAGGATAATCGTGAATTATTGACCCGTTGTGGTCGGGTATGGGTTCCGATGTCTGGTGGGGTCAGACAGATTTTTCTGGAGGAGGATGATAAGTCTCGCTTCTCTATTCACCTGGGAGCCAACAAGATGTACTGGGATTTGTGACTGAGTTACTGGTGGTCATGCATGAAGAGGGAGACCGCATGGTATGTTGAGAGGTGCTTGACCTACCAGATGGTCAAGGCCGAGCATCAGAGGCCGCATGGCAAGCTGCAGCCTCTGGAGATTCCCATGTGGAAATGAGAGCAGATCACGATGGATTTTATCACCAAGCTACTGAGGACGGCAATGGGATTCAATGCTATTTGTGTCATCATGGATCGATTGACCAAGAGTGTCCATTTTCTGCCCATTCGAGAGAGCTCATCGGCTGAGAAGTTGGCCGATATGTATATCCGCGATATTGTTTCTCGCCACGGGGTACCGGTCTCTATTGTCTCAGACCGTATGTTCGATTCACCTCTCGTTTCTGGAAGAAGTTCCACGAGGAACTGGGCACGCGGCTGCATTTCAGTACAACTTATCATCCACAGACATACGGTCAGAGTGAGCTGACCATACATACTCTCGAGGATATGCTGAGAGCCTGCGTTATTGTCTTCGGTGGGAGTTGGGACTCCTATCTACCCCTTGCAGAGTTCTCCTACGACAAATTTCATTCCAGTATTGGTGCTCCACCATTTGAGATGTTGTATGGACGGAGATGTCACACCCCAGTCTGTTGGGGTAAGGTTTGTCACAGGGTGATGGGTCGGATAGAGGTAGTCCTGTAGACTACCGAGAGGATTCAGCAGATCAGGCAGTAGCTACAGACTGCACAGAGTTGGCAAAAGAGTTACGCCGACCGGCGCCGATATGAGTTGGATTTCCAGGTGGGTGACATGGTACTACTGAAGGTCTCACCATGGAAGGGTGTGATTCGCTTCAGAAAGAGAGGGAAGTTGGGTCCCCGATACATCAGACCCTTTCGAGTTATTGTCAGGGTTGGCAAGGTGGCATATAGACTGGATCTTCCGGAGGAGCTCAGTCAGATTTGCAGCACTTTTCACGTCTCAAAATTGCGGAAGTGCATACTAGATGAGGAGGCAGTGGTGTCATTAGATGATATTCAGGTCGATGAGCACCTAAATTACGTAGAGAGGCCAGTGACCGTTCTGGAGAGGAAAATGAAGGTTCTACAGAACAAGGAAGTACCTTTGGTAAAGGTACAATGGGAGCACTGGAGGGAAACTGAATGGACCCGGGAGCCGGAGGTTGAGATGCGGGAGCATTACTCGGATCAGTTTGCTGCAGCAGACTTCTAGGACGAAGTCTAGTTCAAGTGGGAGAGAATTGTAACATCTCGACTCCCAGTTATAAATTTTAAAGTTTTTATATTCATAATTATAGACCTACTCGACGAGTTGGCTTCCCCAACTCGTCGTGTAGAAACTGATAAAGTCGGGTGGATTCTAGAACCTACTTGACGAGTTGGAGGACCCAACTCGACGAGTTGAAGTTGGACATGAAAAACCTAATTTTTAGGGTTTGCACCATATTTAAAGGACCTTAAGTCCTCCTTCCAGCCTCCTTACCACCTTTCACGTCCAGAATCAAACCCTGATCGAGCTAACCTACTATTTAAGTGTGTGTGAGGCTAAAAGTGTGTGCTTGGTGCATTTCTTGAAGAGACTTGAAGATTGAGAAGCTTGGAACGAGAAGGAGCTTGTAGATCCAACATCTACTTCGTTTTGGAATTCATTTGAAGGTAAAAAATTCATTACCTCGATCATTCTCTTGTTAGATCTCTTCATTCAAGAGTTTAGGGTCATTTCTAGCTTATTCTTGAAGTATTTCTAGTTTTGAGCACGATTTGAAGTCGTAACTTCAAATCTGGACTCCTCTAGGCCCTCATGGACATAAAGAATCAAGCTTTATGAAGCTTTGGCCCTTTTCCATGCCCTAAACCCCTTCCTAAGGCGAGTTTTAGTGTTTTACTCCCCTTGAGGCCTTGCATGCACGTAAAATTGGCAACTTTACGTGGTATCTTCGTTCCATGAAGCTAGATCTGTAGTTTGGGGCCTTAGAATCGATTGGAAAGGGTTGAACACGTTAAGACAGGAAGAACTCGACGACTTGCTTAGCCAACTCGACGAGTTGGTTAGGGGTTTCCCGATATTCTAGATGTTGCATGGGCTCGACGAGTTACTTGGTAACTCGGCATGTTAAATGGGGTTTGACTTTGACCAAGGGTTGACCAAGTTTGACTTCTGAGGGTATCTTGGTAATTTGGGAATTTATGGAATTGGATCAATGGTGGTTGTAGGTGTTGGTGTTTGGAGCCGTGTTTTGGGAGTTTGATCTTTTCAATTCCGTTCGACATTGTGAGGTGAATTCTTCTCACTATATCAACTGGGTCGAAGGCACCAATGTTGGCCCTTCTTTTTGGATTGTTATCCTGGTTATCGCTGTTGGATTAGTGTCTAAGTCCATAACTATTTTGGTATGTACTTGACCCGATGGTGCATGGTCCTTTTGGGTTGCCTTCACCAAAGCAACTTGATAGGATGAATTATGGAGAGAAAGGATTAAATATGATTTATTAATATATTATGGGAATAATATATTAAAGGAGAAATCATATTGTTTAATTAATATTAGTCAATAATTAATTGGTAATTAGTTTTGTGACTAAAAGAGATTAATTAAACTTAAGGGACTGGAATTGTAATTATAAGATAATTGCAATTTGGGCCATGGATTGTCTTAAATCAATAGGTGGACGAATTCTTATGGGAAGCCCATAATGAAATCGTCCAAGGGCTTGATTAAAGGAGTCTATGGGTTGCTTAGGGCTTAAGAAACCAAATTAGGGTTTCCTTGTTAGATAAACCTAATAGCCTCACTATATATAGAACCCTTAAGGCTCAAAAACGTAGGGAACTTCTTTTCTAGGGTTAGAACACGTTTTGGGCAGCCTATAACCTCTCTCCTCTTCATCCTCTTGCTTATGGTGTTTGTGAGCCATTAGAGGAGTGACACTTGTGACTCTAAGCCTTCCAAAGTCAATTCAAGGAGGAATTGGGATTGTTATTGCTACATAACAATCAAGGTAATATATTAAACCTAATTATATGTTAATATTGATTTCCATATGCTAGAATTAGGGTTTATAGTCTTGGATTCAAAGCATGTACAATAGAGAAACCTAGATCCAAGCATTAGGGTTTGTATGAGCACATAGGATGTCTTATGACCAAAACCCATCAATCGCATGATGATATGCTTAATGACATGTTAGGTCGGTATCTTGGTATATAGGATGATGCTATGTTTAGTGATCTTTTAGGTCGGTATCTTGGTTTATAGGATGATGTTATGATTAGTGATCTGTTAGATCGGTCTGGCTGTTTGTATATGCTAGCATTAGTTATCAACGTGTTGATTGTATGTTTGGGGGTGGGTTGAGGCGGACCTGCTTTGTGTTGTAGGCCAACATATCCAGGGCGGCCCGGATAGACTGCAGGCCTATAACAACCAGTTATTTTGGGTCAATAAAAGTCAAAGAAAGTTAAATAAAATCCAATTGTTATAGCAAAAATCAAAAAGGTTAAGATTTAATAATAAATTATACCTCACTTTTATGTTTTCGGTTTTTGGAATCAAAAACAACTCAGACCTAAATCACTTTTGTGAAAGTAATAGGAACGAAATCTCCTTGGCCAAAAATTCATCTTGACCGAGATCATCTTGCGAGACCAAAATCCCTCCCCACAGAGAACCTCCATCCGAGAACCCACATATGGACCGAGAACCTCTTTTTAGACTGAAATCAAAGAGATCTCGGTTGGACCTTTTGACTGAGAACATGGTTCTCGGTTTGGAAGATAAGCCAAGAACACTTTTTCTAATCGGTGGCACACATCCCAAAATGATAAAATACACTTCCCTATGCACCTATCACATCAATTTATCCCCATATTTATATGCTCACACCGAAAACACAAGCTCATTTCTCTCATTTTCACTTGCAATGCTACGTATTTTCTCTCAAAAATCATAGGAACTCCTTATGATCTTCAAACCATCTTCACACAGTATCTTCAAATCTTCATAATTTCTAAAGAACATCTTCAAACATTCATCCAATTTCCCAGGAAACTAAGTTCATTCCAAGGACATATTGTAAGTATCCTCACATAATTTAATGTTGTTTAACACTTTAAATTATTATTTCCGTAATTTACATACAATATTGTGTATAAATATTATTAGGATATGACTATTTACACGTGTTCTAAGCTGAAGATCATCACTATCACTTCGTTAATCAGTCAAGAACACACTCAATTTGAGTTCATACCCCTACGTTTTCATGATTTTTATATGTTTTAGGAGGGAATACAAGTAAAACACAAGATAAATTGTGTTAATATACAATCTGTTACATTTATATTTTTATAAAATATAAATATACATACGGATAGACATTTGATTTCAATAAAACTTTAACCCCTTGTTGTAACAGGTTGAGCAAAACGGTATAATTATATAAACGTATATAATTATTAATTCATTTCATTATATTATCATACTAAAAATGATAATGTTCGTACAAATGATTCCCTATTTCAAAAGAAACATTTTATATAAACTATAATAGGTATAGTTTATGGAACCTTCACACTATTTACCCTCTTGGGGACAAAGATATAATTATTTAAAATAAATAATTATTTTCATATTATGTACACACTAAAAAAGGGGAATACATACAAATACAAGAACAAGGGATTTTCACTACACTATACGTAAACAGTCAATATAGCTTTATGAGACACGTCTTCAAGTACTTACCTAAGTACCAACAAAAGTCTTGTTTTTATAAGCAGAGTCTCCTGGAGGGAGAGCGTGACACTTGTGTATAGATCTATACTGGACTGATAATCCCGCACCTAAATTGTTGGCTACAGTTGGACCGGCAGGTCTGGGGTGACAAATGTTGTATCATTCCGACACCTGAAGAACGTCGTAACTGGCCAACAGTCGTTAAGTATGGTTATAATAACTCACAATTTGGTATTAACAATACGTTTGGTTTACGAATATATACACGACTTCAAATAGTTTTATTTATTTAAAACTACATTACATTACTTTCTATTATAATACATATTATATTTCTGGAAACATACATTCAAAGAGTTTTACACAGATACAATTACAGTACATTATTGTCCAGTACAACACACTTTACATTTTTGGGATTATGCATTCAAATAGTTTTATAAAGATAAAACTACGCTATACTCATACAAAGTACATTAATACTTATATATTTTGGTCTTGGAACATTTAAAGACTACATTACAACCTAAAGAAAATATTGGATTTTCTATAACAAAACACTATAATTTTCAAGGAACAAAGAAATATATTTCTTATACAAAATACTTATGAACTCACCAACTTAAATGTTGATACTCTTTTCAAAACCATTTGTATTCTCAGGAAATCTGTAGACAGGTACCCACTCAGGTTTTGTGAAGACAGAGCTTAGAATTGTTACGCCTTATATTTTGCTACATCTTTTTGGAGACAAACAAACAATGATTTGAAATCAATGTAAATATTCAATTATCAATACAATGTTTGTAATGCTTTGATCTCTATTATGCAATTGTTATGATACTGTACATGACATCATCCACCCTCGGACGTTTCCTCCGTTTCATCGGTTCGGGGTGTGACAGATTGGTATCAGAGAATTGTTTATAGTGAACTAAGTATATCAAACCACATAAGATATACAACTATAAATACAATGGGATTAAAAACACTCTGACTAAAAGTATAATTTTAAAATACAAGTATTTTTGTAAAAGTATATGTACATACATACATACTATCAATAGTATCACAGTAAGAACCATATAAAAAGTACTTAGATAAGTTGGACATTGCGATTGAGCCTAAATAATTATGTAATCATGTTTGGGATAAATATAGCTTGATCAACTATATTTATACAAGATATGACTAACATGTGTTTGGGAATGGTTGTAGTGAACAACGAGTCTAAAACTTACCAACACTATATACCAAGAAACTCTAGAACATAAAATAAAGTTAAAATACTATGGGAGTATTTTATGACACCATAAAATTATACAACTAGATATTTTTCATGTGTCTTCATACCGCTATACATATACAGTCAACATGGTTAAGATGTTCTAATTTGAAAACATCTTTAAACCTTATGGAAGAAAGATGCCACTATATATGTAAATGCAACATGCATGTCAATAACGCAACACCAACTCCACCACCACCACCTCCTCAGCAGATGGACACTACTATTTTACAAGCTGTCGTAATAGCCGCTGTGGCAGCCTCCGTGGCGTAAATCAGTAAGAATTGTGCCAGTAGGTCAGGAGGCGGTACCAACAACGCTAGTCTGGGAGATAGTCAGGGACACCTGAGGGAATGTTCCTATAAAGACTTCAAAAACTGCAAACCAAAGTCTTTTGATGGCACCTGAGGTGTCATTGCTCTAACACGCTGGTTTGAAAAAACAAAATCAGTGTTTGAAATCCGTGCATGCCCAGAGGGAAACAAAGTCAAATTCGCAGCTTGTACATTCATGGATAGAGCCCTCTCTTGGTGAAACGGTTATGTTAAATCGTTGACTCTCCCAGTGGCTAACGTCATGATCTGGGAAGACTTAAAGATTCTAATGCTAATAGAATACTGCCCGAGGGGCGAGGTACAAAAGCTAGAGTAAGAGCTCTGGAACTTGACGATGAAGGATTCTGATATAGCAGCTTACATTTCCATATTTAGCGGTCTAGAAGTATTATGTCCCGGGATGGTCGCCCCAAAGAGTAAAATGGTGGAACGATACATTTGGGGACTATCTCCCCAGATTCAAGGAAACGTGACATCTGCGAACCCACTTACTTTTGACAGTGCCAAGCATCTGGCACAAACACTGTTGGATCATGGAGTCCACCAAGGCTTTATGAAAGCTACTCCAGAGCAAACCAAAGGAAGTGACAACAAAAAGAAATTTTGGAACAAGAGAAAGGGCCAGTCGACACAGGAGCTACAAAGAAACAACAAACTGTGGTAGTCCATGCTGCTACTGTTCCTGCCGCTCCAGCACCAGCCAACCATATGCAGGCACTCTCCCAAAATGCAATAAATGTAACTTTCATCACACTGGAGCGTGTCGGGAAATGTATTGCAAAAATTACAACAGGAAGGGACACATTGCCTTTTTCTATAGGACTTCGGCACAACCAACCGCTCAAACCATAAATGTCGGAGTGAGCCAGGCTTGCTATGTATGCGGCAAAACTGCATTTCAAAAGGGATTGCCCGAAAGCAAGGAATGTCAGGGGCACAGGAAGAGTTTTAATGATGGGTCAAGAGGAGGCAGTGAATGATCCTACTGTGGTGACCGGTACGTTCCTCCTCAATAATTCTTGTGCATGCATACTTTTTGATAGTGGTGCAGAGAAATTTTTCGTGAGCCACAAGTTTAAACACTTACTAAAACAAAATCCCCGATCACTAAGTAACACATTCACCGTATAAATGAAAAACAGAAAAGTAGAGAGCACTAACGATATATACATAGGATGTACCCTCACTCTAAACAACTACTCTTTCCAAATCAACCTAATGTCGATCACGATAAAACGTTTAGACGTCATCATTGGCATGGATTGGTTAAGTCCTCATCATGCCGATATCTTGTGTTATGAAAAATCCGTTCGCCTTAATCTACCCAGTAGCAAAACCCTCATCATTTATGGCGACAAACTAGGCACGAACCTTCAGATCATCTCTTGCATTAAAGCCTAAAAGTATATACGCAAGGAATACCATGTATTCTTAGCTCACGTGGTGGATGAGAAACAAAAAGTGAATGAAATCAAAGACGTTCCTGAAGTTTGTAACTTCCCCAACATATTTCCCGAAGATCTCCCAGGAGTACCTCCCACACGCCAAGTCGAGTTCAGAATAGACTTGCTTCCCGGAGCCACCCCCGTAGCTAAATCCCCATACCGTTTAGCACCGACAGAAATGCAGGAACTATCCAATCAACTTAACGAACTTCTAAGCAAAGGATTCATCAGATTGAGCTTCTCGCCTTGGAGAGCACCGGTCTTATTCGTGAAGAAGAAGGATGGATCATTTCGCATGTGCATCGACTACCGGGAACTAAATAAACTCACGATCAAAAACCAATACCCTTTACCTCGAATCGATGACCTCTTCGACCAACTACAAGGAGCAAGTTACTTCTCAAAGATCGACCTAAGATTTGGATACCATCATTTACGAGTCCAATAGGATGATATTCCCAAGACTGCATTTAGAACTCACTATGGTCACTATGAATTCGTAGTGATGCCATTCAGATTAACAAATGCAGCCGCAATGTTCATGGACCTGGTGAATCGTGTGTGTCGACCTTATTTAGAAAAATTCATGATAGTATTCATCAATGACATCCTAATTTACTCACTAAGTAAGGAAGAACACAGTCAACACTTACGAAAAGTCTTGGAAACGTTATGAGCAGAGAAATTATATGCAAAGTTCTTGAAATACGAATTCTGGATTCGAAAGATGGATTTCCTAGGCCATGTGGTAAGCAAAGAAGGGATACATGTGGATCCCTTCAAAATCAAACCAATCGAAAACTGCACGACACCAAGAACTCCAACTGAAATTCATCAATTCTTAGGCCTCACCGGCTACTACAGGAGGTTCATACAAAACTTCTCTAAGATCGCAAAACCACTCACCACCTTAACCCAGAAGGGCATAACCTTCAACTGGGAAGAGAAGCAAGAAATTGCTTTCCAGAAACTAAAGCGAGCCTTATGTAGCTCCCCGATCTTGTCCCTCCCAGAAGGGACAGAAGATTTTGTAGTCTACTACGATGCGTCCAAACAAGAGCTAGGCTGTGTACTTATGCAAGGGGGAAATGTCATTTCCTATGCCTCGAGACAACTCAAGAATCACGAAGTTAACTATACCACACACGATCTTGAACTGGGATCAGTAGTATTTGCTCTTGAAATCTGGAGGCATTACCTTTATGGCACAAAGTGCATAATCTTCATGGATCATAAGAGTCTTCAGCACATCTTCTACCAAAAGGAACTCAATATGAGACCTCGACCAAAAGGAACTCAATATGAGACAACGACGATGGGTAGAGCTACTAAATGATTATGAATGTGAGATTCGCAATCATCCAGGCAAAGCCAATGTAGTAGTAGATGCCCTTATTCGAAAGGAGTACTCGGGCCGCCGAGTAAAATCACTAACCATGACCATCCATTCATGCATGTCCACGCAAATCAAGGAAGCTCAGTTAGAAGCCTTGAAACTCGAAATGTGGCTGGTGAATCCTTAAGAGGAATGGAGAAAAATATTGAAGTCATGGATGATGGAGCTCGCTATCTAATGGATCGAATCTGGATACTAAGATTCGGCGGACACAGAGATAGTAAATTTACTTCACGATTTTGGCAGTCACTACAAAAGTCCTTGGGAACCAAACTCGACATGAGTACAACATACCATCCATGGATTGACAGGAAAAGCGAGAGAAAAATACAAACACTGGAATACATGTTGCGAGCTTCTGTGATAGATTTTATTAAAGTTTGGGATACCCATTTACCACTCATCAAATTCTCGTACAACAATAGTAATCACACTAGCATCAAAGTTGCTCCGTTTGAAGCCCTCTATGGTCGCAAGTGCATATCACCTCTGTGCTAGGCTGAAGTGGGGGACACGTAATGTAACATCCCAATTTTCAAAGCCAAAAATTTCGTTTTAAAATAAGTTATTACATAAAACCATCAGTGTAAAAACATTCATAATAATATCTCGTGTCAAACCAAAGTGTCGGTAATCAAAAAATATTATCATAAAACCATATCAGAGTGTAATCCCCAAGGATCTCATGTGTGGAAAACATAGTGTGATGCGTTGCGATCAAGCCGACTCCTTTCCTTTGAAAACGAAGTGCCTAAAACCAAAACTGAAAACCGTAAGCACAAAGCTTAGTGAGTTCCCTCATCATACCACATACCATAAGATCAGATAACATACATATACTGTCAGGCATATCTGGGTGCCCGACCTACCCCTTCGGTCCTCTCGACCGGATATTGCCTAGCATATCTGGGTGCTAGCCTCCCATTCGGTCATCTCGACCGGATACTGCCTAGCATACCTGGGTGCTGGCCTCCCCTTCGGTATCTTTCAACCGGTAACCGGGGACTATTTCACCCCCTAACACTACCACATAAAATCATAGCATAAACACATAAGTCATATACTGCCTAGCATATATGGGTGCTGGCCTACCCCTTCGGTCCTGTCGATCGGTAAGTGGGGACTATTTCACCCCTACTACTACCACATAATATCATATCACATATATCATAATCTGTCTAGCATAGTTGGCTAAAAATCTACCCCTTCGGCCGTATCAACCGGTAACCAGGGACTATTTCACCCACCTACTACCACTATCACATAACATCATATCATGCTAGCACATAAACATAATATGTAGTAGCAAACATAGAAAATTATCACAAAGACAATCATCTAACAACAACTCCTACTGATGGGCCGGCATTGTGGCCGTAGACCCACCGCCACTGGAAGGTAACTCACCTCACACTGCTGAAGTCCCGAAGACACAATCCCACACTTGTTGAAGTCCAGCAGACTCGACCCCAGCTGCTGGCTGACAGATTCCCGAACTGTCAACACCAAAATAACACCTAATTAATAATTGGGTCCCAATAAATAACCATAAGTATATTCTTTGGGTAATTACTACATTACCCCTAGCTTGGCTTATTCAAGCCCAAGGCCCAATCCGTAGGCCCAAAGTCAACTAGGAATCAAAGCCCAACACATGGCCCAATTTTCCAAATTGGCCCTAGGCCTATACATGGTCTCATTCTAAGGCCCAACATCATATAATCATTAAGGCCAAAACTATGGCCCATCTATGTCCCAATTTTCCAAATTGGGCCCAAGTCCCTTACATGGGCCTTACCCTAGGCTCATTAAATTACTCTAGACCATTTGCTTGATCTTGGGTAGCCCATTTAATAACCCAATCATCAAGGCCCAATAGAAAGGCCAACAATAAACCCAAGTGAAATTAGGGTTTCACATAAAATGATGATTAGGGTTAAGTTTCCTACTTAACCCATTAAGGATTTAATCCATTAAGGACTTAATCCATTAAGTCCAATATTACTTAGATTAATCTTTGCCAATGATTATTATTTAATATCTCAAGTTATTAAATAATTCTCGTGTGTGTGTGACACGATTAATTCTTAAAGTTAGGGTTTCATTGACATTAGGGTGTTCCAATCCAAATATTAGCCCATTTATCAATTTGTTGGCCTTTTATGACAATTAGGGCTTTATTGGGCCTAATAAGCCCACTAAAATTTTATTAAGCCCATATGGGTTTTATTGGGTCCATTAGAGTCCATTAAGTTTCATTGGGCCCATTAGAACTCCTTTGAGCCCATTAGGGTTTCTAGCACCCCAAACGAATCTATCACAAGAGGCAAAGCGCACCGCCACCCGACACGATGGCAGGAGGCGGCAGCCACCACCCTAAGGTGGTGGTTTTCAGTTTCTTTTCATTATACCATTCATGTTAAAATTTACAACTCAAGATCCGAAATCACACACACACACACTAAAGAAAACACACCCACCCATGGTGGCATCCACCACCCTAAGGTGGTGGTGGTGGTTCTCAGTTTTCCGGCCGATCTACACTTTACACACAATACACCAAAGAAAACAGAAACACAACCATCCATTCTTGCTTCTAATCTGCGAGGTGCACCCCAACCACCCTCCTGGTGGCCCATGGCAGCGACAGCAAGCATTTTGGGACGACAGCCACCACCTCATGGTGGTGGCAGTAGGGCTTTCTTCACTTCTCCGGCCAAAAGACCTCCTGCAGCCTAATAACCTCACAACACAAGAACACACACACACTATGACACGCCCACAAACACCTTTCACAGTGGTTCGTGGCGGCATAGAAGGGTAGTACAGCGGAAACAACAGCATTATCGAGCCACTGGGCAGTTAAAGGTGGAAGCAGCAGCGGTGACAGGCGGCTTGGGGCGATACGCTGAAGAAACGAAGAAGGGACCTGAGGACAGAAAGGTTGCGATGGAGGGACGGAGCCCATTGAAGATCTTCGCCGTCATCAGCAGAGGGTATGCCAACGATGCTAGATGGTGGCTCGGTAGCAATGAAACAGTAAAATGGACGTCTTCACGTCGGCCAAATAACACGACAGCTCCTTGGGTTTCCTACATCTACGGCGGAGGGAGAAATAGTGGCGCCGGAGGTCGTGAGAGATAAGGATGAGAGGAGTTGCAGCTATGAGAAGGGCCGATTAGGATTAGGGTTCCTAACCTTTATATACCGGCTCCTAGTACAGTTTGCCATGATGACCAAAATGGTCCCTCCAACTTCCTTTTATTTCGAGATAGATCCAATATTTTACCCTTTAAGCCCTCCCTTTCATAATTCCTTACAAAATGAACCCATAAACTACCATTTGAACCCTGCCCCTTTAAACCCTTTCAAAATAAGTTCACATTTTACAAAACAGCCCCATGCTTAAAAAAAGCTTTTCAATTTAAACCCAATATATACCATACAGTCCCTGACTTCAAAAATCTCTTCATAATAGGTCCCGAAATTACCATTCGGCCCCCTAAGCCTTCAAATCTTTTTAAATTAAATCCCAATAATTATCATCGATTCCTTGTCTTCATAAATATTTATAAGTTGAGTCCGAAACTTACACCTTTAACCCCAGACTTCTAAAATTGTGGCAAGTAGCTCTTCGAGACCATCCTTTTATATATAATTATTTATTTTAGAGCTATCATTCATTCATTATTTCATTTATTTATTCAATAAATAAACTGGGTGTTACAACTCTCCCCCACTTAAATTAGATTTCGTCCTCGAAATCATTCCTTACCATTACTTATGCGGCAAACCACTCCGGTAGCATAGTCACCTCCCTGGGCATACCCTAGGCTTCCCAAGGTAGCCGTCACCAATCCTCGCAAAGCCCTAAAATCCTTAGATGAACCAGTTCCTCACAATCATCTACATCTACTTGATCTGAAATCTGTTGTATCAGGATGGTCTGAATCCTTGACAGAATATTCGTGGTTATTTGTTTTCGTTGGATCTAATCCGTTTATCCCTTAATTGACTACACACTTCTGATATCCTGTGGTTCCCACCATAAACCTGGGTCACAAACCCAATTACCACTGCAGATCACTTATACTCGGCTAAGGCTCAGATACTTCTGTTGTGAGTGACTTGTAACTCCTCAAATCATCTAGCTATTTCGTTCGTATTTGCGACCTGAAGCGCAAATACTAACACTGCCCAAACGCTGAAACTGCTCGAACACTGAATTGCCTGAAGCAGTATGTTCCTACATAGATGCTTTCCGAAATCCACCGAGACCTCTCCGGTCTCAATTCATCTGTCAGTCGTCTAAGATACCGGGTTCCAGCCCGGTCACTGAGCAAAAAGGGCTCCCACATAGTCGTCTCACACAGCTCTTGAACAAAATTCCTTCTCTGGAACTATTTGCCACTAGTTATCATGTCAATGTGGCTCTAACTACCTCCCGATCCAACCGATCGGGTCCCTACGTTGAATCCTGATGTCACCAAATCCACAGCTAAAAGCGATTGCTACATGACCAATGGTAGCCTTATATCACAAGCAACCTTAAGCAATCCATTGCTTCCTTGATCTCATAACTTTAGTGGCGTCCCTATAGTCTTATCACTAGCTTAACCATGTCTAATCCTTTTGGGGAAATCCATAAACCAATCCGTGGATTTGCCACGCCCTCACTGTTACACCCGAACTGGTGGGTATTACTGTTCCTCCCATGTTCTAAGAACATGCTCATGCTATCTACCAACCTAATGAATGCTACGACTACACCCGCAGTCTCAGAACACTCTATCACTATCTGCCAACCTCATGAATGCTACGGCTACCCCCGCAGGCTTACAACACTTTCCATACTATCTGACTACTAGTGAATGCTACGGCTACCCCCGCAGTCTTACAACACTTTCCATACTAGCTGACTACTAGTGAATGCTATGGCTACCCTCGTAGTCTTACAACACTTTCCAAACCGGGTCGGACACGCACTCGACCTAAAACATCACTGAACTAGAGTCCTAACTGGAACTCTGACATGGTTCCCGAAACCTGCTATCATGTGACCCCACTGTATCAGTACCGTACCCATGCCCGTGATCAAAGCGTCACAGTAAACCATGAAATCATCTACACCCTCTTGCAGGGTGAGAATCAGTGGTTGCCTGCTATTCAAGCCCTTAACGAAAGGCCACCAACTTCTTGGTCAGTCGGGTCAAAGGAACCACTATCTCGGAGAAGTCCCACGTAAATCTCTAGTAGTAACCTGCTAGACCCAAGAAAAACTCCGAATCTCAGATGGAGACCTCGGAATCTCCCACTGCATCACGGCCTTTATCTTGGACGGATCAACTAGAATACCCTTCTAGTTGACAAGGTGCCCAAGAGATTGCACCCCGTGCAACCAGAAATCACATTTGGAGATCTTTATAAAAGTCTCTCCCCCACTTAGATTCGACTAAGTCTTCACTGCACGCAAGAATTGAAGGATTTCCAATCCTTCTCATTTTCTAATATCCCACTGATGACAAGCTGTGCCTGCCAATGCTAGCGTTTAATCACCGATTAAACCTTGAGATCTCACATCCTCAGAAACCTCGATGAGTACTCTTGACATCTGATCCAGTCTGACACCTCGATCAATCTATCATGTTGTCAATTGAAGGTCTCAATCTTCACTCTAACTGACGAATCCTCGTTATCATTTCCAATCTTACAGTACCACTGAACTCTAACCGAACACAACCCATGCAAAAATACAATTCTCTTGAACATGCGATGACCAACCACTTATGCATCTAACACCGACGACTGACACTACCATTTTCATGTCACCAGCTCTGTCCTAGCAACGGTAGTGCCTTGAACTCCAAAGTTCATCCATAGACAATTACCGACCATACCTGGACAGTGATAGAACCCCTGAACGCTGACTTCACTGGAGAACTATCACTCTAACCCTGACCGAGGATCTTCCAAACAACACTCCTGCACAGATCTCGACAAAGATCCGGAATGATAACGGTACACGCGGAACCCACTCTGCAAGATGCATCCCTTTGTAGGTTCATCAACGAATTTTCGGCATGCAGGATGGCATATATGATCCTTGATAACCCAAACACTAGCAGGAAACCGACCCGAGATCTAACTTATCCAAACTTACTCATAACTCCAACGTGATACGTATCCCCAACATCCATCTACTAGCAATAGAAGATGACATACCCGCAACATTTGGAGGGATACTAATCATCTTCTGCTGACATGATCAACCATGCTACCCTGAAGTAGCCTAAACCCTCGGAGCGACAAACTCCCCTGTGCACTGTCTTGTACGTGCTCCACTGACTCCGGCCCTGCTGGCCTTTCACTCGATGATCAGAAGTCATGGGTCTCTTCCCGGGACCCTCTACTATACGCACCTGGCACGAACCTCTATTTCCAGGGTGCTCCAAACGATCTCACGTCTGCAACTTCTTGGAAGTCATATCCTTCGGGGTCTGACACCCTATCACGCTCGCTAGCTCACTTGCCAATGGCCAAGCTGCAACACTGGAACATCCTCTATCCCCAAACCGGGTCGCAAACTTCTCCCCGAAGGTTCTCAGATTCTCCAAGACTCTCACTGATTCGAGTATGGATCTTGTGCTTTCAGTAGTACGGGCCCAATACTACCTTCCACACCTACCCATACTTTCCTCAGCAATCCTCCCGGATCCTCCTAGTCACTTCCTCAACTGGTACACCCAAGTCTAACTGAGCCTCATTACTAACTCACTGAAATATATCCTAGGCTTCCCTAGGTTCCCGAACTCACCCAGTCCTCAGCTGCTGAAAAATTCCCAGTAATGTCAACTGGCTACCTCATGAATATAGCCACATGAAACAGAGATCAGATAATCCTTCAAGTAACAGACTTATCCCTATAACGGTTAGACTCAAACGAGAGTTGCGCAATAGGGTCAAATCTATCACTCTGAGATTATCCAACCTGTGCCACATGAGACTTAGCATACTCACTTAATAGCTAACTCACATTACTAAGAGTCCCAAAAAGCACAAAGCAAGTAGCATTCAGACATTGGAAAATCTAAGCATCATATTCCAATCAAATCATTCTATCCCCTAATCAGGAATCTGTACATGCAATTCAAAGGCTCATACAATTAGGCATAACCTAAACAGGCTATCCTATTACTGACTGATCAGTACTAACATGCAAGTCTACAAGCACACACAATAGGCATATAAGGCATCCTCCTAGATCCTCAGCCCTAATCTAGCATTCAGGTCTCATAATCATATATCATATCATAACATCACATGTATGGGTATCTTGGGAAAAACTTACTTCAGCTCGGCTGATTGCACGCATCACACACTTTGTTTTTTTTCAAAGTTCTGTTCCTTTCTCAAATCCTTTTCACTTCTTTTTATAAAAGGCTCTTACTTTGGAAAATTTTCATACCAAGTCCTTAGTTTGAGTTCAGATACACCCGGGAGTGTGCCCGAATCTCTCAAACCAAGGCTCTGATACCAACTTTTAACATCCCAATTTTCAAGGCCAAAAGTTTCATTTTAAAATAAGTTATCTCGTGTCAAACCATCAGTGTAAAAACATTCATAATAATATCTCGTGTCAAACCAAAGTGTCGGTAATCAAAACATATTATCATAAAACCATATCAGAGCGTAATCCCCAAGGATCTCATGTGTGGAAAACATAGTGTGATGCGCTGCGATCAAGCCGACTCCTTTCCTTTGAAAACAAAGTACCTGAAACCAAAACTGAAAACCGTAAGCACAAAGCTTAGTGAGTTCCCCCATCATACCACATACCATAAGATCAGATAACATACATATACTGTCAGGCATATTTGGGTGCCCGACCTACCCCTTCGGTTCTCTCGACTGGATACTACCTAGCATATCTGGGTGCTAGCCTCCCCTTCGGTCATCTCAACCGGATACTGCCTAGCATACCTGGGTGCTGGCCTCCCCTTCGGTATCTTTCAACCGGTAACTGGGGACTATTTCACCCCCTAACACTACCACATAAAAGCATAGCATAAACACATAAGTCATATACTGCCTAGCATATATGGGTGTTGGCCTACCCCTTCGGTCCCGTCGACCGGTAAGTGGGGACTATTTCACCCCCTACTACTACCACATAATATCATATCACATATATCATAATCTGTCTAGCATAGTTGGGTACTAATCTACCCCTTCGGCCGTATCGACCGGTAACCGGGGACTATTTCACCCCCCTACTACCACTATCACATAACATCATATCATACTAGCACATAAACAAAACAGGTAGTAGCAAACATAGACAATTATCACAAAGACAATCATCTAATAACAACTCCTACTGGTGGGCCGTCATTGTGGCCGTAGACCCACCGCTACTGGAAGGTAACTCACCTCACACTGCTGAAGTCCCGAAGACACAATCCCACACTTGCTAAAGTCCCGCAGACTCGACCCCAACTGTTGGCTGACAGAATCCCAAACTGTCAACACCAAAATAACACCCAATTAATAATTGGGTCCCAATACATAACCATAAGTACATTCTTTGGGTAATTACTACATTACCCCTAGCTTGGCTTATTCAAGCCCAAGGCCCAATCCGTAGGCCCAAAGTCAACTAGGAATCAAAGCCCAACACATGGCCCAATTTTCCAAATTGGCCCTAGGCCTATACATGGTCTCATTCTAAGGCCCAACATCATATAATCATTAAGGCCCATCTATGGCCCAATTTTCCAAATTGGGCCCAAGTCCCTTACATGGGCCTTACCCTAGGCTCATTAAATTACTCTAGACCATTTGCTTGATCTTGGATAGCCCATTTAATAACCCAATCATCAAGGTCCAATAGAAAGGCCAACAATTAACCAAAGTGAAATTAGGGTTTCACATAAAATGATGATTAGGGTTAAGTTTCCTACTTAACCCATTAAGGACTTAATCCATTAAGTCCAATATTACTTAGATTAATCTTTGCCAATGATTATTATTTAATATCTCAAGTTATTAAATAAATCTCGTGTGTATGACACGATTAATTCTTAAAGTTAGGGTTTCATTGACATTAGGGTGTTCCAATCCAAATATTAGCCCATTTATCAATTTGTTGGCCTTTTATGACAATTAGGGCTTTATTGGGCCTAATAAGCCCACTAAAATCTTATTAAGCCCATATGGGTTTTATTGGGTCCATTAGAGTCCATTAAGCTTCATTGGGCCCATTAGAGCTCCTTTGAGCCCATTAGGGTTTCTAGCACCCCAAACGAATTTATCACAAGAGGCAAAGCGCACCGCCACCCGACACGACGGTAGGAGGCGGCAGCCACCACCCTAAGGTGGTGGTTTTCAGTTTCTTTTCATTATACCATTCATGTTAAAATTTACAACTCAAGATCCGAAATCACACACACACACACACTAAAGAAAACACACCCACCCATGGTGGCATCCACCACCCTAAGGTGGTGGTGGTGGTTCTCAGTTTTCCGGCCGATCTACACTTTACACACAATACACCAAAGAAAACAGAAACACAACCATCCATTCTTGCTTCTAATCTGCGAGGTGCACCCCAACCACCCTCCTGGTGGCCCATGGCAGCGAAAGTAAGCATTTTGGGACGACAGCCACCACCTCACGGTGGTGGCAATAGGGCTTTCTTCACTTCTCCGGTCAAAAGACCTCCTGCAGCCTAATAACCTCACAACACAAGAACACACACACACACTATGACACGCCCACAAACACCTTTCATAGTGGTTCGTGGCGGCATAGAAGGGTAGTACAGCGGCAACAACAACATTATCGAGCCACTGGGTGGTTAAAGGTGGAAGCAGCAGCGGTGACAGGCAGCTTGGGGCGTTGCGCTGAAGAAACAAAGAAGGGACCTGAGGACAGAAAGGTTGCGATGGAGGGACGGAGCCCATTGAAGATCTTCGCCGTCATCAGCAGAGAGTATGCCAACGATGCTAGATGGTGGATCGGTAGCAATGAAACAGTAAAAAGGACGTCTTCACATCGGCCAAATAACACGACAACTCCTTGGGTTTCCTACATCTACGGCGGAGGGAGAAATAGTGGTGCCGGAGGTCGTGAGAGATGAGGATGAGAGGAGTTGCGGCTATGAGAAGGGCCGATTAGGATTAGGGTTCCTAACATTTATATATCGGCTCCTAGTACAGTTTGCCATGATGACCAAAATGGTCCCTCCAGCTTCCTTTTATTTCGAGATAGATCCAATATTTTACCCTTTAAGCCCTCCCTTTCATAATTCCTTACAAAATGAACCCATAAACTACCATTTGAACCCTGCCCCTTTAAACCCTTTCAAAATAAGTTCACATTTTACAAAACAACCTCATGCTTAAAAAAATCTTTTCAATTTAAACCCAATATATACCATACAGTCCCTGACTTCAAAAACTTCTTATAATAGGTCCCGAAATTACCATTCGGCCCCCTAAGCCTTCAATTCTTTTTAAATTAAATCCCAATAATTATCACCGAGTCCTTGTCTTCATAAATATTTATAAGCTGGGTCCGGAACTTACACCTTTAACCCCAGACTTCTAAAATTGTGGCAATTAGCTCTTCGAGACCATCCTTTTATATATAATTATTTATTTTAGAGCTATCATTCATTCATTATTTCGTTTATTTATTTAATAAATAAACTGGGTGTTACATGTAACTAGCGAAGAAGCAAGTTCCCGACAGCACTCTCACCAGCCCCGAGATCATACGAGAAAGAACAAAGAAGATCGTCCAAATTCGAGAACGACTAAAAGCATCTAGAGACTGACAAAAGAGTTATGTGGACGAACGATGAATGCCCCTGGAGTTCCAAGTTGGTGACTGCTTCCTATTAAAGGTCTCACCCTAGAAAGGAATGATACGTTTTAGCAAACGTGGAAAACTAAATCCAAGGTACATCGGACCATTTGAGATTCTTGCTAGAATTGGCCCGGTGGTTTACAAACTTAAACTACCGCAGGAACTTAGCAGCATACATCCCACCTTCCACGTGTCATACCTAAAGAAGTGTCTGTCCGACGAGACTCTTGTAATCTCACTCGATGAAATCGAGATAAACGAAAGCCTACACTTCGTTGAAGAACCTGTAGAAATCATGGACAGGGAAGTCAAGAGAACGAAGCAAAGTCATATACCAATAGTGAAGGTCCGCTGGAACGCCAAGTGAGGACCTGAATTCACTTGGGAACGAGAAGACCAAATGCAACAAAAGTACCTGCATCTTTTTCCCTAGTTCATGAGTACCCATTTTATAAATAATTTCAGGACGAAATTCCCTCTAACGGGGGGATAAGGTAACAACCGGTTATTTCGGGTCAATAAAAGTAAAAGAAAGTTAAATAAAAGTCAATTGGTATAAAAAATAAAAAAATGTTAAGATTTAATAATAAATTATACCCCACTTTTGTGTTTTCGGTTTCTGGAATTAAAAACCACTTAGACCGAAATCACTTTTGTGAAAGTAATAGGACCAAAATCTCCTTGGCCGAAAACTCATATTGACCGAGATCACCTTGCAAGACCAAAATCCCTCCCTACCGAGAACCTCCATCCGAGAACCCACATATGGACCGAGAACCTCTTTTTAGACCGAAATCAAAGAGATCTCGGTTGGACCTTTTGACTGAGAACATGGTTCTCGGTTTGGAAGATAAGCCGAGAACACTTTTTCTAATCGGTGGCACACATCCCAAAATGATAAAATACACTTCCCTATGCACCTATCACATCAATTTATCCCCATATTTATATGCTCACACCGAAAACACAAGCTCATTTCTCTCATTTTCACTTGCAAAGCTACGTATTTTCTCTCAAAAATCATAGGAACTCCTTATGATCTTCAAACCATCTTCACACAGTATCTTCAAATCTTCATAATTTCTTAAGAACATCTTCAAACATTCATCAAATTTCCCAGGGAACTAAGTTCATTCCAAGGATATATTGTAAGTATCCTTACATAATTTAATGTTGTTTAACACTTTAAATTATTATTTCCGTAATTTACATACAATATTGTGTATAAATATTATTAGGATATGACTATTTACACGTGTTCTAAGCTGAAGATCATCACTATCACTTCGTTAATCAGTCAAGAACACACTCAATTTGAGTTCATACCCCTACGTTTTCATGATTTTTATATGTTTTAGGAGGGAATACAAGTAAAACACAAGATAAATTGTGTTAATATACAATCTGTTACATTTATATTTTTATAAAATATAAATATACACACGGATAGACATTTGATTTCAATAAAACTTTAACCCCTTGTTGTAACAGGTTGAGCAAAACGGTATAATTATATAAACGTATATAATTATTAATTCATTTCATTATATTATCATAGTAAAAATGATAATGTTCGTACAAATGATTCCCTATTTCAAAAGAAACATTTTATATAAACTATAATAGGTATAGTTTATGGAACCTTCACACTATTTACCCTCTTGGGGACAAAGATATAATTATTTAAAATACATACTTATTTTCATATTATGTACACACTAAAAAAGGGGAATACATACAAATACAAGAACAAGGGATTTTCACTACACTATACGTAAACAGTCAATATAGCTTTGTGAGACACGTCTTCAAGTACTTACCTAAGTACCAACAAAAGTCTTGTTTTTATAAGCAGAGTCTCCTGGAGGGAGAGCGTGACACTTGTGTATAGATCTATACTGGACTGATAATCCCGCACCTAAATTGTTGGCTACAGTTGGACCGGCAGGTCTGGGGTGACAAATGTTGTATCATTCCGACACCTGAAGAACGTCATAACAGGCCAACAGTCGTTAAGTATGGTTATAATAACTCACAATTTGGTATTAACAATACGTTTGGTTTACGAATATATGCACAACTTCAAATAGTTTTATTTATTTAAAACTACATTACATTACTTTCTATTATAATACATATTATATTTCTGGAAACATACATTCAAAGAGTTTTACACAGATACAATTACAGTACATTATTGTCCAGTATAACACACTTTACATTTTTGGGATTATGCATTCAAATAGTTTTATAAAGATATAAAACTACGCTATACTCATACAAAGTACATTAATACTTATATATTTTGGTCTTGGAACATTTAAAGACTACATTACAACCTAAAGAAAATATTGGATTTTCTATCACAAAACACTATAATTTTCAAGGAACAAAGAAATATATTTCTCATACAAAATACTTATGAACTCACCAACTTAAATGTTGATACTCTTTTCAAAACCATTTGTATTCTCAGGAAATCTGTAGATAGGTACCCACTCAGGTTTTGTGAAGACAGAGCTTAGAATTGTTACGTCTTATATTTTGCTACATGTTTTTGGAGCTAAACAGACAATGATTTGGACTCAATGTAAATATTCAATTATCAATACAATGTTTGTAATGCTTTGATCTCTATTATGCAATTGTTATGATACTGTACATGACATCGTCCATCCTCAAACGTTTTCGCCGTTTCATCGGTTCGGGGTGTGACAAGGCCCAATGGGGCATACCAGTCAGGCTAAAGGCCCGGAGAACGGTCCTGACAGGTTGAAGACCCGGTAGCGCGGACCAGACATGCTGAAGGTTCTAACTTCTGAGAGTGGGCCAGATAAACTGAAGGCCTAGTAAGGGCGGTCCAGTCATACTATGGACTCTATATGCATGATGTTTGTTATAATATGGTTATGGTTTGTATGGCGTTGGTATTTTGGAGGAACTCACAAAGCTTCAGGCTTACAGTTTTGGATTTTGTTTCAAGTATTTCAGATGACCGCAGGAAGGCGAAGGCTTGATCGTGAATCCCCTCGCATTTTAAGATTTTGATTTCCGGGATACTCTGATATGAAATTATTTTGAAAACATTTTGTAATAAATAATGGTTTTTGAATGCTTGAAAAAGTTTTAAATTTTCATGAATTTTATGGATGTTACGAGGGATGTTATATATGGGTTGTTTGGAATTAGATCAGTAGGTGGTGTTTCTGGAATTTCTTGGTGGGGATCGAGAATTGATTCGGGTTCCACTTTGGTTTCGGTGTCACTAGAAGAACCGGTTTCAACTTTTGGAGCCACATTAGCGTGGGAAGGTTGACCACGTTCTAGTCTCATTTCCTTTGCCAAATGTCTTGCTTCTTTTTCAAATCTTGAGATTGTAAATTAGAGTACATGTACGATGAGATTTGGGCATAGAGAAACAAACTGATTAAATATAATCCAATCCCGAATAACGAAGCCAACCTAGTATTTGAAATTCAGATTCAGATTCACTACATCCATGATGTTCTAGAACAAAAATTAGAATAGAAAAAGGGAGAAAGTACCTCTATATGCTTGAACTTGATGGGATTTGACTAAGGCTTCAAACATGAACTTCAAACATCACAACTCCATGGATTTGAGGTAAGAAAACGTCAATGGGGAAGGAGGATATGGTTGATTTTGTGACCGGGAAGAAATAGTGAAGAATGTAGCATCAATTAACACAACTTTGGTCCTTTATACATATGGTCTCTTATTTTCTTGAATTCTTTCAATAAAGCTCCCTAACTAACTTAAACTTTGGATTTATTCACACATGATCCTTTCCCTCATAATTTTTGACAAAACTAATCCTAGTCACATTATTAGTCAAGCCCCTAGTCAACTGCATGTTTCACTAATATGACACAAATGACCTTTCTAACCGAAATAGCACTAGTTTGATGCTAAAACTCCCTTTTATTTTAGTTGTCCACTAGATCAAGATCTATTATTATTATAATATTTAAAATTATTATTTATTTAATTTTATTTTATTATATATTTTTTAAAATTTATTTTACCAAAGGTCTGAAACTTCTAGGCCCGAAAACAAGATGTTACATACTTATAACTTAGATAAAAGTCAAATATCTCATAAACACTCTTATAATATCCTAAAGGAAGCATCGAATACAAACAAATAGTCACTAATTAAAAAATAGGAGAACTTAGTGTTAGGAAATCAGATGGAACTTGTCAAGAATCAGAACAGATCTGATGCCACTTGCCAAGCTTTGATGACCCTTGTTAAGAAGTAATGCGGATAGCACACAAAACTACAAGCACACGAAGAAATAACATTTGCGTGTTTTAGTTAATATGACCTATGTCTACAGGCAGGATATGAGTATTCTTTATTCAGGAGTTCTCAAAAAAAATATTACAATTAAAATTTCACAAAGATTCGCCTACTCACTAGAATTCAAGACACTAAAGACACATCTAAAATGCAAGCGTGCATCCATGTTTATAGACTAAAGATCAGACCCAAAACCCTAATAAGTCAAGCCCATTAATCCATAAGCCCGTGAAAGGTGTCAACCGATCATAATCTACCATGTAACTGCTTTTAGAATCTTCATTCGTGAGATGCATTACTTGAGCATCAGCCACACACATGATGGAGCATCATCCATCATGGTGGCACATCATGCAACTTATGAGCATCTTCAATTTATGAGCATCCTCCTTAAACATCTTCAACTTATGAACATCATCCTTAATCATCTTCAACTTATGAGCATCCTCCTTAAGCATATTCAACTTATGAGCATCCTCATTGGGCATATTCAACTTATAAGCATCCTCCCATCATGACTGGCGCAACTATAATGGTGCATCAAGATGAAAGTGGTGCATCAAGCCCTAAGATGGCACACCATTTTTAGGAGTGGCACATCTTGCTTCATGGCATATCAGATGATGTGTCATCCCCCTTCCTGATGCTCGCGCATGATCCCTGATGCTCACACGTGCATCCAAGTGCTCCATTGATCCTTGATGTTCACATTTTCTTCCAAATGCTCCATTGATCCAAGATGCTCACAAAGAATAATTTAAATGCTTAGGTCACATTTAACACTTAAGTTTGGGGGAAGAAAGGTTAACACGGTCATGGTAGAAATACACTAGACAGTCGCACGTCTATCTGATGTCACACATAAAGTTAACATTATCATATAGAGAGCTCTGTTGGATATGATTCCTACTAGAACCGACTTGGTGGATCGAGGAATGGATGTTACTTCTTTATTATCCCTTATTTGTGTGTTATAAGTGGAACAACGAGATCATATGTTCATAAAATATGAAGTGGCGGTTAGAACTTGGAGCGCGATATTAATATGTCTGGAGATACGTAGATAAATTTCTAATCGGTTCATGGGTTGTTTGTAACAGTGGTTAATTTGTCTCTACATTCGAAAAAGAAAACTATGGTGGATGTGATTGTGTACCACTATTTGATACATTTGGAGATTGCTATTTGGTATGTTTGTAGGTTCACAGATGATAAAGTTGCTGCAGAAGGAAAATTGAGACAAAATAGAATTGTTGACTACATAGGAGAATTTTCTTTTCTTTGGTATTGGAATAGGAATATAAAATGTTCTTTTTTGGGTTTATTTGGTTGCAAAACCCTATGAATTCATTATAATTGGTTTTCTTAATGGTCTTGCTAATTTATTTTTCTCTTTTAAATATATTAATATATGATCCCCTGTTTTCAAAAAAAAAAAGTCAAGTTTTATAAAAAAGGCTAAAATGTTGGTTCTTTTGTATAGAGAACTCTTATAACAAATAGGTAATCACGAAGTGTGAAATTTTGAGGAAAAAAAAACAAGAAAACAAGTAAACAAGGTTTTACAAGGGACCTATGTGAAATCTTCACAAACATTAGGTGCAAAATTGAAAATTCAAACTAAAGAAAAAGAAGGATCAGATGTTAGGAAGAAGGGTTTCGCCGTTAACTTCCTCAGTCACAGGAACGCCACTCAACGCATTTCTCATCGTCTTTGTTAAACGAAGATCGTGAAATGGCGTCACTAGCACGGTTGTCCAGAAAAGCCTTAACATCCTCACTCAGCTCCCACCGCCACCTGCTCAGCCGCGCTCTCGCCGCCGAAGCGGCGGTGAAGGTAACCAAATCATCGCCGCCGCCGGCACAAAGCATAACCGAATGTCCAGATCGAGTGAAGTGGGACTATAGAGGGCAGAGACAGATCATCCCTTTAGGTCAATGGCTTCCGAAGATCGCTGTTGACGCTTATGTTGCCCCCAACGTTGTATTAGCCGGACAGGTCAACGTTCTTGACGGATCGTCCGTCTGGAACGGCGCTGTTCTCCGAGGAGACCTTAACAAGATCACTGTTGGGTTCTGCTCCAATGTTCAGGAAAAGTGTGTTGTTCATGCCGCTTGGTCATCTCCCACAGGTTTTTATCAGAATCTGATTTTGTTTTTGATCTAATTTTTAGGTTTTCCATGGATTCTTCACAGAATTTCGAAAAAATTGGTATTTTCTATAGATGCTTCCTGAAAACATGGTAAATTAGGAAACCTCTGCAAGGATCTATTGAATTTCGAACTGTGAACCTTATAGAAATTCTAATTAGAACCAAGTTAGCTTAGTGATTC
Organism: Lactuca serriola; assembly: GCF_051521515.1. Lineage (NCBI taxonomy): Eukaryota > Viridiplantae > Streptophyta > Magnoliopsida > Asterales > Asteraceae > Lactuca > Lactuca serriola. The sequence goes on from NC_136411.1 coordinate 138,300,084, forward strand.
AGGATGTAATAACTGTGAGAAATCCCTAATTTGCAAACCTTTATGTGAGAATATGATCGAAATCCCAATCCAACTAAATCTTATGATTCTTATAGTTTCTCGAACCTTTTAGAAGCACCAAAAACACATTCTTAGTTTGTGGTTTGATTGATTTATTACAGGTTTACCAGCAGAAACTATGATTGAAAGATTTGTAACAGTTGGGGCTTACTGCTTATTAAGGTCATGTACAATTGAGCCAGAGTGCATAATTGGACAGAATTCGATTCTTATGGAAGGATCTTTGGTTGAAACACAGTCTATACTTGAAGCTGGATCTGTACTCCCTCCAGGAAGAAGGATTCCAACAGGGGAATTATGGGCTGGAAATCCTGCAAAGTTTGTTAGGAAACTAACTCATGAAGAAACCCTAGAAATCCCTAAACTTGCAGTTGCCATTAATGATTTGAGCAAAGAGTATTTTAATGAGTTCTTGCCTTATTCGACTGTGTATTTGGAGGTGGAGAAGTTGGTCAAATCCCATGGGATTTCCATTTGAAAGGATAATAAAGTGTTTGTTTTTGGTTGAAAAGGGAGAAATAATAAACTCTTGAAGTTGAAGGAGACTCTTTTGAGTTTTTTACTTGTTTTTGTTTTTGTATGTTGTGGCTTTTGGTTAGACTTCACTTTTTGCCTTTCGTGAAAATGGCATGAAATTAAGCATTTTACTAGTGCTCTGTAGTTGTAATTTTAACTGTTATCTTGATGCATTTTTAGAGTATTATCAAATACCAAACATTTGTTTGAAATTTTAAACAAGAAATGCCAAAAACTTTGAATAAAGAATATGGGAAGTGTCACTAAATAGGAAACCTGTTTGATATTACTTCCAATACAACACCATGTTTGGTTTTAAAATGATGTTAAAGCAAATGCACTAAATTTGAAGTTATTAATGTTTCATGTTTCATTTGTGACTCTTTAAGTTTGAGTTTACACACATTTGGTTTATTTTAGTTGTTTCAAGTTTGAGTTTATATGTTTTGAGCTAATTCCAAAATCGAGTCCCTATTTAATATGTATAATATAGTTATGTTTATACATGTGAAATGATTTATTTGTAATTTATATATAACGTTTTCCTTTTTTTTTTATTATGTATAACAATATTTTCACTAAACTTTATATCAAAAACATTAAAAAGATTATAACTATAGTAATTATTTATATAATATATATTATTATAAATTAATTATTAATACTAATAAAGAAATAGACATCAAAACATAAACTATTTAGTTCAATTAACACAAACTATTACTATAATACCGATTAATGATTAACATAAAAATACAATACCAATTAACTAATACAATCAAACGAGTTAATTAAAAAAAGGTTTAATATTCTTTGAGTTAAAATTATTTGTCATTTAATATTTGATAGAAATTGCATGAAATAAGTAATCACGAACGATTCGGATGTTAATGTCCTTCGACTTAAAACATGCTTTTACTTTAGTCCCCCGTATGATCACTAGCAAAAATGATATAAGATTCGTAGTGTTTCAGAGGCCATTAGTGTACATGACTTTTTTTTTTTTTTTTTTTTGGGTAAAGAGAAACTAGGGTGCTGATTGGTTCGCAGAATGTTGCTGAAGGAATTGGAATTGGAATTGAAAAATGAATCTGTCAAGAATTTGAATCCAATATTCATATGTTGTTTGGTTGGTAGGAAATGAAACTAGAATTAATTCTAGAATTTGTTTGGTTCGCAGGAAATGAAATTGGAATTCATGTAAAATTACATAATTACCCTTTTTGTCTGTTTTGCTTAATTTTACCTTGTTTTCTAACTTATATGTAAAAATACATTATGAAAATTATAAAACCAATAGAATTTCGATGGTGGTGGCAGTGGTGGTGGGGGCAGTGGCGGTGAAAGTGGTGGGTGGTTGTGATGGTGGTTGCGACGGTGGTGGTGATGGTGGTGGTGGCATTAATTATGGTGGTGGAAGTGGTGGTGATAGTGGCAGTGTCAGCTGGTGGCGACAACGATGGCGATGATGGTGCTGGTGGTAGCAGCGGGGGCTGGTGGCAGTGGTGGTGGTAGTGTTATTAGTGGTGGTGGTGGTGGCGGCGGTAGCAACGATGGTAACGACTATGATGGTAGTTGGTAGTGGCATCACCGACAGTGGCGGTGGGTAGCAGCGGCAGCGGTCAGTGGTGGTGGCGGTGGTAGTGGTGGTCGGTGACAGGGGAGGCGGTGGCGACAATGACGACGGTGGTAGTGGTTGTGGCGGCAGTGGTGGGGTGACATCGGTGGTGGTAGTGGTGGCGGTGGTAGCGGCGATGACGGTGATGGTGGTAATAGTGGCGGTGGTAGCAGCGGTGGTGGTGGTGGTCAGTGATAATGGTGGTGGGTTTTCTGATAAGTACAAGGGATATTTTTGTAATCTGCCACTTTCCTTGATGAGAGGGAATGTTTTCCATCCAACTTTGGAAGGAATTCACTTTCCTCAATATGTTGGAAAGTTTATTTCATTTAGGAATCCTTTTCCCCCCTCTAAGTCCAACCAAACGCATGAATTCTAGGGAATTGGAATCCTTTTCCCTCGAATTCCATTCCTTTCCTGCCAACCAAACGTACCCTAGGTGAATGGTCTCTACGGTTAGGATAAATTGCACGTTTGGTCCCTAAGTTATTATTTTTAACTCGGACTATCCTCACATTTTTATTTTGTAACATGTCCAATCCCTATTATAACATTCCATCAATTTAAGTTGTTAAACACCCTACGTACCTCGTACATTGGGGGTATATTCGTCATGTTACATCAGCAACGTTCTACCACCAAGAAATAAGATGAAACGCTTATAACATTCACGCTATAGCTATATCGGACACAAACCTTCACACAAAGCCAGATTGAAAACCCTTGATCGAGAAAACCCTACACTTGAAGACGACGATGGGGCCTTGGAGGATACATGCTACCATGGAGGAGATTGACATTGCTCTAAGATATGGTAAGTGTTCATAATTTCCATTAATTTGTTAGTTATTTAAATGACTGAATCTTTCCCCTCACTCTACATCTGGACATCCTACGATATTCTCTATCCGATTACATCATGGTGGACAGTTTATAGAGTTCTCTGGAAGAAGGTACATCAAAGGCAAACAAAATTACGTTGATTTAGTAGACATCGACACAATTTCCATTCATGACATCGACAGGATGATGGAGGAATTTGGGCATATAGATTCAGACGATACGCTACTTTACTATCATTTTCCGAGACAATTTGGCGATTTGGATTTTGGGTAATTTGCTTTGGGTTCTGATCAGGATGTTCACCATTTGGGTACGTATGTTAGTAACCCTGAGCTAATAGATGTATATATTGAGCATGGGAAAACAAATTTACATACTTATTATATGTCCCCCAATCCTTATAAGGTTAGAATTATTGAAATTGAAGAATCTCCAGCTTGCTCCAAAAGGTTGTTCTTAGAGTGACATGACTCCCCAATTGAAACAAACCAAGTCCTATTTCAACTTGATCATGAGCATGAGAGTTTTCTAGACCCAAAACAAATTGATCATGTTGACAGGCATGAGAGTTGTACAGACAGAGCATGATAGTCACCTGAAAAAGAACCATCTGTGGATAAAGAACCATTGGTTGACCATGATAATTTTACAGAAAAAGTTGATTTAGAAATGAATTTGGATAACGAGTTACATGGAGATAACAATAATAGTGGTCATGAGTATGATGATGATAGTGATAGTGAAGATAATGTTTTTCTTGTTGATGAGGACAATCTCATAGATGATGTAGATGTAGATATGAAATATTTCCACTTGAACATGACAATGACGTAGAATGGGTTAGAGGTTCTTCTAAGAGTAATGTTGACATGGAAGTGATCAACACAGAAGTTTTGTTGTCAGGGTCTTCATCAAACGATAGGAATGATGGTAAGCGAAGGACAAGTATTAGAGCCATACAAAGGGCTCATATAAATGATGCAACTTTGGTTAGTGAGCCCTTCTATGTTTTTCAAACTTTCTGTTCAGCTAAGGCCTTGAAACAAGTGAGACTACATGCCATAAAGACAAGAAGGGAAATTGAAATGGAGAAAAAGGATAAAAACATGGTTAGGTTTGTGTGTAAATGTACTATTCTGAATCTAGGCAATAATGAAGAAGCAAAATGTCCATGTGTTGTTTACTGTAGTAAATGGAAGTGTGACATAAACTGGATGGTTAAAACATATACAAATGAGCATTGATGTCTTCAAAAACAAAAAGTCAAAGCATGTGAATAGAAGTTCCTTTCACAGCATATAGCATAATTTATTGAAACAAGCCTAAAAATTCCTATTAGGGCTTTGCGAGAGCACATCCAACGTGAGTACCACATGGACATTTCACAAATGAAAACATTTATGGAAAAGCAAGAAGCTTTACAGAATATGCGATGAGATTACGCCATTCATTATAATTTGTTGTGAGATTATGTTTTAGAGGTGCAGGCACGTTGTCGCAACTAGTGTTTTTAACTAGGAAATCCTGTCCTCATGTAAACATCAACTATTGTAAGACTTGTGCTAACAAATTCAAGTTTACATTAAGGTTCCTAATGAACCATGTATTGTTATAATGCAAAGCATTTACATCTCTCAATATCTCCCGAATCTCTCTAGGTATCTCAAATCTCTCCCAAATCTCTCTATGTATCTCAAATCTCTCCCAAATCTCTCTATGTATCTCAAATCTCTCCCAAATGTCTCTAAGTATCTCCTTTAGTCGAAAACAACTCAAAATGAAATGAGAAAACTTGAAATATCGAGCCCATTTTGGAACACACTTTTCATTTCAGAGTCTTCTTTCTCAGTCCGGAACCCCCCTAGTTCAGAACTTCACCTACTTCGGAACCCTCTATTGACTCCGGAATGTGATGAGCCAATTCGGACCCCCACTTCGGAACCTTCAGATTTGACTCCGGAATTCCTCAGTCGGACAATCTCGCATGATCTATACCAGCTCTCTCGGAAGGCTATCCCCTCCGGAATGCCTCGTACACTTCGGAATGCTCACAACCCTCGAATCCGGAAGATGCTAGCTATTCCGGAATCTGAAAGAGCTTCAGAACAATGGGTTTGACTCTGGAACTCATGCCTTGACTCCGGAATTCACTATTTGGCTCCATATTTTTTTGTCCATTTCGGAATTTCTCTTCATTTTAGGAAATTTTGACGTCGAGAATCCCACCAAACTCATAATTTTCATAACTTAGACCCCCTTAAACCCCTATTTTATACCAAATTTAATTATTTTAAACATAATTACATAAAATAAAATCCAAAATCTATAAAGGAATCCTAAGTTAGGGAAGAAGGTTTGACTTTATGATGGGATGTAATTCCCATTTCCCATGCAATTCACAGTAACCCATGCAAGAACCACCAAATAACAATGTTTGAACCAATAGATTTTCATGCACCTATCCCTTCTCCCTTTTTCCTTATCCTCTTAAGCAACAACAGTGGGGATTTTAAACTTCTCCACATCTCCCACTTCCCTCATATTCTCTCAAACACTTCATTCAAGAGCAAAAGCAAGGATTTTGTTAAGGCTCAACTCTTCCAATGCTCCTTAAGGTATTAGGTAAGATATTCCATTAATCTAGTAATTTACATCTTTTTCAAGAAAAAGTCATATTATTTTATTCATAATAATATGTGATAAAAACCCCTAGGACAACATTCCTTCCCAGGAAGTTCCTCAACTCATCCAAGAACTTAGGCTTGAGATCTTCATCCCATCACTCCAACCAACTCAAGGTGAGCTTCATACCCCTACTTTTTTCGAGATTTTTATTGTTTTTGGGGGAGAATGCAAGTCAAAACCTTGTTTTAAACCTTGATTTAATTGCTTTTATGCTTTTATACTAAGTGTTATGTACTAAAATTTTGAAGGCTCCCAGAACTCGAAAACTTGAGCAAGTCTCAAGAGTTTGAAGCTTATATCACAACTTATGTATAAGAAATAAGAACTAGAAGGTTACAAAAATACAAGTTACGAATTTTTAGAACAAAAATCCTAAGTATTTACGTCAAAATTGCTTAAACAAGTATTTTGGAGAAAATGGACCACTTTCAACAAACCACATTACTTTGAGCCACTTTTTGACAAATATGAGTCTTATTTTGATAAATTATAAATTGAAGGACCATTTTTCCAACATCAAGAATATTGAGTCATTTTGACAAGCCTGATTTACAAAGGAATATTTTCTATAAACGAAAACGAAATATCTAGTCAACAAGTACACCATTGTTATTTATGTAATAAATAAGGGATTACAACGATTTGCTCAAAAATCTGTTAGTATTCTAGTCAGACGAATCTTCACAGTGCTATTGTTGGATTAGTGTCTAAGTCCACAACTATTTTGGTATGTACTTGACCCGATGGTGCATGGTCCTTTTGGGTTGCCTTCACCAAAGCAACTTGATAGGATGAATTATGGAGAGAAAGGATTAAATATGATTTATTAATATATTATGGGAATAATATATTAAAGGAGAAATCATATTGTTTAATTAATATTAGTAAATAATTAATTGGTAATTAGTTTTGTGACTATAAGAGATTAATTAAACTTAAGGGACTGGAATTGTAATTATAAGATAATTGCAATTTGGGCCATGGATTGCCTTGTATTAAGGGGTGGACGAATTCTATGGGGAAACCCATAAGGAAATCGTCCAAGGCCTTAATTAAAGGAGTCTATGGGTTGCTTAGGGCTTAAGCATCCAAATTAGGGTTTCCTTGTTAGATAACCCTAATAGCCTCACTATATATAGATCCCTAAAGGACCAAAAACGTGGACAAGACTCCTCTAGGGTTTGTAGACGTTTTTGGGTAGCCTCCATCCTCTCTCCTCTTCATCCTCTTGCTTATGGTGTTTGTGAACCATTAGAGGAGTGACAATTGTGACTCTAAGCTTTCTAAAGTCAATACAAGGAGATTTGGGATTGTTATTGCTACATAACAATCAAGGTAACATCTTAAACCTATTCTCATATTAATATGATTCCTTGAATGTTAGAATTAGGTTTTATAGTCTTGGATAACTTGCATGTACAATAGAGAAACCTAGATCCAAGCATTAGGGTTTGTATGAGCACATAGGATGTTCTTAGGACCAAAACCCATCAGTGGTATCAGAGCCTTGATTGGTTTCTATTGTATTGATGCCTTGTGTGTTTATTCAAGTTGCAAAATCGATTTTTGGGCTCCCTGGCTGATGAACTCGGCGAGTACCACAGTGTACTCGGCGAGTAGGCCTCAACTCGGCAAGTATAGTGTGGTACTCGGCGAGTTCAAGCATCAGATGGAGCTATTTTCGGGATTTCTTGCTGTTTATCTTTGAAATACTTGCCTTTATCATATTAGATCAATATAAATCCGATTTTATGATATATATGACTATATTCATGATCTAATTGAAGATATTTATCAATTAATAAAATATTTGTTTCCTTATGTGATAATTGATTAATTATTTTGATTAAATTGGTAAATTGTTTTGCAAGAAATCATTAAATAAATCAAATATGGATAATTATGTGATTAAATGTTAATTTAGATTATTTGTTATTTGATCCTTGTTGTTATGAAAAGTTTCATGTTTTCCCCTTTAGGTTTTATAGTTTAAATTTGAACCCAAAAAGTTTTGTTGTTTTGAAATTTAAATAGTTGAAACCCTAATGTTTTGAAAAGGGTTTCAAAACTCGCCCTCAAGTTTTAGAATTTAAATTTTGATTAATTGTTTAATTTTGATGTATGTTTAAATTCTAAACCCTAATGTTTTGAAATGTTTCAAAACTTTCCCTCAAGTTTTGGAATTTAAAAGTTGATTAAAAGTTTAATTTAGGAATGTTAAATTCTAAAACCCTAGTATTGTATTGAAAAGTTCATATCACACCCTGATGGTTTTATTAATTAATTAAGGTGTATAATTAAAAGAGTTTTAATAAATCCATAAAAGTTTAGGTTTACAATTTAATTGAATTAAAAGTATAATTGTTAAATTAGACCACCTAGTATTTTAAAAGTGTAAAATACACCCTATACTATATATAACATTAAAAGTCTAACATTATATATATATATATATATATATATATGTATGTATGTATGTATGAGTAAAAGTCAGTCTTACCGTTAGTAGGCCTCATTCACGAAGCTGGTCTATAAGGGGTGGTTAAGGAAATTGCCTATAAAATGGCGATTGAATGGGTATCCACTCTTACCCACCGCACTCTTGACTAGTGGAGGGTCGTTAGCCGAACGGGTAGGATAGGACGAAACCTTCCATTATAAGTATAATGATATACAAAAGTAACTAAATGTTTTACAAATTCCCAATCTTAGTTACTTAGGCAAAAGTGAATTGATGCAATTCCATGAAATTACACTTTGTGCCCTTGCGAAGACGTTAGTGGAGCGTGTGTGGTTTACCGGAACACTAAATGGTTCTAAGAAAAGGTAGCAAAGGGTGACTCAATGTTTGTCATAGTTCGGTGGAGCGTGTGTGGTTTACCGGCACATCGAATAGGTGACTGTAACATGTGAGGGCACCATGTAAGTTTGCATGGTTATTCACACCCGCTTTGTGATCCTCGGCATCCCAGTCACAAACAAGAGGGGCATATCGAGATTTAAACATGCCATTGAAATGTTCAATGAATCTCAAAGGATCTAGGAGTTTTCATAGATTTAAAACTTAAATTTCTTTTTCGTTTTTCATGGTGGAAATTAGTGAATCGTCATTCACTTACCTTCAAATGTTCTGCAATTTGGGTTACGGCATCCCTCTCACGAGTTATAGAATATTGTGTTGGGTCCTAGCCTTAGTATCTCATTTTGGTGATTTACTAAGGACTCAATCAATCAACTAACTTGAATTTGTTTTCTCCCGTTTTGTAGATGTCAAAGTTCGACAACTATGGTCTTCCCAAATCCCGTGGAACAAGCTTTCCACATGAAGATGATATTCCACGATTCAATCGAGGGACAAGAAATCATGCTTCACTTCGTCCACCTCCTCCAATTATTCTCCCTAACCCATAAGTTCGAAGGCTTGAAAAGTTCAAGATCACTCAAGCCCTTTTGGCAAGTAAACATAAAGAAGGAAAGCCGGTGTGTGCACACGTCCTAGGGATGAAGTCACACATTGATAGGTTAAGAATGTTGGGATTCGTTGTCTGTGAGGAGATGGCTGTTGATTGGGTTCTTCAGTCACTTCCTAACTCATATAGTGAGTTCGTAAGAGAGTACTATATGATGAACCGCGACGTGACCCTTATAGATCTCACTTATATGCTTATTGCTGCTGAATCAACAATGGTTTGGCGCAATGGAAAAGCAAAGTTGATTGGTGAATCTGCCTTTAAGACCTCTATGGATATAGACAACGGCAACGAAAGACATGCTATGATCGAAAAGTTTGATCATAAGAGAAAGGCAATGTCTGAAGTAGTTCCATGTCATGTTCCAAAAGAGTCAATTTGCTTTTATTGCCAAGAGAAGGGGCATTGGAGACGAAGCTGCCCTATTTACCTAAGAGATCTAAGAGATGGGAGAGTCGAAACGTATGGCTCTGCTTTAGGTAAAATCCATTAACTAGCTCTTTTAAGCTTCTATTCTAGATTCTTAATACATAATGCGATAAGATTACAATTGATGTTTTGTAGGATCGAAGAAAAGAAAGGAAGCTTAAGGGAAGAAGTGAGCAGAATCTAACCGTGAAGGAATGGATTTCGATTGCATTTCTCGAAGATTAGATTCTTGAGCTACTACTTAGAGTTAGAATTGAATTGCTAAGAAATATTGTATTAGCATAGTCTTTCAATGAATTGCATTGTAAGGACAGATTTTTCCGCAATAAAATAAATTTTGATTTTATTTATTTATTTACCTTGCAATGGCGTATATGAAAAATTGATGTTTGAATGTTTCTATTATTAGCAATAATGGATTTGGTTCTTATTATGTTATTTGTGGAAATGTCGAAGAATTTACCGAATAAGGAAAGTTTCTCATCACCCAAGTTTCAATTGGAAAGAAACTTGGAATCATGCAACTTGGTTGCACGATGAATGATAAATTTCATATTTGGAAATTAGACTAATTCATTGACAAAGTTTCAAGTGAAGGACTAGGAGATCGAGTACACAAAGTTGCGTGTTGATCAAGTCCACCATAAGAATAACAAAAATATTCGTCATGATTTACTAAAGGTTTAGTAAATATGATTATACTTACAAGATTAAGTGTAATTCTGAATTGATTGAAAAGGTTTAAATCAATAGCAGAACGAATAAGAAGAATCAAGTAGGCAGAAAGATAAAAGTTTCTCCATTCTAAAAAGAAGGGAGAGTAGCTTTTATGCTTTATGATAGGTATTAATGATTAAGAACCATATATCAATTGATCCTCTAAGTGAGTCTTAGTACAATTGTATGTTTAAGAAGAGGAATCAAGGATTGAAGAAATGGTTAAATCAAGAAGTCAATCATACTTCGTTCCAAAACAAGTCTTAAAGTTAAGATTGTGACATTGAGTGATTAGTATTAAGAAGGTTTATAACATTCATCAAATGTGGAAAGTTGTGATGTCTTGGATAAGACAAAGACCAACTAGGACCAATTTATGAAGTGTTTTGATAAAAGCTACACTAACTCTTGAATATTTGTTTGTCAAGAAATGGTTGTTGACAAGAGAATCTTATATGTCAAGGAGTCAGTGGGAGTCTTATTGGTCTTGAAAGGTTTCAAGAACAAATCAAATAGACCTTATCGGTCATCACTAGCACACGAGTTGAGGTTTACAACCCATCGTGCTGACATTATTTTGTTTCTGTGCCGATCCAATCGAGTTAATTATGCATGTGAGTCCTATGAGTTCTCATTTGAATGCATAAAAGGCAAGGACCTTGATCAATGAAAATTACATTGATAAGAAAAGGTGAGCTGCTTAACTACTTGGAAGACGTGGTGGGCAGCTGTGCTACCATAAGGCAAGAAATCGAGATTAAGAAAGTTCGATCCATATGAGTTTGAATTTGTCGTAAACTTTGGTTTTGACAAATTCACATGGATAGGAACAAATACACCATTTAAATCTAAGTGTCATAAGATTTCCTCCTTCATGAAAATGATTGTGAGGAAATGCTTTCACTAAGAAAGATTTTAAGAAGATAGTGATTGTAAAATTGCATTCTCGAATTCAATTATGGTTACGGTATCCCTTTCCATGATTTGAATTGTGAGGTTTGGCAATTAGTCTTAATTGTTTAGACACACATATGAACTATCTAAGGCAAAGGTGTATAAGTTCAAGAAGCCTTGATAAAAGATTATCAAAGCACTAAGTATTAGAAACATGAACTTAAGAAATTCAATAAGCATTGTTTTTCTGGAAGTTAGCTGTTTCTGAATACATGTCGAAGCTAGTTGGAGCATAAGTGTTATGTTTATAATAATCATCATGATAGTGGGAACATAAAAGTTATGATTGTATGATTATTAAGGCACGTATTGCAAGTTGGCAATATTAATTATAGAAAACAAGAGTTATACCTTGCAAAGTCGTAAGGGTTGTAAAGTTGTTTTGCTATAATTAAGGGAGAGAATATTATGCTTCATTTCAAATCTAAAGGATTAGGTTGAGATATGTTAATAAATTTAGTCAAGGGTACATAGTGTGTTCTTAAAATTTCGATTATGATTACGGCATTCCTCTTCACAATTCGAATTTTGAGAACATAGCAAATAAAATATTATGGCAAAAGATTGATAAAGTATCAAATCTTTATGCATCGTGTCCCATACGCTTTGGGTATTGGATCGATTGCAAATGCTATGATATTTGACCATTCTAAAATTTTCCAAATGTCTAGCGCATTTAGAGGGAAAAAGGACAAGAATCGGTTTTGACTAAAATAATTAAACAACTATCAAAGGACAATCCAAAGTTAGCCGAGGATTGGTCGCTTGTGAGTAGTTGGAAGTATAGTATTGGAAAATATGGAAATGTTTCCATATTGGATGGATCATATCGACATTATTATGAGTAGATGAGAATGAGTTGTCATATGGAAAATATGGAAACTTGTCCATATTGGGAATTGAATATTGAAAATCTATGTCTAGATTAGAAACCTTTATGCAAAAGGATGTTCAAAGGAATGTACTTTGAGTGAGAGACATCATATCTAAGGAATTGTCTTGTAACAATCTCCGATAGAGGACTTTGTAATATCATTGGCAATAGTCTTTGTGACTTTGGTGCAGTGAATTTACGAAAGGACAATTGCATAAAATGTTAGAATCTAGCATATTCTATAAGTAGCAAGAATTTGATATTCTTTCACTTATGAAAAAGGATTTGGAGTTGTGAAATGAGAATGATTGGAAATGTGCTCAATTTGGTCTATTTCACAAAGTAAGAACCATAGGTAAACACTGTGTGCATGCTAGGAGCATGGGACAAGTGTAATAATTCAAGTAAGAAGTTGATTACCCGATGGTGTACTTGACCCAATGGTGCATGGTCCTTTTGGGTTGCCTTCACCAAAGCAACTTGATAGGATGAATTATGGAGAGAAAGGATTAAATATGATTTATTAATATATTATGGGAATAATATATTAAAGGAGAAATCATATTGTTTAATTAATATTAGTCAATAATTAATTGGTAATTAGTTTTGTGACTATAAGAGATTAATTAAACTTAAGGGACTGGAATTGTAATTATAAGATAATTGCAATTTGGGCCATGGATTGCCTTGTATTAAGGGGTGGACGAATTCTATGGGGAAACCCATAAGGAAATCGTCCAAGGCCTTAATTAAAGGAGTCTATGGGTTGCTTAGGGCTTAAGCATCCAAATTAGGGTTTCCTTGTTAGATAACCCTAATAGCCTCACTATATATAGATCCCTAAAGGACCAAAAACGTGGACAAGACTCCTCTAGGGTTTGTAGACGTTTTTGGGCAGCCTCCATCCTCTCTCCTCTTCATCCTCTTGCTTATGGTGTTTGTGAACCATTAGAGGAGTGACAATTGTGACTCTAAGCTTTCTAAAGTCAATACAAGGAGATTTGGGATTGTTATTGCTACATAACAATCAAGGTAACATCTTAAACCTATTCTCATGTTAATATGATTCCTTGAATGGTAGAATTAGGGTTTATAGTCTTGGATAACTTGCATGTACAATAGAGAAACCTAGATCCAAGCATTAGGGTTTGTATGAGCACATAGGATGTTCTTAGGACCAAAACCCATCACCTATATATATACATAATAATGTACGCTTAAAGTCCTGTAAGAGTTATAACCAGAGTCTCCTGGAGGGGGAGCGGGAATTTGTGTATAGATCTATACGGGTGGACACCCCGCACCTTTGTTGTTCGCTACAGCTAGACCGGCCAGTCTAGGGTGACAAATGTCTCAAACAAAACCGAAGCCTGAAGAACGTCAGAACAGGCACTCTGTCATATTAGTATGGTTATAACGACTCACTAATAATATAACAATATGTTTTTAGAAAATTTCTCAAGTTACACTTTTCGATTATAGACAACTATTGTTTTGAGTACTATAAACGAAGCTTTTATCACACCCGTCTTAGAGTTTTATGACCACCATCTTATACAGCAGAAAATATCGGATTTTATGGGGAAAAACAATTTTATACGAGTTCGAAAAACGATAAACCAAAACACACATGCAATTATACTTGATTAGAAACAGGACTCACAACCATTTGATAAGAAAATATGGGATTTTCTGGTTTCACCAACTACCAAAGATTTTTATACAAAATGATTATGAACTCACCAACATATTTTATGTTGACGCTTTTCAAATGACTTGTATTCTCAAGAAATCGATAAGCAGGTCAGTGACATGGGGATTCAAGATCATTTGTTGAAATTTGGAACTTTCTTCAATGTTGTCTCTTTTGCGTATTTACAAGAACATGAACAATATGTAAAAAAAATGTAAGTTTTTTTTTATCAATGTATGATGTTTGGATTGCTATGTTTCATTTATATCCAATTGTTATGATACTTCACAATGACGTCACCCGCCTCCGGGCGTTTCCACCGCTCTAGTCCAGGGGTGCGACACACGTAACCCAAATACTATAGTTAAAATTGATGTTGAAAGTGAAGCAAATCCATCCATTGAGACAAGAACATTCATACATATCTATGTTTGCATCAAAGCTTTGAAGAGGGGTTTTGCAGCAGGAAGAACATACTTTCTTGGACTTGATGGAGCCTTCATGAAAGGTCCTTATCCAGGCCAAATCTTGTCTGCTATGGTAAGATCTTTATTTCTAGCTTTATTTCTTTTTGTATTATCTGTTATTTATTGAAAGTATTTCTAGCTAACCTATGTTATTCGGTAACTTTGTTTGTAATCATAGATATTGCATGGAAATAAATGGATATATCGTTTGGCCTATGTTGTGGTTGAATAAGAAACATTTTACTCTTGGACTTGTTTTTTAAGTAATTTGGGTGATGATTTAGGTTTGAAAACTCATTCCAATTTCACTTTTATAATTGATAGGCAAAAGGTATTCAAATCTGCTTAACATCGGGTTTTATATTAATTTGGGTGGTGATTAAGTTTTTCTAACATACATGTTTTTATTGCTAGGATGTGTTTCTTGCGATTGCAAAGCCATTTCCTTGTGCAGAGAACCAACACTATCTTCATCACATTCACGAAAACATGATATTGAGATGGAAAGGAAAGGTGTTTAAAGATCTTCTTTGGGAATGTGCCACAACGTGTAATGTACTATAGTTTCCCAATTAATCGAACAACTGAAGCTGCTTAACAAGGACACTTACGGGTGGTTGAAAGAGATACCTCCTCAATATTGGGCCCATTCCCATTTTACAGGTATAAAAGATTAATTGTAGTCGTTTTTATCTAATAATATTAGATTTTAAAGGTTGACATATTACTTTGTTTATGTTCAGGGGGGCACATTGTGATGCTCCACATAACAATATATGTGAGGCTTTCAACAGTAAGATAGAAGAAGGCCATGATGCACCAATCATTAATTTCCTTGAGTACATTAGAGTGTACATTATGAAGAAGATTTTCAATGTTGAAAAGGAGATTCAGAAAGTTATAGGTCCTTTGACTCCTACATCAACAAAAACATTGGAAAAGATCAAGAATGAGGCAAGATAATATATTGCAACTTTTTATGGAGATGGAAAGTATTAAGTTGTTGGACCTTGGTAGGACTAGTGTGTTGTGGATGTGGGTCAACAAAGTTTCACGTGCAAGAAGTAGGAGTTGACAGGAATACCATGCAAACATGGTGTTGCTTCTATTTGGGACATGAGGAGGAATAATAAGGATGTAGGTATTCCATAAACATTTGTCCATCCATGTTACTGGTTATCAACATGGAAAGATATGTACTCTTATAAAGTTGGTCCAATAAACGGAAGGTCCATATGTGAGAAGTCAATTATACCAACAACTTTGTTGCCTCCAAAATACCATGCCACAATAGGAAGGCCAATAAATAGAAAAAGATCAGTTGTGGAAAAAGGAGGACTTTGTTAGAGGTAACACTACATTGAGAGCCTATAGATCAGTTATATGTAACAAATGTAACAATGTTGGTCATAATGCACGGACCTAAAAAGGGAAAAGACCAAGTGCTGGTGGTAGTGGTGGAAAATCAAAAGCAAAAGGGAAAGGGAAAAGGAAGTTAACAACTTGAATTTGATTGTAGTCAAAAAATTTCTTGTTCTGTTGGTACTTTAGATATGATTGGTTGGTATTTTGCCACTTATTTTGGCTAATATGTTGGTACCTTTGAATAAAGTACTTTGTATTTTGTCACTGGTAATTTTTCCTCCTTTTGGCTAATATGTTGGCACTTTTGAATGATCTATTTTGTATTTTGTCACTAGTAATTTGCCACTTCTTTTGGCCAATATGTTGGCACTTTTTATATGAATGGAATGTTTGCTTCATATGATGCCTTATATGCAGTTTTGTCACTTGTAATTTGTCAATACTCTTAAATTTTGCCACTTTAATTTGATAGTGGCCCACTTGTATTTGGCATTGTTTGGGAACTCTATAACTACTCACTTATGATGACTTATATGCACTTTGTCACAAATATGTCGGTTTGTATTTCATGATTCATACATCACTATAAAACACAATCAAATACAAAAAAAATACCCTTTTCATTGATCTTAAACAACTTAACCATTACATATTATTATTACCATTACAATAAACACAAAATACCCTTTTCATTAATCTTAAACAACTTAACCATTACATAATAGTATTACCATTACAATATGTAACATCTTGTTTCGTGAAGTTTCTTATTTCAGGATTGTGGACAATAAATAGATCAAGTAAAGGCCTTGGACTTCAAGGGACTAAGTTTTAGACACTATTGGATGTTGATAATATTGGTTATGTGATCCAATCCCTTGGTTTGTGTTTTGGAGTCAAAGGGTAAAATGGGAAAATTGGTGTTTCAGATTGCTTTTATGAATTAAGGATTCTAGTTTGATGTGTTTTAAGTCAAAAGTAATTAGATAGGGTTGTAGAGCTCCTCAATACCTTTTTGTGGATATAAAAATCGTCGAAAATGGAGTTTCAACGAAGAAGTTATGACTGTTAGAAGATAGGAAGGTTTTGGGCTTAGTCTAGTACGTTAGGCATATAGGAAGTATGATAGGCGTATTGGGCATCCCTAGTACGTTGGGCGTACGCGATCAGAACCCATAACCTATTTTCGTGGTTTGAGCCCTATTTAAGCTCCTTAACTCCCCCAAACTCATTCCACTCTCATTCTCCACCTCTCCATCACCCTCCTTTGAAAACCCTAATCCCAGTTTAAGTTTTTTTGAGAAAAAGAAGGTGTTCTGGAGTACTTTGGAGTGTTATTGGTGCATCTTGGAGAATAAGGAGCTCGTTAGAAGTGTTGGCTGCATTGGAACTTACAGATCCAGACTTTGTTCACCTTGATCTTTCTTCTAGAAGTATAAAGCTTGAATCTTGATGATGTATTTGTTAGATCTAGCTAGTTTTGGATGTTATGACCTTTTGATCACTTTAGTGCATAAATTTTAGATCTTGAAAGTTTGTGACCTTGTTATGGATAAATTTGGAAACTTTATCCATCTAAACATCATAATGATTCAAATCTAAATGTTGGAGGCTTGGACTTAATGGATTAAGTTGAAAAAGATACACTTTGGTCCCTTTGAGACTTAAATACTAGAACTTGGTTGTTTGTACCATTCTAATGGATAAAGTTGGAAACTTTATCCATTATGGAGTTATTAGGAACCATAAAAATATAATCTTGGGCCTTAGTTTCTTTCCATGCATGAGCTAGGATGTCTTAAAGAGTTAAGAAGTTAGGATTTTTGGTATTGAGCACTTAATAGCCATGCAAGATCATAAAGTTGTAAACTTGATGATTAAGAACATCATTTAAGGGCTAGATCTGGATTTTGGATGAAAGAGCTTAAGGATTAAGCTCTTAATGGGAAAAATGGGAGACAACCGTGTACGCTAGGCGTACCAAAGGGTACGTTGTGCGTACGTGGTCAACCCCTTGGCTCTGGTCAAACACATAGTATGCCCTGCGTACCTGTTAAGTGCGTCCAGTGTACTCACCGAGTTGACCCGGTTGACTTTGACTCTGACCAGGAGTTTGACCAAGTTAAACTAGGGGTCTTTTAGGTATGTTGATTATAAGTTAAGTTTGGTCATATTCTAATGAATAGGCGACCAATAGAGATGACATAAGGAGTAGTGTCCAGTTCAACGATCTTTCAGATTGGGAGGTGAGTCTTCTCATAGTACTTACGGGTTGAAGGCACTAATGGCGGCCCATTGGATTATGTTATAGTATGCTAGATGTCTTTGTGACTCTTGCATGTATTGTATGTGTATGTATAACGGGCGGGGCTTGTCGCATGTTACTGACATATCTGTTTCGGGTATGTCCCGATGCCAGGAGGGGCTTGATGGTTGTCGGGAAAGGCCCATTGTATGTATGGTATGAGGTAGTTTGGGGAACTCGCTAAGATTTGTGCTTATGGTTTTATGTTTATGATTTCAGGTACTTTCGGTACGAAAGGGAAGGGCTTGGCGTGACTGCACTGCATCCACCAGAGTTTTCCGCATTGACAATTTTCAATATTTACTCTGATGTTTAAATAATATATTTACTTTGATCGGTTTTGGAACAAATCGTTTGTATGGTTTATTGTTTTTAAAATGAAAATTTTACTATCAATTTTTGGGACGTTACAAGTTGGTATCAAAGCCTTGGTTTGAGGGATTTGGGCACACTCTCGGGTGTGACTAAACTCAAACAAAGGAGTTGGTAATATTTTAAAAGAAAAAATCTCTAAAAAGATTTGTATAAGGAAAAAGGGGGTGTGATACGTGCAATCAGCCAAATCTTTCTATATATAAGTTTTCTTCTCATGTGGACTTCCAAGATCAATTTTTGGTTCAATTTTTTGTTGTTCTTCTTCATGTATATCGTTAATTTCCCGTTGTTCTTCTTCAATGTTTTTTATTCTGATTTGGATGTTCGATTTAGGTTCTTTGATTTTGCTTTTGGTGTTTGGTTTTAGGAGTATAACTATATACATATTCAAGGAAGAATATGCATATGCTATAATTTTTCGTTGTTCTTCATTTTCTGTTTTTTTTTATTCAAATCATTTGATGTTCTTTTTTTTTCTGGATTTTGTTTAGATTTAGTGTTCATTTGGGTGTGTTCATTGGAGGAAGATGAATAGTGGTAGTGATAGGAAGTGGATATAGGGTGGGTGGTAGATGATGATGGTGGTGGTGGTGGGAGGTAAGAGGTGGAAGGTGGATTATGGTGATGGTGGGAGTTGGTTTATAGGAAGATGGATTGGGGGTTGGAGGAAGATGAATGGTTGATTGTTGTACACACAAACTAGTCCAAATGAGGGTTTCATTTATTTAGGTAGTTGGTCTACTTCAGCTTCTTTGACACGTCAGTCGTCCATGTAATAGGTCCACATAAGCATATTTAACATGTCACTTTTCCATGTAGTAATATTAATCGGGCAACCTTTTAAATTTGAGAATAATAGTTTAATTGACAGGTAAATAACGAATCTAAGTTACTCCTAAACTAATAATTTCACACATGTTTTAAACGAGGCTTGAATCATAGACCTCAAGTCATGAATGATGATGACAATACATCATAGCACGCGCTAAAAACTTTTTGGTTGATATAATATAATAGTTGATTAGTCATCTGCCTAATGTGATTTGGAATTTCTTTTATGTTGATCGTAAATTTGTAAAACGGATAGTTTTTTTCGACGTTTATAATATCTTACTTGTTTATATGTGACTTTGTTGTGGGAGGCATGAACAAGATGGTTGTATACTTGTATGTGTGACAAAAATAGAAAATATGTTATTATTTCTAGTATGGTTGTTCATGTGACTATGTCTGTGTATATATGTGTGACTTTGTTATCGGGGCCTACACAAGCTGTGGAGTATGGTTGTGTATGTGTATTAATAAAAACAGAAAACACATTATTATTTCTAAGTATCGTTGTGCATGTGAATGTCTATGTGTGTGTATATATATGTAGGGGCTGCACAAACCATGGAGTATGGTTGTGTAAGTGTATGACAAAAACAAAAAAATATTGCTTAAATTCTTGTTTTAACAACTTAAAATCCTAGGAAATTACATGTACGGAACAAATCTAAAACCTACTTACTTACTATTAAATAACTTAAAGTACAAACATAAACCTTGTGCAACAAAAACCAACAATTACTTATATCGCCAATAGAAAGGAAACTCTTGAGGATCTTGATTATAATTCGACGTCGTATCAATCATACCACCCCACCCCGCATCAGAATCATTCTCCAAACTTATTGTTGCAGAGAAGGAACCAGATGGAGGGTGCACCACATGGCTAAAAGATGCCTCTGAAGATGACAGAAGAGAGGGAGCATGGTCCAAGTGGCTCCACACAGAGCTCGTGGTCATGGAAGCCATGGCTGTGTGCACCGGTGGACCACTCGGCTGTACCACACCGGTGCCATGATGATTCGCCGGAAAAAGATATGGTCGAGGCTTTCTTCTTCTCCGATTATGCCCGTCAAGTCGCTTTCTGCAACTCCGTTTTCCTTCGTCAAATTCATCTAGCGGATGGAACCTGTGAATGGAATCAGTAATCACAAATTGTTTGATTCGTCAACCTCTCAAAAACCCTAAATTGGGAAGTGAAAAAGCATACCGACTACACTGCTGGCAGAATCGAAGCTTTTCGGTTTTGATTGAAACCTCTGGGCTCTTGGAATGGACTTCGCAAACCTTATGACGCTGGTGATACTTTCTGCAGTTTCTAAGGTCCGCCGTGCACCCGTCGACGACGCAGGTGGCTGCCTGAACTGAGTTATTGATCTCCGAACATACCCTTTTCGATGATCCTGAAGGTGACAATGCCATCTATGATCTAACTCGTTGCCTCTGTAAATGACTTGATTCACTAAAATCCAATTTGAAAACACTGAAATTGACCGATGGGGATTTACAAAATCAAGAGATATTATGTATGTATAAAGATTAAAGAACTTACGTAGAAAATGATTCGAGAGTGTCTTGTTTTTGAGCTTGACAAGGTTATGATGGATAAAGAGAGTAGTAGTTAAAGACAAAGAGCCAAGAAGTTGAAGTTGGTGCAACATGTGAAGCTGTGTCCCCTTCTCTGGGACCTTTCATCGAACACATCATGGGCACATTTTGGACTATGCAGATGGCAATTCATCAAGAATAATGCATCGAAACCAGAGAGGACAGAGTTCCAAATCGATGGTAGTGGGGAAGTTCCTACTTATGGTAATATGTAGAGTTTCTTTATTGGGGTTTTGTGTATAACTTTGTAAAGAGAGACGATAAAGACAAGGAGTTGGATGTGTATAAGATAATGTTAATGCATTTTTGGTATAATTAACAAGAATGACATTAAATCTCTATATTTAATTCTTTATCTGCATTATTGTCTTGTAGAGTTGTAGACTTGTAGGTATAGGTAAAATAATGTGTTCTCTTAGAGTTAATAAGATAATGTTGATGCATTTTTGGTATAATTAACAAAATGATATTAAATCTCTATATTTGTTTCTTTATGGGCATTTTTGTCGTGTAGGTATAAGTAAAATAATGTGTTCTCTTAGAGTTTATATAAGATAATGTTAATGCATTTTTGGTATAATTAACAGCAATAACATTAAATCTCTTTATTTGTTACTTTATTGGCATTATTGTTTTGTAGGTATAAAATACCGTGTTCTCTTTGGGTTTTTATATGAAAAGAAACAAAAGTTAGGATAAAGACATCCATGTAGCTTACACTTATTATTTACAAAGTTAGGTCTCGTTTGATACGCATCTTTTCAAGTCCAAATAGATCTTTCTGGCTAAATGGATCGGAAAAACAGTTTGATTTGCACAAAAAAAAGGTCTTTCCCGGTAAGATATATCTTTCCCAAAATCATATCTTTCTGGCTGAATGAGTTGGAAAGACAATTATGCACTAAACCTCGCATCTTTCTTTCTTTATTGGATTATTAATTTTTTTAATAACTTTTTTTAAATTTATTTTTTATTTTCTATTACATTTTTTCATCATTCAGCACAGTCAATCAGATGTACAATCAAACAACATTATTTCTTTTCCAGTCAGAAAACTTTCCCAAACAGCACTTTACCAGACAACATTTTCCCAGACAAAAACTAACAAACGGGACGTTAAACTGGTTAATGTTATGAATTAGGGGTTGTATACCCGTACAATTGCAATCGGACGATATTTAATGTAGGGAAAATGATACCGTAGTCCTACGATGTTTTGTATATTTGCTCATTCAGTTTCTTAAGTTATTTCCGTGTCTTTTAAGAGAACAAAGTTGGTTTTGTCAGATCGAATATGCCGTTTTTTACAAAACGAAGGGGTAACCTGGTTACCTATTATACCAGCTCACTTAACTGGTCTAATTATTTATTTGATTATTATAAAGGAAATAACATCTCTCTCTCTCTCTCTCTCTCTCTCTCCCTCCTATATTGTATATGGATGTGTTTGTTTTAATAGATAAGATCCATTCCAGTTTAGTTCCCATAAAACTTTAATCAGTATCACATCCATTTCAGATCAAACATAAGCAAGATCATGATCAAAAATTAATGTTTGTACAAATCTGCCATGATGATGTTTTCCAGCTCTAATATCACCACTTTCCAACCCTAATTCAACATTTTCCAGCCCTAACAAAACCAAAAAAATCCATCTATAGGTTTGTTTGCGTTCATCATGTTCATCTATGAACAATTGAACATATAATCGAAAACGATTTGGACGGGAAATAACGAAATCAAACGTAATAGGTAGGACCGACTATCAGAGCTTACAACAACACCGGTGTTCATTCGAATAAGAATCAGAGTTTGATTCGGTTGCTTACGTTTCCGTAATTCAGATATAGGAATTGAAATTCGGTGTATCTTTCTGTATCTTCCTTCCTTTCCAAATGTTCCATTAGACCTATAAAATCTGAAAACAAAAGCCATCCTAGAGGTTCCATTATAGCTTTCTGTATCTTTTTCTTCCCTCCTTTTTACGAATTTCGAATCTTGTGACAATTAGGAAATTCTCGTGTAACAACGCAAATTTTCAAACAAATTTTTCATTTTAAAAAAAATATATTTATTTCCATTCAAAACAAGGCATAAATAGTTTAAGTATTCTGTCAAATACAAATAGTCAAAATCCCAAGATCATAAAAGCATTCTTCAGTGTGTATCGATCACGCCGGCGCCTTCCCACGGTCCTCGCTAGTACCTGAAATACATGCACAACAACTGTAAGCATAAATGCTTAGTGAGTTCCCCAATATACAACTTACGCACATACGCCTTTCCAGGCCCTGACCTTCCAGTCATCAACACAACGCCTTCCGGCCCATGACATAATCGCCTTCCGGCCCATAACATATTGCCTTCCGGCCCGCATAACATACATAGCACATATAACAAATAACTTACCACATATAGCATACATATCACACATCATATCTGACCTTCCGGTCACACAGTCAAACCCTTTCGGGTACAGTATAGTGAGAAGACTCACCTCGCGAATGCTGAAAGCTAGCAAATCCTGAAATCACTCGTGCACAATCCGACGAGCTACAACCTCCCTATAACATCACATATCTCATTAACACTTATATCTTCTAAGTGTGACTATCCCTAAGAAGTCAGACTTAGGTCAACTCTGGTCAACGGTCAACGATCAACTCGACCGGACTCGGCGAGTACCATGGCGACTCGGCGAGTCTAGACGTCCTCCAACTCTTTGGGGTTCCCTATCTACTCGTCGAGTATCCTCCTTGACCCGACGAGTTACTCCTGGAAGAATCGCGGGGCCACCCCGACTCAACTCGCCGAGTCTGAAGAACCACTCGACGGGTCCCAGTTAATCTTCAAGCTACTCGCCGAGTCTGCTCATCGAACTCGGCGAGTCCATGCCATGCAACCGCTCAAACTGCATCCTAAGGTCAGAACTGCTTCGACCATTCCTAGGTCTGGCCTTCCTAGGATGATCCACCACGTGAAGCCCTCATTTCAGTGCTCATGATACACCATGTGATTCATAATTTACATTTTGACCTAAGGCATAAGGATTCCAATCCAAAACCTTTATCAATTCCCGAAATGCATAGACATGGGACATTTTGGACCTCCAAGGGTCTCAATACAGGGTTACACTCGTTTAGGGGACTAGGGTAACAGTCAATCTAATCATACAAGGGCTCCATAAACCCTAAATCCATAAATACATCAATATAGCAGAGCATACACGAATTCTTACCTGGATGATGTATTCTCTGTGTCCCCAATCCTCAGAATGTGACCCCCTTGCTGCTCCTTTAGCCAATCTCTTCCCTTCCTTGCACAATCACCCTTCTATAATCAACAATGGCCTATGATCCTTGCTCCAGATGCACCCAATCGATTTAGGGTTCTTCTCAGAAGGCTAAAATGAATAATGACGGACAATAAGTCTCCTTTATACGTCCCAAACCTGAACGGTTAGGGTTTTCGCTAAACAGCGTAGACTCGCCGAGTCCATATCTGGACTCGTCGAGTCCAGTCGCGAACCCGCGACCAAGTCTGCAATCCTACTCGGCGAGTCTAGGCTCCAACTCGCCGAGTCCCCTCTTAAATCACCCCAAAACATAATTTAATAATACCTGAGATTTCGGGCTGTTACAACTCTCCCCCACTAGGATTAGACTTCGCCCTCGAAGTCTCACTCTGCAAATAGTTCCAGATGCTGCTCCCGCATCTCACGTTCCGGCTCCCAAGTCATTTCCGATCCCTTACGGTGTTGCCACTGAACCAACACCAGAGGTACCTCCTTGTTCCTCAGAACCTTGATCTTCCGATCCCTGATGGCCACTGGTCTCTCAGCATAATTCAGGCTCGCATCCACCTGAATATCCTCCAATGGAACTACTGCTGACTCATCGTCTATGCATTTCCTCAATTGCGACACATGAAAAGTGTCGTGGATCTGTCCCAACTCCGCTGGCAACTCCAACCGATAGGCTACCCGTCCTATCCTTGCAATCACACGAAATGGCCCAATATACCGGGGCCCCAACTTGCCCCTCTTCCTGAATCGAATCACTCCTTTCCAAGGAGAGACCTTCAGGAGAACGAAGTCACCGACTTGAAACTCAAACTCGGATCGGCGCCTGTCTGCATAACTCTTCTGTCGGCTCTGGGCGGTCAATAACCTCTGTCTAACTTGCTGAATCTGCTCTGTCGTCTGAAGCACGATTTCTGTGCTACCCATCACTCTCTGTCCCACCTCTCCCCAACAAATGGGGGTCCGACACCTCCTACCATACAACAGCTCGAAAGGTGGCATACCAATGCTCGAATGATGGTTGTTGTTGTAGGAAAACTCTGCTAAGGGCAAGTATGCATCCCAGCTACCCCCGAAGTCTAACACACACGCTCGAAGCATGTCCTCCAGCGTCTGAATCGTCCGCTCGCTCTGACCGTCTGTCTGGGGATGGTATGCGGTACTAAAATGCAATTTAGTACCCAGCTCCTCATGGAATTTCTTCCAGAATCTGGAAGTGAAGCGCACATCACGGTCTGAAACAATTGAGATCGGCACTCCATGCCGAGATACTACTTCTCTCACATATATCTCCGCCAACTTCTCCGCTGAAGAACTCTCGCTGATGGCAAGGAAGTGTGCACTCTTCGTCAACCTATCCACAATCACCCAAATTGCGTCAACTCCCCTAGCAGTCCTCGGCAATTTGGTGATGAAATCCATAGTGATCTGATCCCACTTCCACTCGGGGATCTCCAATGGCTGTAACTTGCCATGCGGTCTCTGGTGCTCGGCCTTAACCCTACGACAGGTCAAGCACCTCTCAACGAACCATGCCACGTCCCTCTTCATACAGGGCCACCAATACTCTTTCCTCAAATCCAAATACATCTTTGTAGCACCGGGATGGATCGAGAATTTCGATCTATGAGCCTCTTCCATCAAGGTAATACGCGTACCGCCCACGAACGGTACCCAGATCCGACCCTGAAACGTCATAAGCCCTCGCCCATCCTTAACGAACTCTGAAATTAACCCCACAACCCGCTCTTTCTTCTGCATTTCTGGCCGCACAGCCTCGGCCTGTGCCCCACGAATAACATCTAATACTGGAGTCATCACAGTCAGTCTCAAACATACCCCTCGCAATGGAGTGCTCTCCGCCCTGCGGCTTAATGCATCGGCTACCACATTAGCCTTGCCCGGGTGGTATAGGATCTCACAATCATAATCCTTGACTACATCCAACCACCTCCTCTGACGCATATTTAGGTTGGGCTGATCCATCAAATACTTCAAGCTTTTATGGTCCGTGTATATCGTACATCGAACCCCATACAGGTAGTGACGCCAAATCTTGAGAGCGAACACTACTGCCCCCAACTCTAAATCATGCGTGGGATATCTCGCCTCATGAGGCTTCAACTGCCTCGATGCATACGCTATCACATGACCCCTCTGCATCAACACTGCACCCAGTCCCGAAATCGATGCGTCACAATATACTACAAAATCTTCCATCCCTTCCGGGAGAGCTAATACCGGGGCTTCGCACAACCTTTGGCGAAGTGTCTCAAAGGAGGTCTGCTGTTCGGGCCCCCATGAGAATGCAACACCCTTCCGGGTCAATCTGGTGAGCGGCACTGCGATCTTGGAGAAATCCTTAATGAATCTCCGATAATACCCTGCCAACCCAAGGAAACTCCTGATTTCAGAGGGTGACTTCGGCACCTCCCAACTCATCACCGCCTCAATCTTGGCCGGATCAACCAATATCCCTTTCTGATTAACCACATGTCCTAGAAATTGGACCTCCCGCAACCAGAAGTCACATTTGGAGAACTTTGCATAAAGCTTCTCCGACCTCAATACCTCAAGGACCTCCCTCAAATGCTCCTCATGCTGCTCTCTAGATCTCGAATACACCAGAATGTCGTCGATAAATACAATCACTGACCGATCCAACATCGGCCTGCATACCCTGTTCATGAGATCCATGAACACAGCCGGGGCATTGGTAAGCCCGAAAGGCATCACCACAAACTCATAGTGCCCATATCATGTCCTAAACGCTGTCTTCTGGACGTCCTCATCCCGCACTCTCACCTGATGGTACCCTGACCTCAGATCGATCTTGGAAAACCAAGATGCTCCCTGCAACTGATCGAATAAGTCATCGATTCTCGGTAACGGATAACGGTTTTTGACCGTCAACTTGTTCAACTCCCGGTAATCAATACACATCCGGTGTGAACCATCCTTCTTCTTGACGAACAGAATAGGTGCTCCCCACGGTGAACTACTCGGCCGAATGAATCCCTTCCCCAGCAACTCCTGGAGCTGCGAGGACAACTCTTGCATCTCTGGAGGTGCAAGACGATAAGGCACCTTAGCAATAGGCGCGGCCCCCGGAACCAGGTCAATACCAAACTCTACTTGTCTCATAGGAGGTACTCCCGGTAGCTCCTCGGGAAAAACATCTGGAAACTCACGCACCACTGGGACCTCCTCCACTGACCTCGGTCTCTTGGAAACCTCCCGCGTATCCATCACATACGCCACGAAACCCTTACAGCCCTGCTGTAGACACTGTCTCGCCCTAGCGGCCGAACAAAAAGCAGATCCCGAACGGGTACCCTCGCCGTATACCGAAAGAACTCCCCCACTATGGTCTCGTATAGTCACCAGCTGACGCTCACAGTCGATGACAGCGCCGAATTGGCTCAATCAGTCCATGCCCACAATGACACAGACATCACCCATCGCAATAGGAATCAGGTCAATCGGAAACCCAACCCCGAAAATCTCTAGCACACATCCCCGAAGAACCTCCGTGGCATAAATCGATTTCTCGTCAGCTATAGAAACTCTCAAAGGTCGACTCAATGACTCATGATTAACGCTGATATGCTGACTAAAGGCTAAAGATACAAAGGACCTACTCGCACCCGAGTCAAATAACACTAAGGCAGGCACAGAGTTCACAAGGAAAGTACCTACGCATATAATAACATAAGCATAACATCTCGACATTAAAATAAGTACATGAATTACAACATACCTGCCACAACATCGGGCGCAGCGCGGACCTCCTCCGCAGTCAGCTGAAAGGCTCTCCCACGAGCCCTCGGGGCCTCGACCTTCACCGGTCGAGTCTCAGTAGTCCTGGCAGTAGGTGCATATCCCTGACGAAGCTGAGGGCACTCGGCCTTCCGATGGCCGGTCTGGTTGCAATGAAAGCAAACCATGAACCCCTTGGGGCACTCCCTAGCAATGTGCCCCTCCTTGCCACACTTGTAGCAAGCACCGGCTCGACACGCCCCATAGTGACCCTTGCCGCACTTTCCGCAAGTGCGGTTCTTCGAACCTCCCGTCCTCGAATCGGCGGACTTGATCCGCTTGGCTGCCGGCTGAGACTGAGCCGGCCGCCGGTCTGCCTGCTGAGACTCGGCCTCCTCAGAACACCCAAGTACCGGCTCATCCGAGCCTGCTCTGTAGCCACCAGCTCGGGGCAAAACATCGCCCTCTCATGAAACTTCTGTGTGATCGCCGCCACCGAGTCAGTACCCTGCTTGAGGGTTAAGAACTCCTGAACCAATCGTTCCCGCTCCACCGGGGGAATGTACTCATCCCTGAACATGGCAGTGAACCCCTCCCATGTCACTGCCGTAGTTTCTGCCAAAGTGAAGTTCGCCGTCACGAACTTCCACCAGTCCTTCGCTCCCAGACGGAGCTGGTTCAAAGCGAACCGTACCTTCAGGTGCTCCGGGCATGAACAAGTGTAGAAGCACCCCTCTATATCCGCGATCCACCTCATCGTAGCAATCGGATCCTGCGTCCCATCGAACTCCGGTGGCTTCGTGTTGCTGAACTCTCGGAATAGCAACGAGTCACCCTCCTGTGGCCTAGCAGCGGCCACAGCTGCGGTAGCTGCAGTGGTTGCAGCCTCAGTCAATGCGGCGTACCGCTCATCAAACGTTTCCATCAGGGTGGTCTTAATAGACCCAAACATCTCCGGGATCTCAGCCCGGATCGCCGCCGCTACCTCCTCGTGAATCATCTGACGAATCTCCTCGTCACTCACACCGCTCGAACTCGCTCCGTGGCGTGGTCTAACCATGATGTCTCTGAAATACAACATAAATCTATCAGAGACTCCATCGAGTATAATCGTACTCGATAACGCAACCCTACTCAGTCTCCGATATCCAGGGATTCTTACTTGGGCCTCCCACTGACCCGGTGTCTTCGGTAGTACGGGCCCAATACTACCGACCACACCGCATCAGCAGTCATCCCAAATCTTCCTCCCCAAACCCCGGATAGTGAGTACTCTACTTCTGATATGCACTATCTACTCGCACACCAACAAAGCATCTCATATCGGCAAACTTCCCTAGACTAAGGCATCACAAATCAGGCCACTCTAGTCTTATCATGAATACCTAGTCTTCTAGCATACATAACAATTCATATCATATAATATTGTAAGGTATTTTGGGGATCTTTACCGTTCGGGCGGTGACTGATCGTACACACTGCTTCTTTCATGCTTACCACAAAACCATTTACAAAAGTTTATGCCTTTATTTAAAAAGTTTTCTCAAATCCTCGGTTTGAGTTCAGTTACCCCGAAGGTGAACCCGAATCCCTCAAACCAAGGCTCTGATACCAATTGAAACAACGCAAATTTTCAAACAAATTTTTCATTTTAAAAAAAATATATTTATTTCCATTCAAAACAAGGCATAAATAGTTTAAGTATTCTGTCAAATACAAATAGTCAAAATCCCAAGATCATAAAAGCATTCTTCAGTGTGTATCGATCACGCCGGCGCCTTCCCACGGTCCTCGCTAGTACCTGAAATACATGCACAACAACTGTAAGCATAAATGCTTAGTGAGTTCCCCAATATACAACTTACGCACATACGCCTTTCCAGGCCCTGACCTTCCGGTCATCAACACAACGCCTTCCGGCCCATGACATAATCGCCTTCCGGCCCATAACATATTGCCTTCCGGCCCGCATAACATACATAGCACATATAACAAATAACTTACCACATATAGCATACATATCACACATCATATCTGACCTTCCGGTCACACAGTCAAACCCTTCCGGGTACAGTATA
Organism: Lactuca serriola; assembly: GCF_051521515.1. Lineage (NCBI taxonomy): Eukaryota > Viridiplantae > Streptophyta > Magnoliopsida > Asterales > Asteraceae > Lactuca > Lactuca serriola. The sequence goes on from NC_136411.1 coordinate 138,330,029, forward strand.
GTGAGAAGACTCACCTCGCGAATGCTGAAAGCTAGCAAATCCTGAAATCACTCGTGCACAATCCGACGAGCTACAACCTCCCTATAACATCACATATCTCATTAACACTTATATCTTCTAAGTGTGACTATCCCTAAGAAGTCAGACTTAGGTCAACTCTGGTCAACGGTCAACGGTCAACTCGACCGGACTCGGCGAGTACCATGGCGACTCGGCGAGTCTAGACGTCCTCCAACTCTTTGGGGTTCCCTATCTACTCGTCGAGTATCCTCCTTGACCCGACGAGTTACTCCTGGAAGAATCGCGGGGCCACCCCGACTCAACTCGCCGAGTCTGAAGAACCACTCGACGGGTCCCAGTTAATCTTCAAGCTACTCGCCGAGTCTGCTCATCGAACTCGGCGAGTCCATGCCATGCAACCGCTCAAACTGCATCCTAAGGTCAGAACTGCTTCGACCATTCCTAGGTCTGGCCTTCCTAGGATGATCCACCACGTGAAGCCCTCATTTCAGTGCTCATGATACACCATGTGATTCATAATTTACATTTTGACCTAAGGCATAAGGATTCCAATCCAAAACCTTTATCAATTCCCGAAATGCATAGACATGGGACATTTTGGACCTCCAAGGGTCTCAATACAGGGTTACACTCGTTTAGGGGACTAGGGTAACAGTCAATCTAATCATACAAGGGCTCCATAAACCCTAAATCCATAAATACATCAATATAGCAGAGCATACACGAATTCTTACCTGGATGATGTATTCTCTGTGTCCCCAATCCTCAGAATGTGACCCCCTTGCTGCTCCTTTAGCCAATCTCTTCCCTTCCTTGCACAATCACCCTTCTATAATCAACAATGGCCTATGATCCTTGCTCCAGATGCACCCAATCGATTTAGGGTTCTTCTCAGAAGGCTAAAATGAATAATGACGGCCAATAAGTCTCCTTTATACGTCCCAAACCTGAACGGTTAGGGTTTTTGCTAAACAGCGTAGACTCGCCGAGTCCATATCTGGACTCGTCGAGTCCAGTCGCGAACCCGCGACCAAGTCTGCAATCCTACTCGGCGAGTCTAGGCTCCAACTCGCCGAGTCCCCTCTTAAATCACCCCAAAACATAATTTAATAATACCTGAGATTTCGGGCTATTACATCTCGTCATCAACCATCACTAGAGATTAGCATCGACAAATGACAATAATAGACTTTTTCATTTTTCGGGAAAATATGATTAGATGCGTTATGATTTATAAATAAGGTTAATAGGATCAAAAGTGAGTGACCAAAACTGGTACCACTATTAAATAAGAGTTAATGTACTTGGAAAGTGAACAACAAAGTGGTCCCTAAGATATAAAAGTTGTAAAAATCTGACTCCAACGAGAGGAGTTATAATTTTATAAAAAGTAAAAATCAACCGCGTTAATAAAACTATCAACATCAAAATAGTATACATAAATTTAGGGGTGAGCAAAAACTGCACAACAACTAAAATTAATCGCAAAAACATCATAAACCGTAACCGCAATAAAAACCGGTGGTGAGATTTTCTGTGTTTTAAAACTGCAAATTTGCGGTGCGATTATTAGTTTTCAAAAACTGCAAAAAAACCGCACCGCACCGCATATAATATATACAACTTTTTTTTTATTAATTACTAATATATTAAATATTAAAAATAAGACAAGTTTCATAAATGAAAGATGAATAAAATACTAGAAGACAAAAGTATGGTTTTTTGTTATGTTTAACATTGAAAATGGTGAAATTAGACAATTTTAAGAAATTTATTGTTAATTACTATCGATTTAACGTTTTTAAGATATTAATTGTTTGTGATTTAAGTTAATTGTCTTATACATTATGGTTTTTTTATTATTACAAGTAATATATTTGAACTCTTAAAACCATTTGAGCTCTAAACTGTGGTGAGGTTTTTGCTAATAATCACACTGAACCGCACCGCTTTCACCCCTACATAAATTGGTTGAGTTTTGGCTAACGTCACTAAAAAAAAACCATAGCACTCCGAGAGATAAGAACTTTAAAATAAAAAATGTCAAAAATGGAGTTCGTATAAAGAAGATACGATTTTTAGAAAAATATAAAATAAGGGTTAAAAATAAAAGTTCAAATTTGGCAACGTAGCCTTAAAGAAAGTTGTGGTACTAGCAGAGAGCTACAAAAATATATAAGGAGGTAAATAAGAATTATATAAGTAAGATATGAATTTTTATAAAAGATTTAGAGTTGCACACCAAGTGTACACCATGCTCGATGCGTATGTCTGACACCCAGATTCGTCGAGATTGGAGAGACGTGGACTATTAGAAGTGTGACACGTGACAAACTCTGGATAAAGCCACGAGTCGAGTGCATGACGCCGTTCGCATAAGCACTACAAATAAAAGTGCTCACTTTTGAATTCTTCAGACCCAAATCTCTCTCCCTCTCTCTCTCTCTCTTGATCTATATAAGGAATCCTCCCAATGGCCGACATTTCAGATTCAGTAGCAAGGACATCCCTGATCTTGCTACTAAGGTGAGTTCATGGCCTCTTTTCACAATTTTACAAGTTTTACGGAGGGAATACATGCTTATCAAACTGCTTTATCAAAATGTATTTATATTTATAAATATCAATCGTTATATAAAGCATGAAAACATTAGGATAATGTAGCCATAGATACTATACCTAGTTGTAAGCTATGATATTATGCCTAATAGTTATGATGTATGATAGTCTAGGAATAGATATAACCTAGATGTTATGATGGCCAGTTCTCTAGGATAACATAGGACCTAGAAGTAATGTTGGTCAACAATAGGGATATGCATGTACCTAATCGTTACTCTGCCCAAATATATTGTTTTAAATTAACCATAATTATGGTGTATATATATATATATATATAGTTAGGTTCAAATGTTTTCATTATATATATAGAGTTAGGTTCAAATGTATATATATATATATATATATATATATATATATATACACACACATACACACACACAAGATAATTATGAGATCAAAAAGTTTTAATTATAAAATATAAAGTAAAAGATTTATATTGGGATAGTTAAAAGAAATCACTAAGAATGAAAGATAAAAGATAAAATACATAACGCTAATGCGTTAGTGAGTTGTTATTATTCATCCTTAGCCCGATTACATTCGGCTACCCCGAACCTGTAATCGTTAATCTTGCGAGAGCTAGAAAGATATGTATGAATCTATACAGGGATTGAGACCCCCGCCTCTGATTGCTAGCTACAATTCGTGCAAGATAGCTTTCTTTATTATTCAGACACTATTCGACGTCCAATGAAGCGGCGTGCAGGGAAATTATTAATCTACAACGTCGTGTAGGGAGAGGTTGAAAATCATAACAACCCACCATCTCTAACTTCTCATGGCATGAATTTGGCATCAAAATTTCCACATTTGAGCTACCAATCGATCCTCCCTTCAAATGGATCGAAATGAGCTCTTAACAGGTTATAACCTACGTTTTGGCCTCAAAACCGCCATTGTGATGACCATTTGAATTCGGTCAATGGAAGCCAAATTACACCACCGTGTCTTGGAAATGTGGGAACATACTCTACAACTCTATTAAAGTGCATTGTTGATTCCATTCCAGCTTTAGGGACAACTTTTATCCCAAATTCAAACCTTCATAACACCTTCATTCTTTACCCGTTTCAATGATCTTTACTTCCACACGAATGTGGGAACATACTCTATAACTGTATTAAGTCATTTATTAATGAATTAATATGAGTCTTAATCTATTAAGTCACAAACTTGGCCCAAAAATCATAAAATTTCTTATTTTACCCTTTTAAACAAAATGCATATTCTCATACATTTCTTCTCTTGAACTTACTTATCTAACCTCTTATGAGCGACTTAGACTTATCTTGGCCATTTGCATGAAGTGACAATGTTGGGCTGAAGTTTTGTTGAAGATTGCGTCATTTGGGCTCGGCTGTTTATTTATTTAGTTTGTATTCCGGTTTGGGCCTGTCCAACCGAGAGCCCTTTTTGTTTATTATATAAGTATATGCTTGCATGCATATTAGGTTAATGATTGAAACGATAGATCAAAGCATAACGATAGAATTTACAGATTTCTTTAATCGTTCTTGTAACCTACCAATCCTCTACAGTTGATGTTCTTAATCGAGCTCTTCTGAGGATTTTGTTTTAATCATTCGACACGATTGATTCACTCTTGCCTTATTCTTATTTTCGTGTTCTTGCTGTTTTTATAATTAATTACCTGTTTAAGATCTAATCGATCTTCATAGATTAAAGTTTTAATCTCATCAGACAACTTCATAAACTTATCAAATTCTTATTAATGAATATTTTGCCCTTTTGGTTAATATTTGACTAAAAGTCAAATCTGTTTAAACTCCAGGTTCTTAAAGTTTGGGAATTGCTTTATGAGTTATTGATCTCTAGTTTTGGTGTACAATTGCCTTTTTTCGTTTTTATTTGTATTCTTTATTTTCCTTTCTATTTTGTTGTTTAGGGGTGAAAGATTTATCGATTAATTTGATTCCATCCGGTTTGGTTCTTGAGAGATTTTGCTTTTGACTTCCATCCGGTGAAGACAGTGGATGTTACTGAAAAGGTGAAGATAGTGAAAGTAGGGATGAGCATTTGGACCGGGGAATCGGAACCGAAACCGAATAGAACTGATCGGACTGGGACCGAGACGATATTCTTGTGGATTTTTGGAACCAGAGACTGGAACCGGTAGAACCGACAAAAACTGGTTGAACTAACAAAAACCGAAACCATATATTGTTATTTCTTGAGTACCGATTCCAACATTAAAGAGACAACAAGAATCGATAGGAACAGGAATCGGTAGAACTAGCGGTCTGGTTCGGTTTCTATTTTCCACCAAGTTCGGTTCCCAGACCGGTTCCAGTTTTGGTCAGTTCCGATGCTCATCCCTAAGTGAAAGTCATCGAAGCTTTGAAAAGGGATAACCGTGTATCGATAAAGTGTTATGGATGAGGGTGTGTGTAAGATCAGGGGGACTTTTAATATCTAAATAATAAAAACCAGATAATAAATAAGTAATAAAATAATAAGTTAATTATAAAATAGATAAATAAATGTATAAAAGTCATTTTTCAAGTCTCGTAAGGGCTGAACCTGAAACAAAACCTAATCATATGGGCGGTTCAATCTCAAATAAAAATGAAGGACTAAACACATAACTTTTTCCAAACTACAGGACCATTCATGTAATTTATTAAAACAAACAAATACGCTGGGCGCCTGGGCCTATGTTTATTATTGGGCTTTAATAGATATTTTCTAATGTAAAGCCCCAAAAGCTCAAAGATTTGAAAATTGAAACTCGTCAATTTTCCGATTTCTGGTTTCTAAGTCGCAAATTTCCGCCATAGATACTGTCCACCAAGCTTGACGCTTGCTTCCTTCGCTTCAGAGTCTTACCTGTCTCTCCTTGATCGAATTTTACAGTGTTATTTGATCGAATTTTGAGATGAACGGCGAGGAGTTGACTGAGCAGGAAACCGCTTTGTATGATCGCCAAATTAGGGTTTGGGGCGTTGATGCGCAAAGAAGGTACACACTTGATCATTATTCATCTCTCCTTTGTATTTTTCCTAGCTTTAATTCCACAATATGACTAATTTTCATACAAATGTTGAACTGTAATTTGTTGATTCGTTACAGGCTCAGCAAATCTCATATATTTGTCAGTGGACTCAAAGGCACCGCCGTAGAGGTTAAGCTTTGTCCAACTCCTTACTTTTTTACACTCTCGTTTGCATATAACTAGCCGATTACTTCTCAATATCTGGATAATTAAGGATTTCGTATTTAGTTAAACACCATTTTTGCGTTTGTTAGTAACTGCATTGAAGTCTAATACTCTGATATATTATCAAACTCTTTCTCCGAGACTATACTTTCATAATCTAACATTAGATCAACCATTGGAAGTGCTTAGAAACTTAGATGAGAAATGATATTGTTAATATAACACAGAAAAATCTTCTTCAAATCGTGTTCTGTTTCAATTCTCATATATTCAACTTCACCATTGATTATAAATAGATCTACCTACTTTTGAACTGGTGAATTTGATTATTTGAACCAAGTGATGACTTCCATTATATTCTGTTGTATTATCTAAACATTAACACAATATACCACAAGATTTTCAATTCATCTGTGTTTATGAATGCAGTTCTGCAAGAACATTGTTCTTGCTGGTGTAGGAAGTTTGACATTGAATGATGATAATCCAGTCACAGCAGAAGCACTAGCTGCTAACTTTCTGATTCCTTTTGATGAAAACATGAGTGGTGGAGGTTCTCTTGCAGAGCTTTGCTGTGACTCACTGAAAGATTTCAATCCTATGGTTCATGTTTCTGTAGAAAAAGGTATCCCTTTTAGAGAAGATGACCCAATCCTTTAATCTGAATCTTGTAATCTGTTTAAGTTGATTCTTACTAAGACCTTATAATGCTTTTTTTTTTCTTCTACAGGAGATTTGTCAAGCTTTGGTGTAGATTTCTTTGAAAAGTTTGATGTTGTGGTTATCAATTGCTGCTTACTTGCAGCCAAAGTATATTATTCTCTTTCATATTAATGATTTAATTTAATTCTATCTTATTTGAATCCATATAAAACTAATCTTTTTCTTATTCCTTGATACTGCAGAAATCAGTGAATGAAAAATGCAGGAAGTTATCAAAACGAGTTGCGTTTTACAGTGTGGATTGTAGAGATTCTTGTGGTGAAATATTTGTTGATTTGCAGAAGTATTGTTACGCTAAGGTGATGATTTTGATTCTTTAACTTCTTATTACTTTATAAAAACTCAAATGGTAATTAAAACACAAAGTCTCTTCACTCTTGTATGATTAATGTTTTGATTTTTTTTTTCTTTGCAGAAAAAGATTGATGAGACAGTTGAATGCCAGTTGCAGTATCCATCATTTGAGGTATGACTTAAATCATGTTTTAAAATACAATTTTGTTAGAATTATATTTTGATGATTTAATTTTAATTCTCACATGTGACACATTTGCTCAACAAGATTTGGCAATTGTCAACAATCCAAACAAAAAAATAAAGAAATATTCAACTACTTAAAGAAATTATTGTTTTATGTTTGTATTATTTAAGTACCTACTATCCACTTATAGACAAACATGCCCTTTTGCTTTTATACACAACAAAGCTTGTTTTATTTTCTATATTTGCGTTACATTGTTACTTGAATCCTCAAATCAACTTTTACTTTGTCAAATATATAAAAAATAAAAATTCGTGTATGATTATTTATTTTACAGGAAGCAATTGCAATACCATGGAGATCTCTTCCTAAGCGTATGTCAAAGCTTTACTTTGCTATGAGAGGTACACCTTTAACACAATCTTAATTCTCTAATTTATTTATTAATCAATTTCTTAATTAAATTTAACTTTTTTTTTTTTTTTTTTTTTTTTTTTTTTTTTTTTAATTTTGTTACAGTGGTAGAAAGGTTTGAAGAGGTGGAAAAGCGCAAACCTGGAGAAACTTCAATTGCTGACATGGCAAACGTGTTAAAACTCAGAAATGAACTTTGCCTTGCACATGTATAGATATAATATACGCTAAATCATATTATTTATTTATTTATTTAAATAAAATTATAACTTTTTAAATTTTATTACAGTCGCTAAATGAATCCCAGATTCCAGACACTCTTCTAGAAAGATTGGTCGTGTCGACTAAAGAATTTCCTCCTGTTTCTGCTGTACTTGGGGGAATCCTTGGTCAGGTAAAATTAATTTAATCTAAATCTAATTATAATTTAATTTAAATTTTAAATATAACTTTTTACTATTTTTTACTCATTTTAATTTAAATCAACAGGAAGTAATCAAAGCAATATCAGGAAAAGGCGATCCGTTAAAGAATTTCTTCTTTTTTGACGCGGTTGACGGAAAAGGCGTCATAGAGGATATTTCTACTTCTACCCCTTGAACTTTTACTTTCTTGTCAGGTAGATTCTGATTATTAACGAATTGAATGCTGCATTTAATCTAGGAAAAGACTCTTGTATCTCATTAAATTACTCCAAATAGATTGCTTTATAACATCGAAAATTACAAAAAAAAAAAAAAGTATAAATTAGACCTCAATACTTTAACAAATCCCGTCATCCAAACAGTTTCTAAAGAAACATTATTCCCACAATAATAATAATAACTAAAAATAGATCGATGATTCATTAGCAACGAAAAAGATTACTTCTTTTTAGGAACTGCATCTGCTGTTGTTGTTGCTGTTGGTGTTGCATCAGTGGATGGATTAAGCTCATTCCAAGCTTCAATCCATGTCACCATTTCACCTGCAAGCTTCTCGAAATAAGGATCAACAGGTGAAAGCTTCTCCTTCACAAGCTTCGAAAGCTCCAAATAACATTTCTGTGGAGTTGTACACTCTTTAGGCAAAACAACAGATTGAAAAAACGGAATAATCTCTTCTTGCCAATAAATCCCCTTGTATTCCTTCTTCAAGTTAACAAAAGGATTACTCGCTTTACTATGCCAGATATAAGGTAATCCCGTTTTCACTCCGAGCCCTAAATGATCACAAATCACCTTCGCACACCACCCGGCCCACATATCGTCGTACCTCCCAATCGGCTGACCATCGCCCATGAGTCCGAAGTACATCGCCGGTCCGATGAGTTCCCGGTGGAACCCTAGGTTCATACCGCACATCGGGAACAGAGTTCCTTTAGGGATGGTTAACACAGCGTCGACGTACCTTGTGTTACGCTCGCGTGGCTTCACGAGCTGTGTTGGCGCGTCGTAGTCCGGGATGTTGAGCCAGAGTCCATGGGAGATCGCGGTGGTTACGCCTTCACGTAAACTGAACGGGTATCCCCTCACGAAATCTGCACCTTCTCTGTATGGATCGTACAATGTGTTGAAGAAGAACGGCGTTGATGGCGATAACAGGTTGTGAATGTGCTGTGCCAATGCGTTGATCTCTTGCCCCGATGGATCCTTCGCAACCTTCGTCAATCAAAATACACGTGTCAGAGTTATTATACAGAATTGAATTAGTGTTAAAGAGTTGAGAGTTGGATCTTACGAAGCAGTCGTCGTCAATGGTGAAGATGTATTTCTTCTTGGAGACGAGAAATCCGAAGCAGCGACAAGCGGAATCCTTGAAGGAAATGCAACTGGCTTTCGGACCTAAGATCCGATTGATGTCGTTTCGGTTGTAGAGCTCGTAATCGAAGCCTTCAGGAACGTGAATTTTTTTGGTCGGATCTCCGTCTTGAACGATGATCAAATGGTAAGGCTGGAAGAAGGATCTCCACTGTTCCAGAAAGTCGAGGTTCCTGATCGTGGGAATGACGATGTCGAGTTCATCAGTCAACGGTGGTACCACGGTGGTCGCCGGCACAGACATCGCGAAGACTTCCCGGAATCAAACACTGAGAGAGAAAGAGAAAGTTAGAGGGAAAGACGTGGAGGGAGTTGTGGGGTTTTGGTGGAAGTCAGAGGAGATTATTTATAAAAGGAGAAAGAAGAAAGGAAGAAGTGAGTTGCCGAGTGGTGTCACATGGGGGAGGGGGGTTAGCCACGTTAAGAAGAAGGGTGAAATGTGTTTATCTCTCTTCTTTTATTCTTTTTATAAATATTTTACTCATGATAATAATAATAATTAAACCAGCTGTCAAAAAAATACATATAGAGCAGTTGAGAATGAGATGAATGTGTTTTCAAATTTAGATTCCATGATAATTTGTTAAATGTATATCATAAAATTGGAAATAATTATATGATAAGTAAGTAGTTTTGAGTTATGAGTGACATAAATGGGTGTGAATTTCGAGAAGTAAATGGCGTAAGGGTTACGAAATAAATAGATTAATTTTACTTTGCTTTGGTTAGTACAAAATTTATAACATGGGACATGTGAGAAATAAATATAAAGGTGCGTCTCTGTAACACTGAATCTCGTTATGCAACGTTAAGTTAGGCCGACTTTTGTTACGTGAATTCAGGTTAGAAAAGTAAGAATAAAATAAAAAGAATAAATGTAAATAATAGTTTTGAGTATGTAGAGAAGATTTCGTGCCATTAAAATCTTAACCTTAGCACTCTCGTGATTGGATTTTTACCTCGAAATGCTCGAGTCACATAAGTATTTGGAGGTGAAATACGCATGTAATGTTACATAAAAAGTAATGATAAGTAATTTCCTAAAATAATTATTTGTTTGTTCTAAAGTACTTTTCTTGAGTAATACTAATGTTTATTCGTGACATTTTTTATTTTTTTCAAATAAAAGGACATGCTACAGTGTTAAGATTTTAATGGGATGTGTCGGTAGTCGTACTAGAGAAAAAACTGGAACCAAAATTTATTGTCCTTGGAAATTGTGTATAACAAAGGTTTGAGTTTGTTTAAAAAATACAAACAGTTAAAATCTTTTTTTATCTTTACAGTACTTGTAACAATATATTATCTTGATCGATTTTAATTATTTTAGTTCACATTATGTAAAAAAAAACCCCACATTTATATGTTAGCAACAAATCAAAATTGCTTTTGTACAATAGTAGGTATTAGCTGTATTGTTTAAGCCCACGCTTTTCTTGCATTTGAGGCCCAATAGGCAATAATGACGAAAAGTTGCCAAATTTCCAAAACATAAAACCTAAATGGTATGTTTATGTCATATTGATCATTGGGTTTGTGCTACAAATACGAATGATATGTGTCTATTAAAAACATTATCAGTGGTTTGTTTCTATTATATATATATATATATATATATATATATATATATATATATATATATATATATATATATATCTTAGTTACAGTAACTTTGCTAAAAATTTGACAAAAAATTTGACAAAAACGGTATATCCTTTATATATATATATATATATATATATATATATATATATATATATATATATATATATATATATATATATATATATATATATATATATATATATATATATATATATATGTTTTTTGTCAATTTTGCCCCATATTCTTTAGTCATTTTGACACCTTTTGTCCTTTATTTTTTAGAAACTTTTTAAAATTCAAAGTTTGACCACAAAACTTTAAGGAATTGACAACTTTGGCCATTTTTCTAAAAACTTGGTAATTTCAACCCTTTAATTCTATAGTCATTTTGACATTTTTGATCCTTATAGTCTAAACTTTTATATTTTTTTTTATAAAAAACACAAAAAACGGTCTGAGGGCAAAGTCCGGGTTTGTCCTCTAATTTACATTTTTTTTTGTTTTTTACTGTTTGTTACACTTTCTGCCGTCTGTCATTTTCTTCTTTTGGTATATTTTTTATATATTGGCCCGCATATTTATTTATTTTTTGTTTTTTTTCCTGTCTCTATCTGTCCGTCTCCGTCTGTAAAAATTAGGGGTCGAATTATCCCACCTGCATCTTTTAACAAAAACAACACTCAAATCAGACGCATACGGCCCATACGGAGCATGGGCAACATATCCGCATGGGCAACATATCTAGTTATTATTATATTTGTCTTCATATGTCCATCCTCGGTTACCCATCAAGTTGCAAAGGTCTATCCGAAGTCTTAATTCTTCAAATGTCTTACGATACAAACGTCATCGTGTTATTCGATGGAATAATTACCCAACATTTTTTTTGGGTTTTTATTATATCCTTAAGGTGGATTTACTGACACCGAATACTATGTGGCGTTTACTGTAGCATCAAATATAACATAATTTGCTCATAGGGCCAGGGCCTTCCAAATGTTTAAGGGCCCATATTTTAGAGATGTTGTATTGGGTTAGGAGTTGAAGGCCAAATTCTTTTTAGCCTTGATCTGTTAAATGGCCCAAATCCAATCACCAGTCATTGAGTGTTCACTATCTCAATACTCAAGATTTATGATTCATCGATTAAACATCTCTAGTAATCTAAATTCTTTCTCACTTTCTCGATTAAACTTAACTACTAATCTGATTTCTCTTAAACGCCTATGATAATTTGATATCTTACTCAATCACCAGTCATTGATTGTTCATTATCTCAATACTCAAGATATCTTTCTCAATCTTACCTGTTCATTGTCAAGGTAGGTGGAGACAATCATGCCTTCATAGCTTAGAATGAGTGTGTTATATAGATAATCTCCCATATGTTTAAACGATAACATGTAAATGAGACAAACAAGACTAAAGTAAAACAAGGTGTAACAACACATAAACATAGATAAATTATAATACTAACATAAGCATCAACAAGACATAAAAATGTGACGGCAAACTCAGATTTTTTTTAATAAATCAAACTTAAGAATAAACGTAAATTCTCAAAGTATAATCTCTGGATAACATGACAAACCTTTCGAAATATTAATTGTTTTGTTCCAAAATTATAAAAAGAGAATGTCTTATAGGCACTTGACTTTGTAGCGGAAAAAGTCACTTTAAATAGTTTTTGTATTTTTTTAGAACAACGGCAATATATAAAACTAGCAAAAGCTAGAAAAAAAAGTTCATTAAGTGATTACGAAAGATCGGCTTTTCAGTTTTCACCCATCAACCCAGTTAATTCTAAACTTAGAACATCTAGAATCAATCCAAAAAAAGATTGAGATTGAATCGAATCCCAAATGACCGTCTTACGAGGTTTGTCTTTCGCAAATAGAAAACTATTTTGAAAAGACCATAACGCCCAAAACATGGTGTTAACTACCGCATCTGGACATCTCTTGACCTGGATAGACAAACGAGTTGAATCTAACCAAGAAAGCCATACCGAGATAGAGGAAAATAAAGGCATATCCACCTCCCACCATCTAGAAACAAGACTCCATAAATCCATCGCCTGACCACAAGTAAATAAAAGATGATTGACGGTCTCAACATCATTGCCACAAATAGGACAAAACACAGAACCAATGTCAATTCCATGTCTATCTAAATTCACTCTGGTATTAACTTTATTCAAGCGCAGTCTCCAAAACAAAATATTAACTTTGGAAGGCAGGAAGCGATTCCATCTAGTAGATTGAGAAGAGATCTCTAAAAATTGGGAATCAATCGTAGTCCTAGCAGAAGCAATTGTGTAACCCACAAAAGCATTAGGAGACCACAACCAATAGTCTTGATTCTCACCAAGAACCACGAGGCCAACAAAAGACTTTAAGGCAGTAAATTGAACCAACTCCTCACCTCCTCTAGGATGGCGTCTAAAAATTGAAAACCAATCACACAACTTTAATCTGTAAGTCACTGTACAATTTTTCTCCAAATCAAGCGCAAAAACCCTAGGGAACTGAGTTTTTAAAGGGATATCACCACACCAAACGTCCTCCCAAAATAAAGTAGAATTCCCTTTCCCAATGTTTCGAACACACAAGGATAAAAGATCTAAACCTTTTTTTTTGAAAGGGATATGACTGCATTGATCGTCATCTTCCATGGAGACATCAAAGAACTATTAATGCAAGCTTTATCAATACCCCCATCTACCCCATGAATATTTTTTTATGACAATAACCCATAAGTCATTAGGCTTCATTCTAAATCTCCAAATCCACTTGAATAAAAGAGAGATATTGAGTGCATAAATACTACCAATGCCTAAACCCTCGAGTTCTTTACTATCCAAACACTTTTTCCAAGCAATCCAAGTCATCTTCATATCTTCCAAGTCACCACCCACAAAAAAATTATTGCGAATAGATTCCAATCTTGTTTCTACATCTACCGGCATCCTGTAAATGGACATATAATAAGTAGGGAGATTCCCAAGGACAACTTCAAGCAGCACCATTCAGCCTCTAATAGAAAGGGTGCGAGCCTTCCTACCAGAAAGTTTTTTTTTTAAACTTTTCAAAACTCCCATTCCAATTGACAATACGCGACATATTGCAACCAACCGGAAGATAAGTAAAAGGAAAAACTGAGGCCCCACAACCTAACACCGCAACCATGTCATTAATATCATCTTCAGACACGAAAATACCAAACAACTTACTTTTCTGAACATTTATTTTCAACCCCGAAGACAGAAAAAAACATCATAAGATACTAATTAAATTAGTAGCATTCCGAATAGACCATTCCCCCAAAAAAATCACATCATCTGCGTACATAAGATGAGAAATACCACTAATCGGAGCACCTTTGAAGAGATCAATAAACATCGCCTTTTGAATTACTGCATGTAAGCCTTCCATTGCAATAATAAATAGAAAAGGCGATAAAGGATAACCTTTACGAAGACCTCTACAAATATCAAATTCGGCCGTGGGAGAACCATCAACCAAAATGGAAGGACGAGCATTCATAAGGCAACCTTCAATCCATCTTCTCCATTTAGAACCAAAACCCATTTCTTCCATCATAAGATCTAAAAAATCCCATCTTAACGAATCAAAGGCTTTTTCAAAATCCACTTTAAACACAAGCAACTTTGATTTTCGTTTTCGATACCACTCCATAATTTCATTAGGAATCACAGGACCATCCAAAATATTTCTGCCTTTAATAAAAGCAAATTGCTCAGGACTAATACAACTGCCAATAACCAAGCTTAATCGATTAGCTAAAAGCTTGCCGATAATTTTATATTGACAACCTATCGGACTAATAGGTCTAAAACCAGAAACAAACTTTCGGGAAGTAATTTTAGGGATCAAAGCAATAAAAGAAGAGTTACACCCATTTGGAAAATGACTTGTTATAAAGAAATCTTCAACAAAGCGAACAACATCTTTCTCAATAATCGACCAGAATGCCTTAAAGAAAACGAAAGAAAAACCTTCAGGCCCTGGAGCACGATCACTGCCACAATCCCAAACAACCCGTTTATATCTCATCATAGGAAAACATAGAATCTAAAAAATCGGCATCAACATGAGACAACCGATTAAGGAGGGGAGCATCACACCACATCCGAGAAGATACTATAGGAGAGAAACGATGACTAAAATGTTCAAAAAATTCTGATTTTATTAAATTAGGGTCTTCAAGCCAATTCCCATCTTTCATAATTCCTTTGATTGCCATTTGTCTTCGCTTTTTCTTAAGAATACCATGGAAAAACTTAGAATTTTCATCTCCTTCCACAGACCAATTAATCTTAGCTTTTTGAGATAAGTCTTTAGATTCATCATTAAGAATATCAGTTAACTTTTTTACTGAATGCTGTCTAAGAATCAAATCGTCTTTCGAAGCAACCCCACTATCAACCAGAGCATCCATAGCTGCAATAACAAAACTAAGATTAGCTTTTTCCGTCTTGAACAACAACCTATTATCAAGATTCCATTTTCGAATTGCCGACTTGAGAAACTGAAGTTTCTTTTTAAAAGCCACCATACCGTTAACATCAAGGAATTCAACACTATTCAAAGTATTAACAACAAGCTCATGAAAACCATCCATATCAAGCCAAGAGTTACAGAAACGGAAAGGAAAATCAACAACATTCTCCTTGAGCAAGATAGGTCGATGATCTAGGATGAACTTGTCTAACACAACTGCCGAGACCCAACAAAATTATCCATAAAACAATCAGAGACCAAGAATCTATCAATTTTGCTCATTTTTTTATGCCGACCTATTCATCCAAGTAAAAGAATATCCTCCCATGCTGATATCAATTAACTCCGCATCCATAATAAAATCATTAATATAATCAACATGTTTCTAATTGAAAACAGAACCAAACCTATCTGCCACCTCACAAACCTCATTGAAATCTCTCATAAGCACCACAATCTTATTCCATTTTTTAATCATCAATATTAATTTTAACCATAAGTTGCGTTTATCTCTTATCGACTGCGGAGCATAAACAGACACAAACATAATCAGAGTATTTATAGGATGCCAAACCCCTTCGACGACAACAACGTTATCATCAATAAAAACTTTTATTTTTGGAAAACAAAACCATTCCAAACACATAAAATGCCACTAGAAAAGCCTCTAGCAGAAGAGCAAGCAAAATCAAAAAAGGAATTACCCCACAATTGTCTAATCACCCACAAATCAAAATGCAAAACTTTGGTCTCCTGAATAGCAAAAAAGTTGACCGTATAAACATGATACAAATTTTTTAACCATTTTCTCTTCTCTACTCCACCAAACCTGTGAATATTAATTGAGAGGACATTTATTGATGACCAAAAAATTCTCCATTTTCAGCAATAATACTTTCCAATTTTTTTTCACAACCTGCCATGTCCCATCCTAAAGCAGTTCCAATAGCAATGGTAGCTTCTAATTGCTCGATCATGGAAAAACCTTTTGGAATTTCTGGAGAAGTAATATAATTGAAAGATGAGTTACCCTTCACTTCGATTTTTTTAGAATCCTTAATCAGCCCCACATCAGGTTCATAATTAACATCTTCTAAGATAGATTGATCAAAATTGACATCCCGATCTTGAACTTGCTCTGTTTCAGAGCTGTAATTGTTCTCCTCCCCCCTGAACATCAACATTTTCACGCAAATTAGCACCAAAATCAATCCATAGAGGCGTAAAACCTAGAGGAAACTCTGGATCTGAATCTTGAGAAAACGAGTTTTGATGAATATGCTTAAGATGGTCACTCTTAACCGAGTTAACATTAAACATATTCTTAGGCATCCTGTTGGATAATTCATTGGCAATTAGAGGCTCTAAATATAAAGGATCACTATTATGAGAATCACCATTATTTGGTTCAGGCCCATGATCATTTGTATTAAAATCAACATCCTTATCCTTTTCGATATTGAACGAATCTGGAACAGAATGTAAGGAATCAACATCATCAGAGTCTACAACATCGATCCCCCTTACCGATGAATCATTATCTTCCTCATAATTAAAGCCTTTAGAGAAATTAGGAATCCAAGATTCTAATTCTTTTACTCGAACACGATATTCGAAACCAAACACTTCAAAAAAAATCAATTCATATAAGAGATTGCAATGATTCGAGATCATAGTGACATTCATAGAGAACCTATTGTGATTATCCTGTTTTTCCAAAGACAACAATTCTCCCCATTTACTAATAACTTTCTTAAAAGTTGAGTGACACCAAGCAAGAAGCGGAATACCTTCTATTTTTGAACACGTATAATTCTTTCATCACACACAAAATTATCGTCCCAAGGCTTCAAAGTAAAGAACCACGAATTGATACCATCATGATTCAAGAATTAATCTTTAATTTCAGCAGAACTGAAATCAAGCAGCACCCAACGAACACTAACATACAAAAACTCCACATCCATAAAACCTTCTCCTTGGCAAATACTACATGTGTTTTCAATTGATCTAAATTCCTTATAACAATCAATAAGTGTCAGGGGGTAGTTTGGTCTTTGGTCAACATTACAAGCAATATTAACATTAGACATATGAGATTTAGATTCTAGTTTCACCTCCTTATCCACTGTAATTTTGTCACCAGACAACACCTGAGCATAAGAAGTCTTCCCAACCAGATTACCACTAAAATCATTCACATCACCATTATTAGAACCAGGAACATACTGAGTCTTAATATCCTCCCTAGAGAACCTAGCCAAATTGGTATGCAGTCTAAGATTTCAAATTCGAGAATTACTAAGAGAATTCAACAAAGATTCCGGATTACCCACCCTAATAAAAATGACAAATGCAAACATTTGTCCCAGTTCATTCTTCTTCTTAGCAATAAACACATCAACTACTACCCCCATACAACCACAAATATTCCATAACTCATGAACATAAAGATGAGACGATAAGTTTGATACATATACCGTAATCAATATCTTTGATAACTGCTTATCCTTCGAATCTTGATTATTGAATTGTCCAAGTCTTTTGAATACTGACATACGCTTCTTGCCTTGGACAGAAGCCCATTCACCATCGACCATCGAGACTCAGTCAAATCAACAATTAATCCACCAGAAGAAAGAAAATGAAAATAGTTTTTGTATTTTAACAAAATTAATTCCAGAGATCCGCTGCCGCATATTTAGATTCGGCTGGTCCATCAAATACCTCAAACTTTAGAAATTGTCATTTTTAGAGCTAGGGTTTTCTATGTAGTCCCATTTTGAGTTCATGAATCATTTCTTGGGAGTTTAAGCAACTCCAGGGATTATGGATGGTAGATCTGAGGTCGTTTAGCTCGTCCATGTCATAAAAATGCAGACTTGTTGGTTGTATTAACCCCATGCATGAGTTAAGACCCTTGGAAAGGTCTTAATGGGTTGTAAAAGGTTGGTAGGAGCTTATAGGGCATGCAAAGGCATAAAGTTGCCAACTTTATGCCTTAGGACTCTTCAAACAACCTAGATCTGAGTTTGGAACATAAGGTCTTCAAGCATTAAGCACTTAATGAAGAACATGCTTATTATGTTTGTACGATGGGCGTACCAACCTGTACGCTGCGCGTACAGTCAAGAGATCAGTACACTGAGCGTACTTTGAGGAGCGTCGGGCATACGCTCAGCTGTGAGATTTGGGCTTCGGTGGACTTGTGGACCATTTGGAGTTCACTTCGCCTTTGGGCCTGGACCGTAGGATGATATTGGGCCTTAGTAATCTCTATGGGTGTGAGAACAAACGTTCTGATGCGTAGGGAAAAGGTTTGAGAACTCAAACCTTGAGTTCGTGCTTAAGATCAATGTTTTCTTGCCAATGAATGTTCCAGTTAAATATGGCAAGACCAGTCAAGTCTGAGTTAATACAATCAACAAAGTATTCAAGATATAAATGAAAAGTGAAGATAATGATCAAAAGTAAAGACAATAAATGAAGAACAAGAAGAATATTTGAGAGAATGGTTTAGAGAGTGAAGTAAACTGAAATATTGCTAGATATGTTTGAATAATCTATCACATGATTTAACATTGAATGCTCCTATAAATAGGAGAACAAGATACATTGTAATGACTGATTACATACATAGGATTGGATAATAGAGTTACTACTAACACTCTGATTATCCGTGTTTGACAAAAGAGACTAAGTCCTATGACAAGTTAAATCAAGCTAAGTGACAAATACAATTAATGTAACTAGATAAAGTATTGATTCAAACATGCTAACAATCCAGACACATTATTCATTCCGAAATGCCTTCAATGGATCTTCTCATCCAGAGCACGGCTTCAAGTCGGGACACAAAACTGATTCCGTAACATCTTCCATTTCAGAACTCTAACTGACTTCGGAACTCTAAAAAGGTTATAGATTGCTAGAGGTTCACTTTCAGGTTCCAACAATCTCCCCCTAAGTGAACTTAGCAATCAAGTCAACTTAGTTCGCTTCTTCCTTGATGAACGCGTAAGCTCTAAACAACCAATCCCTGACTTCGATATACCACTGCAACTGAATCACAAACTTTGACTTGACATGTTCAAGAGCTTCGGACCTGGATGCTCGACTGACAAACTTCTTGAGGGCTCTTGTAGGAACTAGGTGTTTGTCAAGGACTCTGAATAATTCCTTCTTGTTTGTATTCTTTGTTCTGTAAACAAACTCTAGAACCGGTTCATCAATAGGTCCTTCAGCTAGCAGTTGAGCTTCTAGTAACACATATTCGATCTTGGCAAGAAAGTCTTCGGTTCCGAACAAGTGTGCTAGCTCATAGTCGCATCGACAAAATTCCGTGACATAGTCCTTGAGAAAGCTTAAGGCAACATGATAAGCACCCATGCTGATATCGTCATTTTGAAGACTCCGAAAGTGCACAACAATGGTCAGAATGTCATTTAGATTGATTACAGGGAAATCGAAATCAGTAATGATGTGAGAGGTTGGCTTATTTCAGAAGATGTGGTACCGGAATAGTACACAGTTGAGTTTAAATTTTGTCAGGATCTTCCTTCCAAACCCTGAGATCTTTGTTATCCTTTTCCTCATCCACACTTCCTTTTGAGGCAGTGCATTCTTGGAGTAGAATGTTTTTAATCTTTCAAGCTCTGTTCGGATGATCATCTCTGGATTGTCATTTGGGTGGAGAGGAGCAAACTTGATGTAGAATTTGTTGTATGGAGAGAGAGGCAGATCGATTTGTTCCGAATCATTTGTTGGAATATCATAGTACATGAAAGGTACTATATCGACATCATAGAGAATACTTTCTCGACATAGAGGAGAAATACCGCACATTGGATCTGGATTATCTTTAAGCGCTTGGATCCAGATGCTATCCTCTAGGGCTTTGTTGATCTACTCTTGAGACCATCCAAAATTTTGCTTTGGTGAAGGTCCGGAGTGGTGAGCTTGATGACTTTCCATGACGGGCTTCTTGCCCTTATCTTTGTTGAGAACTAAGATAACATGCATCATATCCTCGTCAATGGAGAATTTTAGAGGAGAAGATTGAAGTGGCTCTTCCGGAATGTCGTCTGGAGTCCGGAGGGGAGAAGCTTCATCAATCATAGCAATCCTTGGAGCTGGAATTGGAGGCAACATGGATGGAGTGGCCCCGAAAGCGTCAACCGTTAACTTGGTTTTGGCTTTGGCCATTTGAATACTTCTTTGGAACACATCCGAAATAGTGGATGGCCATGAGACTACAGACCAAATTCTTTGCTCTTCCTCTTTAAGCACCTTGGCAGGAAATTTCTTTGGAGCTGGAAGTCTAACTATGGCATTGGTGACATACTCCATGTCACACCCCCAAACCGAGATGGCGGACACATTTGGGGGTGGAGGACGTCATGTACAATATCATAACAATGCACAATAGTAAAACAAGAAACATCATCCATTGCATTAATAATATAGTTAATACATTTGTGTTCTTTGTATAGTTGTATGACATCAAATGCATAGCAAAATAAAAGACGAGTCTTGAACATGCTTCGTCTTCTCAAAACCTGTGCTAGTGTACCTATTTACCGGTTCCCTAAGAATACAAGTTATTTTGAAAAGAGAGTATCAACATTTAAGTTGGTGAGTTTATAAGTATTTAGTGTCTAATGTTTGTATTTGTTTCATGAAAATGTTAATATACTTCCCAGAAAATCCTATATTTTCTACTTAAAATGAAGAGTAGTCTTTTACCCAAGACCCAACTGTTTGTATGTTTTGTTCTCTTGAAATACTATAAAATGTAAGTTTGTATTTGAAGTAGTGTAAATGTAAGTTTTCCTTAATTGTAGACTATCTTTACTAGAAAAATAGTATACTTGTTCATGTAAGAACATTACTGTATGTATGTAATGGAAGATAATATCTTTTAGTAGTTTTGTTTAAAACACTGAAGAAATGTTTGTCTTGTAAACCGAATTGTTTAGTTAATGTTTAATGTGAATGAGGTTATAACCATACTTAATTGACTAGTATATACACGACGTTCTTCAGGCGTCGAAAAAGATATGACATTTGTCACCCGTAGACCTACCGGTCCCAACTATAGCTAATAGCCAAGGTGCGGGATTGTCAGTCCCGTATAGATCTATACACAAATTCACGCTCTCCCTCCAAGAGACTATGATTATAAAACATGACTTAGCAAGGATTTTGCTAAGTACCATGAAGTAGTATTTCACATTCTAGTTAACTTGTTTATGTATAGTATGTATGTGCCTTCTTGTTCTTGTAAATGAATAGTATACTTTGTAATGAAAAGTAATAGTATGTTTGTATTGATTCATGTAATGTTTCTCTGATCTAGAAAATAGTATGAATTGATTCTCTAAACTATACCCATTATAGTTTACTAGTATGTTTGTTTGAACTGTAAATGATTTGGAGAAAAGACCCATTTGCTCAGCATATACAAATGAGTTAAGTATGTTTTTGAAATGAGTTTTAATACTCATGTATATATTTAGCATGTATAATTATGATTTAGCCGACAGTCGGACTAGTGATCCTACCCTAAGCCCACAACCAAACAAGGAACAGGAGTTACGATATTAGTAATAGTCCTAAGTATGTTAAAGCCTAATTGTACATAAATATACAAATGAATATGATTTTGATATAAACAGAAATCTAAAATAGTTTAAAAAGAGTTTGAAAATGGTTTTAACAATATTTATAAGCATAAAAATTCTTTTGTTTGTTTGCTTTTACATGTAAGTGTTAACACAATTATATTGTGTTTTTCTTGTACTCTACCCCTAAAAATGTCACACCCCCGAACCAGACGGCGGAAACGTCCGGGGGCTGTCGTGACTCAATTGAATACCATAACATTGAATATATGAAACATAACAACATTCGTCACCATGCATTAATATAGTACAACCAGTAGAATTTACATGAAGTATATTGTTTAAACATTAGATTCCCAAAAATAAATTGTTCGATTCGTACATCAATACACTGCAAGCCATCACTGAATATGATTTCCTTTAGTTCACTGGTTCCCTGAGAATACAAGTATTTTGAAAAACGTCAACATATGAAATGTTGGTGAGTTCATAAGTAGTGTTTGAAATCCAATGTTTGTATTGTTTGAAAACCACCAGAAAATCCGATATTTTCTGAAAAGAAAAAGCTTTTGAAAACGTTTGTGAAGATCCATAGGTATGCTTGTTTGTTTCTATACTTGTAAAAAAAAATTGTTCATTGAAGTTGTATGCATTTCAAATCTGTATGTATTGAAAACCCTAGGAAAACCCGATGTTTTCCTAATTCCTTGAATTACATGAAGTTACATTGAAACCATTGCATAGCGTATAGTGTCAGTCCCAGGCGACGTTGGATTATTTTGAGCATGATTAGTTGCTACAAACACGCATTACACAAACGACCAGTTTATAGCTATACTAACGATCCCGTAGGCGTCGTCCGTACTAATCACGTTATCCAACCGCCCTGACTATGTGTAGTCCCACATCCGAAGAGAAAGAGGACACGAAGACCTCTATGACTCTATTAACCGGTTGGGGATAAAATGTGTACGAGGGGTCCCCGACCCGCCTCGCAAAAAAATGTAGACTTTACTAGCAATACCAAAGGACCCTTGGGGACCAGTAGTATACAAGCCATTGAAAGTCCCTCTACGTTGTGCCAAGTCGGTGAAACCCAACACTTCGTAGAAAAAAAATGTCTTCGGGCCTTAAGATCAGGTCGTTGGGCTAGCTAGGCCCAACAAACAAGATTTTACACTTTTGGGGCCCAAAGATGGTGCGTAGACGTCTGTGCACACTCGCATGTAAATTGAGTTCCCAAACGTTATTTGTATGTTTCGTAGTGTCGCCATGTTAGTAGTTTCGGATTTTCATTGGTTCGAGACCGAACCAATTCGTTTTACAACGATTTTGGTATTGTAGTGTATTGTATTTCGTCGATAGTCGCGGTACCATTGTTTGATCAAATTGCATGTATTGAATTAGCCTTGAAAGTTTTCTGTTTCAGCCCCTCATTGTTTGTAAAATTTACTTTTTCACCCCTTTAATTGAATACTTTCCGGTTTGGTCCTTAAATCAATTTTCTTGACATTTTAACACCAAAAATTATTGAAATTAATATTTTTCAGCATATTTTTCATAGAAAACAGTTTAAGTCCCTGAAAATGCAATTTTCTCGGTTATAACCCTTCTTTTTCGCAACTTTGACAATTTTGGCCCAAATTGTAAGATTTTTGCAATTTTGGTCCTTTTTAAATTTAAACACATTTTAAACCTTTGAAAAGGACTTGGAACAATTATAGTCCACTGTTTTACAGAAAAATACAGTTTTGACCCTCCAAAACAGGAAATCTCGCATAATGGGCCTCATTGGGCCGAAAATGTCATTTTTAGCCCATTAAGCTTAAAATTTATGTTTTTAATCCTCTAAATGAGTAAATTTCCAGAAATTGTTTTATTGAAACTGTTTTGGCACACCTCATCCATCAGAATTCGTGGTATGTCAATTTGGGCCCTTAATTTTGTATTTTTCACATTTTAGGCCCAAAATTTGTGTTTTTAGCCCAAAGAAAATTGTTACTAACTACTTAGCTATTTTTCTTGAAACACTTTGTATGTAGAAATATATTTGATGCTAAAATCATTTAACATAAGATATATCTCGGTTTTGAGGGGTTTTATGGCTAGATCCAACATTATAACACACAAAAGCATACATGTAAGCATGGAAATCATACAAGGCATACAAAACACATATAGATCTACACTTTCACTTGTATTCCCCCCCCCCACAAAACTCATAAAAACAGAAAATAGGGGGTATGAAGCTCACCTTAGGGTGTGATTTTCGGTTTTTGGAAGAAAAGATGGAAGAAAACTTGGTGATTTTTGGCCTTAGCACCTTTCCTTGGTAGATCTCGAGTTTGAGATGGTTCTATGATGCAAGATCACGATTTTTGCATAGATTAGGAAGGGATTTTGATAACAAAAAGAATCTAAATCATAGATCCATGCATAATCTTACCTTAGATGAAGAATTTGTGGAAATTTCTTCTTGAATGCTTCCTAAAACTCGAGATTTTTGAGTGGAGAGGGGGGGGGATGTTCTTGAGAGAGTGTGAGAGGTTTTTGTGAGTGTGTGTGGGTGTATGGCTGAGAGTGAGAGAGATAGGAAGAAGAGATGTGATCTTTGAAGTGATATGCTCCTAG
This sequence comes from Lactuca serriola, assembly GCF_051521515.1. NCBI lineage: Eukaryota > Viridiplantae > Streptophyta > Magnoliopsida > Asterales > Asteraceae > Lactuca > Lactuca serriola. The sequence continues at coordinate 138,354,649 of NC_136411.1, forward strand.
AAGTATGAGTTGTGCATGGAAACATGTTGGATATTAATGAGGTGGCAAGCAAATAGTCAACTCTTCCATTTCTTCTTGGACTTGGGCCTTGGGCCGAGAATTTGAAAGGGAAAAAGGAAGAATTTGGGCCTTTGCCCCTAAGCCCAATATTAGAGTTAATTTGGGTGAATTTTCTCATAAAAGAATATAGTATGATTTTTTCCATTTTTGTTGAACTAGTTTAGGGTATTCATGGATCAAAGCTTTCAATTCATTTCATTCTAGGCCCAATATGGCCCAAAAAGTTGAAATAAATTAGTGTGGGTTCAATTAGAGCCCAATTAGGGTTCTAAGCCCATGATAGTCTAATTGGAAGCTTATTGGTCCATTTGGATCCAATAAGGGAGTCCTAGTCCAAAGTGGACTTAAACAAGGACTTCTAGGGTTTCCAATTGTTGGGTGACTATTTGTAGTACTTGTATAATGTATTTGATTGAAGTTTTTGAAGTCATAATCATAGGTGTTACACATGTTCTTAAGTTTTTGATTCACATTAGCTTGAATGTATAGATTACATAACACAAAATTTCCAGTTGTGACAAAAAACATTGAAAAAGGTAAATTGTAGGGGTATGAACTCACCTTATGTGAGTGATTCGATTGAAGGTTCTATATAGGATGTTATTTCCACAATTTAAGTCCAATAACAAAACCGAGTCCTAAAAGCATTTCACGTAATATATATGCATACAATTAGTGAATATAATGACAAGTATGTTAAGGAAATAGACTAATTTGTAAGATTCACTTACAAAAAGGAGTGTTAGAAGTGTTTTCGTGAGGCTGCAATGCGTGTTCGGTCAACCTTGGGTTTTCGGCCACATGAAGATTCAAAGGGGTGTGTTCTTGGAGTTCTTGGTGAAACCAAGATGATTCAAGTGTTTTCGGTTGAAGATCACGAAAAGGAAGGTGATAGCTTACTGAAATGAAGAACACTTGGTGTTCTTAGCAAGTTCCTAAGGAGATTCAAGGCTTTTTCGGATGATAGTTGAGAGAAAATGTTGAGTTTTCGGTTGAAGATCCTGAGAGCAAAGAGTGTGTTTTCGGTTAGAATGTGTAGAGGTGAGGAAGTGTTTTCGGTTCCATGCTCATATAGGAGGATAAGCTTGACGTGACACATGCATGGGTTTGCGAACCGAGAGGATAAGACCAAGGGTTCTCGATTGAAAACTGTTTGCGGTCCAAGCTTGTTTGTGGTCCGAGGATTTAGGGTCGAAAATGGTTTGCGATTGCGAGGTGTTTACGGTCCGAAACTTGAAGCCTATGCGGGGGTTTTCGGTCCTAGCGAGACTTCTCAGATTTATGCAATTCATTTTCCAATTTTTGTAACACTTCTAATAAAAGGTTTAAACACATAGAGATTTTAAAACTAACTTAATAAGATACATCAAAACAATAAGTTTGACATTAGTTGACCCACTTTTGACTTTGGTTGACTTTTACAATATCGAAAATAATGGGTTGTCACATCATCCCTCCGTTAGAGGGAATTTCGTCCCGAAATTAAATCTAAAGTGATACACATGGACTAAGGGAAAAGATGTGGATACTTTTGTTTCATTTGATCTTCCTGCTCCCAAGTGAATTCAGGTCCCCGCTTGGCATTCCAACTAACCTTCACTATGGGTATACGTCTTTATTTGGTTTGCTTGACTTCCCTATCCATGATTTCTACTGGTTCTTACACAAAGTTGAGGCTCTCATTGATCTCGATTTCATTGAGTGGGATAACAAGAGTCTCATCAGATAGACACTTCTTTAGGTTGGATATGTGGAAGGTAGGGTGTATGTTGCTAAGTTCTTGGGGTAGTTTGAGTTTGTAAGCTACTGGACCGATTCTAGCGATGATCTCGAAAGGCCCAATGTACCTTGGATTCAGTTTGGCATGCTTTCCAAAGCGTATCATGCCCTTCTAGGGTGAGACCTTCAATAGCACGCGGTCACCAATGTACTTTGGATTCAGTTTGCCACGCTTTCGATCTCTAGAGGCTTTTAATCGTTTGCGAATTTGTACAATCTAGTCAGTCGTTTCTCTGATGATCTTCGGACCAATGGGTGTGCTGTCAGGAACTTGTCCGTTAGCTAGCTGTGTATCACCCACTTCAGCCTAGCACAGAGGTGACCTGCACGTCCGGCCATAAAGAGCTTCGAAAGGGGCAACCTTGATACTAGTATGGTAGCTGTTGTTGTATGAAAACTCGACCAATGGTAAATGGATATCCCATGCTTTACCAAAGTTAATCACACAAGCTCTCAGCATGTCTTCCAATGTTTGTATAGGTCTCTCACTCTGTCCATCAGTTTGTGGGTGGTAGGTTGTACTCATGTCCAACCTAATCCCTAAGGATTTTTGTAGTGACTACTAGAATCTTGAGGTGAATCTACTATCTCTAACTTAATAAGATAGATCAAAACAATAAGTTTGACATTAGTTGACCCATGTTTGACTTTGGTTGACTTTTATAATATCGAAAATAACGGGTTGTCACACTCCACTTCCTCTTCATCACTTCCATCATCATCATCATCATCATTTCCTAGAAGCCCGGAAAGAACTTGGACTTCATCATAAGAATTTCCATCTTCATCTAGGAGCCGATATTCCCAGGCAGTTTTCCAAGGTTGACTTGGACCTTTTCCCCCTCTTGCAATGGTGGACCTGGCAACCGGAGCAAGCATAAGTGACCCTTTCAGATCAGATTTTTTTTTTCAAACACCTTCTGAAAGATGGTGTTGAGTTGAAGGGTGAGGGTGTCATAAGCTTCATCAGTGGGGGCTTGAGCTTTGAGATGATTGAAGAGGTCCTGCAAAATTTACAACATTTCATCGAACTTACTGTTCGGAACATGCACAATGTTCCAACAAGCTAGGAGAAGTTTGAGGAGGACTTGCTGCATAATCAGGTTCATTTCGTCCTTCTTCTAGATCTCTTTCTATAGTCTCTGAATTTGCTTCTCATGACGGACAAGAGTTTTCTTGATCAGATCATTGGTGGCAGCAACCAGGTCATCGTGAACCTTCAGCATATGTGTAATGGTATCCAAGTAATGATCAACAGAGGCATCATACTTGTATTTAACCTCTTTTATGGTGTGTTTGAGACGAAGAGAAATGAGTTGGTCTAGCTGGGCTTCACGTTCAATAATGGTTGGTCCGGATGTGTTGAATGCGGACAAGGATTTCAGAATGGCATCTAACTTTGAGTCCAGTCCGGAGACTTTCTCATCAATCTTGGAGTTGAGCCCAGCTACAAAAGCTTCAAGGGAATCGGCCTTCTTCATGGTGTCTGACACATTGGTTTGGATGTCAAGAAGAGCAAACGGATCAATGTAGTCTCCTACGGAGGATCCGGTGTCTGAGTTGGGGGTGCTTAGGCTTGTGTTTGTGAGGTTCCGGGTTGACTGAAGGACCAGGCTTGTTGGTAGCAACATCATCTTGAAGTTTCTGAGGAGATTTAGTTTCATTGGCATGAGTGGATGAGGATGATCCGAAGTCAAAAGCTGATTTTGATGAGGAGGGCTTGGATTGAAATCGCAAAGTGGGTAGAATGTGAGTGTCAGCAACAGTTGTACCATCGTCATTAAACATCGCTTCTTCAAAAAGCTCTTCGTCCAGATCTGTCTAAATAAAATTGTTGTGAGGAGTTGCTAGAGATTCTCCGGAAGCAAATTCCTGATCGGTTTCATCATCGGTGGGAGAAGCAAATGGTTGGTTGCTCTGAATGGCTCTATTCCGCATCGAGATGAGTTTAGCTTCAACTTGGGACCTGGTAAGTTCCGAATGCCTTGAATGTGCCCTGCTGACAAAATCTTCCGAAAGGGGATCATTAGAACCTAGTCATCCTGTACCCTTACCGGGTATCAGACCAGTTGGGGCACCAGAAGTAGGAGGGACAACTCCAGCTTCAGAATGTTTGGGGTCTGGAACAGGGGTTCTGGATTGTGTGTATAGAAGGAGATGGGATATCAAATGTGACTCGTGGGTGAGTTCCATGGGGTGTAAGGAACTTTTTTCAACACCAACATCACCTTGTTAGGAAGGTGAGGGTGGATTATGAGCAGACTCCCCGTGAGTGTGTGCAAGTGGTTTTGAAACATCGAGGGGTACCTCGGATGAGTGGGTTGGTGGGGTGTTCGGATGGCCAGAATCAGCCTTAATGTCATGAGCTCCTTCCTTTTGGGAGGAGGAGCTGACTTTTTCTCTCTTTTTAGGCTTTGACTTCGACGAAGAAGTCTTCATTTTGGCATACTTTTTGATCTTCCCTCCGGACACAGTGAGATTGGCTTCTTCCGAAATAGGTTCAATGGAGACAGGGGCAGGTTGTGTTGGGTCGAACACAACCGAAGTCTCCAGGTGGTGTTTCAAATAAATTGATCCAGAAGGTATTAAGGCCATCATATGTTCCGTAAGACGTCTTATAGGTCCAAAGGAAGATTGGTCTGGAATGCGGTAATGCTTAACAGTTTTAAGGGAAACATATACCTCTTTCGGAATGGTGGAAATTGGAATAGGTTCAGATCTTTCTATGTAAAGCTCCTGAATCGTCAGTGTCCAATACCTAGGGCTTGAGATTTCGTTGTTCTTCTTTTTGATTGCAAATTTCTGGAAATCTTGCCATAAGACTTCAGGAAGGTCCACAACATTGTCACGTCCGGAGTAGATGCTTTATACCACATACAACCAGTCATTGCTCAAGGTGTCTGTACCACCATGCTTTCCGAACAACCCTCGAATGATGAAGTGCATCAACACGGTCCAGAGACCGAAAACTACTGATTTCTCGAACTCCTTGGCTTTGTAGTCTTGATTGTACCCAATGTGATTTAGAAATTGCTGGAATCCCTCGGTTGTTGGTTCTTGAACCTTGAAACCTTTGGGGTTTTATTTGACGCCAATTGTCCTGAGAAACGTCGATTTGTTAATGGGCTCAATTCTGTCACCGGTGATTTTGGTCTCCAACACGTCATCTTCAATCTTGACTCGTTCATAGGCAGTGTAGAGCAGATTCGATGGAAGTGGGGGTTCTGTGATTTTAGTGAGGGGGATAGAGATGGGATGATTAGCCATGAACTATACCATTACACAGATGGAGTCGTCGTAATCCATGCGGTTTAGCGAGAAAAGATGAGCTGTATCCCTGAGAAAGGGTTAAGTCGACATTGATGATGATGATCCTTTGGATGGTTTATTCTTCGTGATGGATTTGGTGACCTTGGAAGCTGTTTTGATCAGAGACGAATATGCCATTGATGAAGGAGTATGATAGCTTGAGCAACACAGGAACATAGAAAAGGTTTGGGAATTTTGGAGATTTTAAGTACGTAAAGAGGTAAATGAGGGTTTAAGGGTGTTTATATAGGTGAACGAAATGGATCGGGTCAGGAATGGTAATGATGAGGATATGAAATGGAAATGGGTTGCATTTAATGTTTATCAGTTTTGGGGGGTGAATTGACCTAGGATAGCGAAAGGGTGGGATGGATGATAGCTTAAAATGGAAACCACGAACGGTGATGGGATGGTTGCTTTTGTGAACGTGCAATCGAGGTGCGGGTTTCAAGGAAGACACGATAAGGATCCTTTGAAAAGTAACCATTTGAAAAACGTTTCACCTTAAAAACCTTTGGTCTTCCGGATGATTATGAAGTGTATTATGGAACAAAGTGATTTTGAAGTTCCGGAGCAATGTTTTCTTTGAAAAATTCCGGAGCAGAAAGATCTTGAAAGATTCCGGAGAGGGTTTTGAGATAGAGAATTCTGGAAATAGAATTTGAGAAAAAGAGTTTCGGAGCAAACTTGGGAAACTTTCCGGAGACAAGGGTTGAAAAATCCGAAGTGAATTTGAAAAGGGTCCGGAGTGCCTTTTGAAAGTTCCAGTCAGATTTGAAATTCTTCAGGAGCCAAATAAAAAAAATTTAATATTCTGGAGCAAGATTCTTTAAAATTCCAAAAAAAATTTCAGACAATTTTCACAGCAATGTTTAGAGTGTTCTGGAGCAAAAAGAAAGAATTTACTACCGTTCCAGATTTGAATTTTGGGATGATTTTATGAAGTGGGTTCCGAAATATAATTTTAACCAATGTGACTATATTGATCTTTGAACTTCAAGACTTAGGAGCTGTACAACTTACACTAAGATAAAATGTTAGATAAAAAGACACATAATATGATCCTGATTGTTCCGAGAGGTGATAGTTATGAAATGTAAAAGAATTTTGCTTCAGAACCAACTATACTTTCTGATGTTGCCATCAGAGAGTACATACCTCTTGAAAGAATTGAGAATCAGGCATCATCATACCCATTTTTTTTAGAAAACCATTGGACTTGGTTTCGTCTAATGCCTTAGTAAAGACATCAACAATTTCATCGTCAGATGGAACAAAGATGCGTTTAATATTGCCATTTAAAACATGATATTTTATGAAATGGTACCGTATATCAATGTGCTTCGTCATGGAGTGTTGAATTGGATTGGGTGAAATTGCAATTGCACTTTGAGAATCACAATAGTTTGGAATACGTTGAAAGTGGTAACCATAATCCAAGAGTTGAGATTTCATCCAGAGAACTTGTGAAGTGCAGCTAGCAGCAACAATATATTATGCTTCAGCTGTTGATAGAGCAATGCAATTCTGCTTCTTGGATGACCAACTAACCAATCGACCATCTAAAAATTGACAACCACCAGATGTGCTTTTTCTATCTAATTGAAGACTGCCATAGTTTGAATCTGAGTAAGCTTGAAGGAGAGAACTCTGATTTGCTGGGTACCAAATTCCGTGATTCTTTGTGCCTTTGAGGTATCTGAATATTTGCTTAACAACCAAAAGATGAGACATCTTTAGATTGACTTGAAATCTGGAACACATACATGTTGAAAACATGATGTCCGAACAACTTGCTGTGAGATAGAGTTGGGATCCATTCATTCCTCTGTACTTCTTTTCATCGACTGCAACACCGGATGGGTCCGAAAAGATTTTGTGTTTGAAGCCCATGGGTACCTTGGCTGAGGCACAGGTGTCCATTGAGTACTTTTTTAGAAGTTCTGAGATGTACTTCTCTTGATGAATAAAGATTCCTCGGTTGGTCTGTTTGACTTGGAGACGAAGGAAAAAGCTCAATTCACGGTTCATGCTCATTTGAAATCGATTGATTATTAATTTAGCAAAGTCATTTACCGTAAATGAATCCGTAGACCCAAAAATGATATCATCGTCGTATATTTGAACAAGCATGAGATGTTTTTCATTTGATTTTCTGAATAGGGTGGGGTCAAGAATACCTCGTTGAAAACCGGAACGCTTAAGAAAATCAGTGAGAGTCTCGTACCAGGCGCGAGGAGCTTAATTGAGGCCGTAAATAGCTTTCCAGAGCTTGTAGCAATAATTTGGGAAAAAAGGATTGACAAAACCGGGAGGCTGTTGAAGGTATACTTCGGTATCAAGTTCACCATTTAGAAAAGCACTCTTAACGTCCATTTGGTAAACCTTGAAGCCTTTGTGAGCAACATAAGCAAGAAAGATTCTGATAGCTTCAAAACGTGAAACAGGGGTAAAGGTCTCGTCATAATCAAGACCTTCGATTTTTGTAAATCCTTTGGCAACCAATCTTGCTTTGTTTCGAATGATAACTCCAGCGTCATCTATTTTGTTTCGGAATACCCATCTTGTACCAACAATCGGGTGATTTTGTGGAGGAGGGACGAGAGTCCAGACTTCATTTCTATCAAATTCTGCCAATTCTTATTGCATGGCTGTAATCCAATCAACATGTTCAAGTGCTTCTTTGATGGATTTGGGTTCAACCATTGAGATAAATTCCGAAAAATGACATTCATTTTGAATACTTGTGGCAGAGTGAGTTTGTACACCAACGTTTGGGTTTCCGATCACTCGGTTCATTGGATGATCCTTGGTCCAAACATGTAACCTTGAAAGTTCTTGTGCAGCAGACGGTCCAATATCAACAATGGGGTTGTGTTGCTCCCCCTGAATAGTCTGAACGTTTGGATGATCCTCCCCATGAACTTCTGAACCGGATATGTTGACATCATCTTCAGGTGGGAATTCAAAGAAGTCTGCGTCAGCATCGATGTTGATAGGATGGAATCATCGAAATCAACAGCTGCATCTTGAAATCCATCCACATTTTATTCGAGGGAAGAGTGACCATTCTCCTCCTCAACCCGAGAAGGTTTAAATGGTTCAGAATCAAATGGAGGAAGACTAGGAGTAGGACCGGAGATGTTTTCGGAAATCGGAGCTTCGGATGTGGGTGGTCTTGATTGAGATTCCGAATCAAGAGCTGTTTCTGAAGGTCCGAAGAGGGTTTCAAAGTCAAGTTCAAAGATTGTTTATTGGTTCAGACATTCTGGCGCTGGAGCATCGGACTCCATGATGTGAGTTGTAACATGAGTTGGGCCAGAATTCTGAACGAAATTGTCATCAAAGGTCACATCAAAGCTTTCTTCTATAACTTGAGTACGTCGATTAAGTACTCGATATGGCTTTGATTTTGTAGAGTAACCAAGAAAAATTGCTTCATCAGCTTTAGGTTGAAACTTTATAAGCTGATCACGATTATTTTTTATGAAGCATCGACATCCAAAGACGTGAAGAAAAGAGATGCTAGGTTTTCAACCATTCATGGCTTCATACGGTGTCATGTTGAGGCATCGATTTATGATGCTTCTATTCTGAGTAAAACATGTAGAGATAGCTTCAACCCAAAGATAGAGTTGAAGATTTGCAAAGTTGAGCATAGATCGAGAAGCTTCAACAAGTGTTCTATTGCATCTTTCGACAACACCGTTCTGTTGAGGAGAGTAAGGAGTAGAGAAGTTGTGATCAATTCCTTTCTTAGTGAGGAAATTTTCAATGGTTCCATTGGTGAATTCCGAACCATTATCACTTCAGATTCTTCTAACCGGAATCTTGATGAGGACTTTTATTCCTTTGATGAAATTGATGAGTTCAAAGGTTGTTTCAGACTTTAGCCTAAGGAAAAAGACCCAAGTGAACTGTGTAAAGTCAACAATCACAAGGATGTATTTCTTGTGATGAAGACTCTCTACAGTTGAGGGTCCACATAAGTCAATGTGAAGAAGTTCCAATGGTTTTGAGATTGATTTTTCAATGATGACATTATGACCCTTCTTGGACTACTTACCACACTCACATGCAGCACACTAGTGTTCATTTTTGAACTTGAGGAGAGTTAGTCCTCTTACCATTTCAACAGATACAAGATCATTCATGTAGTGAAAGTTCAGATGAGCAAGCCTTCGGTTCGATAACCAGCTGGCGTCAGGAATAGCTTTGGAAAGAAGGCACAATTGAGGTTTGCCAATGATCATGTTTATGTCAAGCGGATATATGTTCTTGGTGCGATTTGACTTAATCAAGCATTCTTTTATGTCTTCGGTCATGACGTAGCTATGTTTCTTGCAAAACTCAACACGCCGATTTGAGTCAGTAAGTTGAGCTACACTTATCAGGTTGTGCTTCAGATTAGCTACGTAGGCTACATTTGAAATAGAGAAGTTTCCATTGGTGAGGATTCCATAACCACGAATTTGAGAATTTGAGTTGTTGCCATATATCACGTAACCAACATTTGGAGAAAGTTTGAGATCTCGCAGAAAGTCTTTCTACCCTGTCATGTGCATGGAGCAAACACTATCAATATACCATATTGTCTCTTGCTCCGAAGCATAGAGTGCCTACAAAAATTAGTGAGAAGTAGAGTTTTTAGGCTCCAAGTTAGGTTTAGGGACAAAGGCACGGGTCTTGGGTTTTGGTAGCGACTTTTAAGCAACAGATGGTTTGGAAGGTTTGTTCCTAGATTCCTTAGGAAACAAATAGAAGGTCATGGTTCTTTCATCTATCCAGTAGTCATACTCAATGACATGAGAGTTCGGAACAACTTTCTTCGGACTTTGAACTTCCGGAGTAGTGGTAACTACTGTATCTTTCGGAGTTGTCACAACATTGTGCGTTTTAACTTTCCAAATAAGGTTTTGTTTTGAAGATTTTGGAAAAATTGTTTTCTTAAAACTTTTAGCTTTGATTGATGGCATGTTTGGGTTTGTAGATTTAGGTTTAAAAATTGTGCCATCAGCTTTAGTAATGAAAACGGGTGAAAAAGTTCAAGGTGAGTTGTTTTGGACAAATTTGGTGGTCACACTTGACCTTTTTGGAATGGGACTGACCACCTTCTTTTGTTCTATAGGACCGGGAGTATTGGAAGGGTTCTTGAGAATCTTAGTGGGTGTGAAGGAGTTTTGACTGGGAGTTGTAGAACGACAATTCCGAGATATACTCTTTTTGGAGTTCTCAAGGAATCTAGAATTTTGTCTTGATATACTTCTTTTTTGAGAACATTTTTGGCTTCTTTTTTAGGACTAATGACATCTTTTCGGTTCAAGTAGGGTTTCTTTCTTTGGTCAGATTTTGACTTGGAAGTCTGACCATTTAAAGGATTGCCAAACTTGGGCTTGATGGGCACCAAGGTTGTTTTAGAGGTTACCAAGGAATTTGATTCACAAGAATCAGTGGAGACATTGCTTGTTGTTTCAAAGTTATCATCTAAGAATGCCCATGCAAACTCAGAAGTAGCAGGTTCAGTTGTCACTAGAGGAATTTCCTCAACAACAAAGTTGTTAGGAGGATTGTGTTTTGGAACATGATCTATACAATTTGAAACACTATGGTGGAATTCTGTGGTCCGATTCAGGTCCAGGTTTGTCAGAGGCGGAAGTGGCGTGGAATTAGGACACTTGACAACTATAGGTTTAAACTCAGGAATCAAAGATACAAAATGGTCAGAAGTCTCAGGAAGGGGTGATAAGGGAGAAACAGGAGTATCCAAATGTTTATGGTTCGTAACATCTCCCATAAAAGTCAGGTTTTGTAACTCCTTCAAGGGACTAACTATTGGTTTCGGAAACTCGCTTCCGAGACCAGGAGCTTTAGACTAAGGATGAAGAAAATTATGTGTCATCCTTTGATTTGCTTTGAGCAAGTCAATGGAATTATGCAAAGCATCAATTTTGGCATTAAGACATTTGTTATCCGAAATCAAAACATTTCTTTTAGAATAAGTGATTTCACATTTGTCTTTAATAATGATACATTCATCTTGTGACATTACAAGTTCTCGCTCTAAAGACTCTATTTTTAATTTCTTATCCTCGAAATGTAACCTAAGACGACTCAATTCACAGTCCTTATCATTGGCTTCTATGGCTGACTCATAGGCTCTATAGATGGTGTTCATATATGCTTAGACCTGGGTCAGGTAAGATTCACAAAGAGTCATATCAAAATTATTATACTTAATCATAGATGTTACCTGCTGAACGATGCTCCGACCTGGTGGATCGTTGGTGTCCATGTAGCAATAGTTTGGTTCAGCAACATTTTCATCATCTTCATCTTCTAACCCTGAAGACCAATAGCCTACATCACACTCAATGGTTTCTCTAGCCATCAAACACATGTTTCTTCTAGTAGTCATATCATCATCATCTCCTAATGACCAATATCCTTCCACATCTCTAGACACAGTTGTGACAAATGCCTTCTCACTTTCAGCCATCTCTTATGCTTTTCGGGCGTAGTAAGCAGAATCCTTGATTTTTGGCTTTTGTAGAATATCAGCCAGACAATATTTTTCAAAATGGTTTGCATGTCCACACTTATGACACATAATTTTAGTTTTGTCTGATTTCAGAATTTGCTGAGGTTCCGGAGTAGAGTTGGTTTAGAGATGTTGGGTTCGTAGGCTGGTGGGTTTTTTGGAGTGGTTTGTTGTTGTGGGGTGGATTAAGGTTGAGGATTGTTTTGACGAGGAGCATGAAAATGATTGTAATAAGGTTTATGTGATAGATTGAATGGATGTTTGTATTTCATGGAGAGTAGTGCGAACTCTTGCTGAAAACGGAGTTTAGAGTCCATGGCTTCAGAATCAAGAGTACCATCAATAGGATAGCTTTGAGAGGATAGGATAGGTAAGGAAGGTTGAACAGGTGGAACAATGGATTTGAGAGGGTCTGGGATGGATGGGTTTGGAATAGACGGTTCAAAGGAACTGACAAGAGCAAGAGGACCTCCAAAGAGTTCTCTTAATGGCTGAGCAACGTTTGATTCATGACTAGGGATTTTCACTATTTGGATAAAACCAAATTGTCCAATTGGACAATTTGGATTGGACTATTTGGTTCGGATATTCGGATTTTTGGATTGGTTTTCAAGAAAACCGAATTATTATTTTGGATTTCGGATTGGTTTTGGTTTATTAAATAAGAACCGAATTTTCCAAAAAAACAAAATAAACATTTATTATTTATTTATTTATAATATATATCCATAGTTATTTATTAATTTTGTAATTTATTTTTTCAAATAGGTTCAAAACGTTTCACCCGATAAAAAACATTAATATGCATTTTCTCTCAAAAGTTTTCTATTTATAAAATATTTAACTATAATATATCTTCTTAGTAATTGTTTATAAATTTCAAATCACAACTAACTACTTTGTTTTCGGTTCTTGTGTAAAGTTGGGTAACATTATTATTATATGTCGTTTTAAAATGTTTCGAATTGCAATTGGATTGGATCGGATCGGATTTGAATTTAGTTTGGACTATTCAGATCCATGGTTTGAAAATCGAAATCGATTTAGATTCACCTGATTGGATCGGATCAAACCGATCCATCCAAACGAACACCCCTATTCATGACCTTGCAGTTCATCAAATAATTGATAAAGCTTCAACTTCTTTAGAGATCCATTGCTTTGAAGACAAGACTTCACGTTTCCCCATCCTTTACCAAGGCTATTTATGAAATTGAGATTGTACTCTAAAGCATTTCGGATGATCCCATGAACAGTCATATTGTTGACTACGATTCGGTATAGGTTGGAGGCTGAGGCAACTGACACACCAGGAGTTGTTGTAAAGGTGTCAAAGTCGTTTACAGCAGATGTCAGACGCTTGTCTTTCATATTTTAAAAACCTTCAATCAAATCTTGAAGTGTGTCCAAAATCTCTTTGACAAATTTACACAACTTGATGTGTTCAAAGAGAGATGGTGGAGCACCAAACACCATTTCAGAGAATGCCACTTGATCAACATACAGCTTCTCAATATCGTTAGCAGTGAGAGGAGTTGGGCGTTGTTCATCTTGACCTATAAGTTGAGCAACAACATCTCTAACTATTGTTCTAACTGGAACATGAGGACCTTTTTTGACGGATCTCCAGATAGCTTCACCTTTCTCTTTAGGCAGTAAAAATCTTTCCATTCTGAATTTCCAATGATCATATTCTTCAACAACTAGCAGCGGGGCACGAGTAGGGCAACCCACACTATTTGCTATTTGCATTGAGTACATTTGTTGAGGATTAGAAGCAGCCATTCAAGTTAAGATATCTTCAAGCAAAAGTGGTATATAGAAGAACTTTTATCCTAAACACAGAAATCGTTGAAATACCAAGGTAATTTCAAACCAACTATAATCTTATCTTATGGATTCAAAGGAAAACCACTCAAGCTCTGATACCAATTGTGAGAACAAACAATCTGATGCGCAGGGACAAGGTTTGAGAACTCAAACCTTGAGTTAATGCTTAAGATCAATGTCTGCTTCCTAAGGAATGTTCCAGTCAAGTCTGGCAAGACCAGTCAAGTATGAGATAATACAATCAACAAAGTATTCAAGATATAAATGAAAAGTGAAGATAATGATCAAAAGTAAAGACAATAAATGAAGAACAAGAAGAATATTTGAGAGAATGGTTTAGAGAGTGAAGTCAACTGAAATATTGCTAAATATGTTTTACTAATCCATCACATGAATCAACATTGAATGCTCTTATAAATAGGAGAACAAGATACATCGTACTGACTTATTACATACATAGGACTGGATAATAGAGTTACTTCTGACACTTTGATTACCCGTGTTTGAAAAAAGAGACTAAATCCTATGGCAAGTTAAATCAAGCTAAGTGACAAATACAATTAATACAACTGGATAAAGTACTGATTCGGACAGGCTAACATTTTGGACACATTATTCATTCCAGAATGCCTTCAACTGATCTTCTCATCCGGAGCAAGGCTTCAAGTCTGGGCACAAAACTGATTCCATAACATCTTCCATTTCGGAACTCTGATTGACTTCGGAACTCCAAAAAGGTTAGAGATGCCTAGAGGTTCACTTTCAGGTTCCAACAATGGGTTTTTGGTGTTTGGATTAGGACTCTTTGGGGCATGAGGCCCATTATTGTTTGGAGTTGGATTTTGGGCCCATTGTTGTAAGTAGGCTTTTGGGCTTGAAGGGTGGGCCAAAGTTTATGATGTTGGACCGTTAGCTGAATTCGTGTCAAATATCCAATTAGGTTAATTTGTATATTTATACAGTTAGAGATTTGGGCTACTAGTCAAGTTGTATCGTGTTCAGCCTACTGAGGTGAGTCTTCTCATGATACCAATGGGTCGAAGGCACCAATGCCGACCCATCACCTAGTGTGTAGCGAGTAGTTGATATGCATTGGATGCTTAGTTTTATTGATTGATTTGTGTGAATACCATAGGGGGAGCCCATGACACATGGTTATCAGACTTTTGGGGGAGCCTATGGCATTCCAGGTAAAGACCATGGGCGGAGCCCATTTCACTTGGTTATTAGACCATGGGAGGAGCACATGGCATTCCAAGTAAAGACCATGGAGGGAGTCCATGGCAATTTATGTTTGCATATTTGTTGTTTGGTTTCATGTGAATATATGTGCTGGGTATTTTGGGGAAAACTCACTAAGAATTACCTTATAGTTTGTTGGTTCTTTCAAGTACTTTGGGATCTAAGGGCAAGGGCCCGACATGATGGCGCAGTACGCACTCTCCAGCAATTTGTTATGGACACTCTGATCTTTTGAATAATTTAATTGATGTAATGGATTTTAGGAGAAACTTCATGGTTGGAACTTACAATTAAGGAACATAGACTTCTTTTTAAATGAAAATTTTTATTTGAAAAATTGGGCTGTTACAAATTGGTATTAGAGCCTTGGTTTGAGGGATTCAGGCACACTCTCAGGTGTGTTAGAACTCAAATTGAGGGAATGGTAAAATTGTTTTTCAGAAACCAAAAGTAAAAAACTCTTTGGAACCTATTCTTTGTAAGAAAAAGGGAGAGTGCAATGTGTGTAATCGGCCGATATCGAGTAAGTGTTTCCCTAATGTGTTAGCCATGTTATAGTTGTATTTGGAAATTGATAATTGGATGGATTTTTCTATGTGTATGTTTTCAAAGTTGTATACGTTTAGGATTTCATAATCCTAGAATGATGAATTCTGCCTTATTACTGTTCCTTGTCTGGATTGTGGTCTAGGGAAGAAGGTTATTTGAAAGTCTATGTGATTCTATTTGTGTATAACTTGCATGCATAAGGCAACCCATTATGACTGATTTGAGTTCTGGTTTGATCTTAGGGAAGCCTAGGATCCGAGTTATGCGGTATTCTGTGGGTCATGTTATTGTTTTAGGGAGAATTAGAGTATTTAGGTAGAGCCTTAAGGAAGGTACAACTAGGTGTGGAAGGTCGTATTGGGGCCAAACTACTGAAAGCACATGACCTGTACCCAAACCAATGTTAGACCTGGAAGCTCTAAGGAGACCGATGAGGACGAGGGATTACCTTTTAGAATATCTTTATCATTTTGTTTTGTGGTATTTTCAGTTGAGGATGTTGATGATCACTCGAGGTTCAGGATCAGGATCGGGATCTAAGTCGGGCTCCGGTGCAGAGCCAATTGATGAGAGGCTGCGCGATCTTAGCACAGTCGAGGTTGCACGTAGCATTCTTGATGCAACCCCGATGATTTTCGGGACCGTCAAGGAGGGTATTATGGAGATCAGGGAGGAACAGCTCAGGTCTTTTCGAGTTGAGATTGCTGCAGGCCAGATTGGAGCCTGAGCTCCCTCGTTCTGGGAGTTTAAGACGTGTGGTGGGCCTGACTTCTTTGGGGTTAGGGACCCTATTACGATTCAACGTTGGGTGGTAGACATGGAGAATGACCAGCACACAAGTTTTTTCCTTGAGGCGGAAAAGGTGGGATTTGCAGCTTGTATGTTGAGGGACCAAGCTCAAGACAGGTGGGAGGACATTACCCATGAGGTGGGGTCAGCAGGTGTGGCTGAGTTGGTGCTGGAATGAGAAAACCCTAATCTTAGGTTTTGCACCCTATTTAAAGGACTTTATGTCCTTCTCCCAGCCTCCTAATCCCCCAGAGAGTTCCAGAAAACCCTAATTTCATGTGAGACTTCATTATTGAGGAGATTAGAGCTTGGAAGAGGAATTTGGTGGAAAGAGCTTGAGGAATTTGAGGCTAGCATCAAGGGGCTTGTGTAGATCTGGGATCTACATCTGTTTAGGAACATTTCAGAGGTAAGAAGCCATAATCTTAAGCTAATTTCCTTTTTGGTTCATCCTTGGTGGTTGTTTTGGGAGTTCCTTAGCTTGTCTGAGATCTATTTCGGGTTTTGAGTTTAGATCTGAGGTTGATACTCCAGACCTAGGCTTGTGATGGTCCATAATGTCATAAAGTTTCAGTCATTGAGTTGTTGGTGAAGCCCCTTTGTCTAAAACCCAAGCCCTAGTGTGTTTTGGGCCTTTATCTCCTTGGTTTCACGTAAAGTTTGCAACTTTATGTGAGGGTTAGATTGTAGAAGGGTGGATCTATGGTTTGGAGCCCCTACATGGCTCGAAAAGCCTCTGAATGGATTGAGAACTGAGACTCGGCGAGTCACATAGGTGTACTAGAAGAGTTGTATGAACATGTGCATGGACTCGGCGAGTTGGAAGAACAACTCGGCGAGTCTGTTGAAGATTGCCTTGGACTCGGCGAGTCAGGTCGCAGACCTAAACCTCTTTTGGTTAAAGCCTTGGATTAAGTGAGTCGGTCGGCGACTTAGTGAGTCGGACATGATGGGACTCAGAGATCGTTGGACTCGGCGAGTCTTGGGGCGACTCGGCGAGTTAAGCTGTGTTATGAGAGTTTTCTGGGAATGGGAACTCGGCGAGTCGACGGGTTGACTCGGCGAGTAGAATCAACCAGGAAGGTTGACTTTGATTGAGGACTTTGACTTTGACCAAGAGTTGACCAGTTTGACTTCCAAGGGTATTTTGGTAATTTTGGTATTTATGGAATTGGTTCTTTGGTAGTGTTCTATGGTGAAGTTCGTGTCGGTGATCGGAGCAGCTTGGTCTTATCTCGTCAGTCGACAATTGTAGGTGAGTTATCCTCACTATATCGACAGGGTCTACGGACCAAAGCCGGCCCTTTATCGGATGGAAATCCGGGTATTGTTTGTTATGTTATTGCTCTGCTAGATCTGCATACTGGTATTTAGGATGATATTATGTTAGTGACCAGGTTAAGGTCGGTACCTGGTATTTAGGGTAATGCTATGTTAGTGACCTGGTTAGGTCGGAATCTTGGTTAGGATGTTGATATGCTATGTGATCTGTTAGACTGTTTGTCTGATTAAGGATTTGTTATGTGATTAACTGTTGTATGTGCACATGGTTGTTTGACGGGGGTTGGGTTGAGGCGGGTCCTGCTTTGTGCTGTAGGACAACATACCCAGGGCGGACCGGATATTCCGAAGGCCCAATGAGCGGTCCGGATAGGCTGAAGGCCCCAAGAGGGCGGACCAGACGTGCCGAGGCTCGGAGAGTGGACCAGGCCGACTGAAGGCCCAGTGTGGGCGGACCAGTCATACTGTAGACTCAGAGAGTGGACCAGGTGGATTCAAGGCCCGGTGCGGGCGGACCAATCACACTGTAAACTCGATGTACATGGCTAGACTCCGAGGGTGGACCAGGTTGACTGAAGGCCCGGTGCGGGCGGACCAGTCACACAGTAGACCCGATGTGCATGGCTGTTCTATCTGTGATATGTTATGAGTATGTTGATGTGTGGTAGTTATTTTGGGGGTAACTCACTAAGCTTTAGGGCTTACAGTTCAGTGTATTGTTTTAAGTACTTCAGAAGATTGTGGCAAGGCGAAGACATGATCGTAACGCTCCTCATGTTTTATGATTTATGTGATATGGTTCTAGGAGATACTTTGATGTTTAAACTATTTTGAAAACAAGATGTATGAACTTAACGGTTTTTGAATGAGATAAAATGTTTTAATTTGGCTCGAATTTTATGGTCGCTACAAGCTGGTATCAGAGCCTTGGTTTGAGTGAATTGGAGGAACATTCGTGTGAATCCAGTCTCAAATCAAGGATGGATTTTCAAAAATGGTTTTCAAAAGGTTTTTTCCAAAATTAGTAAAGGAGGATGCAGAGGGTACGATCAGCCAGAGCCAGTAAGTAGACCCCAAAATACCATACAAGTTATTTGATTATGCGATATGTTAGAACAACATGCTAGTACTAGGCTAGGGATCTTCTGGAATTGCATGATAGAATTGCCTGATTATATGATGCTTGCTAGCCTAGGGTTTCTTTTGTATGAAATTGACATCATTACTGTAGTTATTTAGTGTATGCATCATGGTTATACATAATTAAGATCTTATAGCCTGAGAATGTTTGATTTGGTCTTAGGTTCTGTTCTTGTATGATTGGGAGCTTAGGGTAGGATTGGATATTCGAAAGTCTATAGGGTCCAACGTTATGTATGACTAGCATACACAAGTGCTGCAGGGTTGGTGAAAGTTTCATGTATGGGAGGGTTGCGTGAGACCGGTAGGTCGGTTATGGGATAGTGGTGCTCCTCTATGAGTGGGGATGGAGTGTTCGTTATGTATATGCTATTGTTAGGGTGTTGTGGTGATACTTGATACAAATATGGGTTGGTGTGGAAGGTTTTATGGGCCCGTACTACTGAAAGCACAGGACCCATATGTGTATCAAGGAAGTCACAACCCCTAGGGTTTTGTTGGGAGCTAGTTCTCGGGGTTATTATGAGGAATGCCTAATATCTCGTGGCGTATTTTCAGTATGGCGATTACGAGACGTCTCGGGGCAGGATCCAGTTTGGGATCGGGATCAGGAGAGGGTGATCAGGATGGATCAGTACCACCCGAGGTCATTGGTCAGATGAGTACAAATGAGTTGGACGCCATGATTCGTGAGATCCTGCATGATGAGGTTGCTACTATGTTCCGGGTTGAGTTGTCGGAGATGTTTGGGTCGATCAAGACCGCCATGATTGAGTACTTTGATGAGCGCTATGCAGCTCTTGCGGAGGCGGCTGCCGCGGCAGCTACAGCGGTTGTAACAGCGACAGGAGGAGGATCGGTCGAGGTTTTCAGTATCGGGACTTCGATAATACGAAGCCCCCTACTTTTGATGGTGTTCAAGATCCGATCGTTTCTATGAGATGGTTGTCATACATGGAGGGTTGTTTCTTCACGTGTTCATGCCCTGCAGATCAGAGGGTGAGGTGTGCTCTGAACCTTTTGAGGCTCGGGGCGAAGGATTGGTGGAGGTTGACTATGGGATCTTATTCGGATGCACAACGGGCTGCGGTTACTTGAGATCAGTTCCGAGAGATGTTCAACACTCGTTATGTTCCACGGGTCGAGAGAGAGAGAGAAAGAGAGAGAGAGAGAGAGAGTGGTTGGCTCAGGAGTTCTTGGAGTTGAAACAGGATTCAGAGTCGGTGACCGAGATCACCAGGATGTTCACTAAAACGGCGATGTTTTGCCTGGAGTTTGCTTCGGAGCAGGCTCAGATGTCCTGATATCTGAGTATGCTCGAGAGGGACATCATGCAGTTTTTGTCCACACAGAGATGTGATACCTTGTTAGAGTTGCAGGAGGCCGCCAGGCGGCGGGAGTTAGAGACAGAGTTGCAGTTACGAGAGCAGAGGCAGGCCCTGGTGCAGTCGCAGCCGGCGCCGAAACAGTCTAAGACCGTTGACTCTACGGTTGCAGGTCAGAGCAGCCACACTTGTGAGAAGTGTGGGAAGGGTCATGCCGGAGCTTGTATGTAGCACCTGGTTCTCGGTACGTATTCCCTTATTTTAAATATTTTGCATTTTGGCCTTAGACTCGGCGAGTTGAAGGACCAACTCGCCGAGTAGAAGCGAGATGAGACACAAAGTTTAAGATGTGGACTCGACGAGTCGGGTCCCGGACTCAGTGAGTAGGCCCTGTCTGTACAAAAACCCTAATCCGAGGGTTTGCACCCTATTTAAACACGTTAACTCGGCCTCCTTTGTCCCATTTGCTCCCAGAAGACCCCCATAACAAACCCTAGCCGTTATTGAAGCAATCTAAAGCTTTTGGAGTGATTTTGGTGCTTTTGTGATCCAAGGAAGGAAGGAAAAGCTTGAAGGATCAAGAGGAGGCTAGAGGGATCCGACTTTGAGCATCATTTGCAGCCTATAGAAGGTATAAAGTCTATACCTTGTTTGCTCTTTTGATAGATCCCATTTTGTGGAGTTTTAGGGCGTTTTCTAAGCCATTTTGGTCACCAACCATGATTGCAAGCATGGTTTGGGGTTGATGTTTCGAATCTGGTTCCTTAGAGGGGTTACAAGGCAGAAAGGAGTGGCTTTTGCACTCAAAGAAGGCCCCATGCATTGTAAGAGTTTGTTTTAGGACCTTTTGAGCTCAAAGTCCCATGCAAGCATGTAAAGGTTGTAACTTTACGTGCTAGATCGATTGTAGAAGCATAGATCTATCTTTTGATCAAGGGTTGTACATCAGAAATCGAAGTTTTAGTGAAGGGATGTGACCGACTCGGCGAGTCCAAGGTTTATGTCCCATTCAGTGAGGGTCAAAAGGACCTAGTTGAGTGTGGAAAGGTTTTAGGGAGTCCCGGGGAGTGACCCAACGTTTTGGACTAAGCCATTGTTCTGGAAATTCATGGGACTCGGCGAGTGCATGAGCAGACTCGGCGAGTCCAAGGCAATCTTCTTAAGGATGAAGATG
The DNA here is from genome assembly GCF_051521515.1 of Lactuca serriola. Taxonomy (NCBI): domain Eukaryota; kingdom Viridiplantae; phylum Streptophyta; class Magnoliopsida; order Asterales; family Asteraceae; genus Lactuca; species Lactuca serriola. Next base: position 138,375,665 of record NC_136411.1, read on the forward strand.
AAATCGACGAGTTGTTCATCAACTCGGGAGTCGAGGACAGAACTTGTTCATCAGATGAAGGTGAACTCGACCACTTCTTCATCAACTCGGCGAGTCGGATGAGTTTTCATGTGATGTTCATATGAGAGAAGAACTCGTCGAGTTGACGGCCCAACTCGACGAGTGGGGTCATGGATGAGGACGAGTAAAGGGATAGGGACTCGGCGAGTCAGGTCAACTGGAAGTTGAATTTGACTTTGACTTGGTCACGGGTAAAATGGTCATTTTATGGCTAAGTGTTTTGTGGGAATTATAGCCGGAGGATTTCCGGAGCTGCAGCGGCAGCAGTTAGAGGATTCCCGCAGAGTTCAACAGCTACTACGAGGTGAGTTACCTTCCAGTAGCAGTGGGTCTACGGCCACAATGCCTGCCCACCAGTAGGAGTTGTATGTTAGATGATTGTTTTTGTGATATCATCTAGGTCTGCTTCTACCTGATATATTATATGTTGGCATGATATGTTATATGTGATAGTAGTATAGTTCGGTTGTTAGGACCGAATGGCAGGTCAGACACCCTAGATATGTCTGACAGTATGTGATGATATGTTTATATGCTGGCATGATATGTTATATGTGATAGTGGTAGTAGGAAGGGAATAGTCCCCAAGTTCGGTTGTTAGGACTGAAGGGTAGTTCGGACACCCCAAATATGTCTGATAATATGTGATAGTAGCAGTAGGGGGTGGAATAGTCCCCGAGGGTCGGTTGTTAGGACCGACGGGCAGGTCAGCACCCCAAAATGGCTTGACACGGGTAGGACGGAAACCCAAAATGGCCGCATGGGTAGGACGGCACCCCAGAATGGTCGCATGGGTAGGTCGGCACCCCAGAATGGCCGTACGGGTAGGTCGGCACCCCAGAATGGCCGTATCGGGAAGGTCGGGCGCCCCATAATTGCCCGACTGTATGTATGTTATGTGATTGTATGGTATGTGGTACGATGGGGGAACTCATTAAGCTTCGTGCTTACAGTTTATAGTTTTGGTTTCAGGTACCTCTTCAGCGAAGGGGAGGAGCTGGCGCGGTACCGGTACATCATACACACACATTGTTTTCCACACAATGAGTTATTCTGGGAATTGTACTCTGACATTATTATGTTTTACGAGTTGGTTTTCAGACTCGAGACATGTTTTTATATGATCGGTTGATATTTTGTTACAAATGTTTTGCAAATAACTTAATCAAAAATGAAATTTTTGGACGTGAAAATTGGGTCGTTACAAGGTGGTATCAGAGCCCTGATTTGAGGGATTCAGACACACCTTTGGGGGTGTCTGGACTCAAATCGAGGGATTAAAAGATTTTATAAGAAAATGATTTCCTAAAGAATAAGATAGAAGAGTTTTTGAGAAATAACAAGTGTGTGATGTGCGCAACCGGCCGAGCTCAAGTAAGTATTCCCCAAAGTACCCATACAATGTTATACTATGTTTATCAGATTCAGTAGAACAACATGCTAGAATAGGACTAAGGATCTAGGAATGATGCCTTATCTGCCTGCTCTATGTGCTTCAGCTTATGTGAATTTTATGCTAGTATTGAGTAGACAGCAGTAGGATAGCCTGTTTAGGTTATGCCTGATAGTAGGAGCTTAGCAGTGTATGCTAGTGGAGCTACTCATTATGAGAACAGATTTGCTTGAGTAGTTTTCCTGCATCCGAATGACGCTTGCTTTGTTCTTTGAGGGACTATGAGTGATGGGACTTAGCCATTAGGTAAATACATCACGTCACATGTGATCAGGGTTGAATAATCTCAGAGTGTTGGATTTGGCCCTATTGCGCAGCTCTTGTCTGAGTCTAACCGTTGTAGGGATGAGTCTGCTACTCGAAGGATTATCTGAGCCTCATCACTTGTGATGGTATTCAGGTAATGGCTAATTGGCATTACAAGGAGGCCTTCAGCAGCTGAGGACCGATTTGGGTGGAGTCAGAGATTTTACCTAGGGTAAGCCTAGAATGGGAATAACAGAGAATCAGCAGTGGTGAAAGGGACTTGGTGGAGTCAAGGCAGACCTTGAGGAAGGTACGGATAGATGTGGAAGGTAGTATGGGCCCGTACTACTGAAAGCAGAGGACCGGTACCCGAATTAAGGAAGGCTGAGACAAGACCAGGGAACTTGTAGTGAATGTGATCCCTCTAGAGGTATCGGTATCACTAACGGTTGGTATTATATCTTGCAGAATGGTGGTACTACGGCAGAGGCCAGTAGTTGGCAGTTCAGGAGAGGGATCGGGTTCGGGATCAGGTTTCGAGCTAGTAGATGAGAGGCTACGTGAGTTCATCGCGTCAGAGATCACCAGAGGCATCCTTGAGTCGACCCCCATCATCTTCGGGTCGATCAAGGAAGGGATAGTTGAGCTGATGGAGGATCACCTCAGGGCGTTCAGGAGTGATGTGGCGTCTGGCCAGTCAGGATCCCGCACACTGTCCTTTAAGGACTTCAAGGGTAGTGGTGCGCCGGATTTCCATGGGGCGAAGGACCCCATTGCTGCCAAACGATGGATTGCAGACATTGAGTCTACACAGTTGACCAGCTTTTGCCCCGAGGTGTCGAAGGTGAGATATGCAGCAGGGTGTTTGAGAGACAGAGCTAGAGACTGGTGGGAGTCTGTTGGTGACTCATTGGGAGCCTCGGCTGTGGAGGCTATGACCTGGTCGGACTTTTTGACCAGATTCAGGGCGGAGTTTGCGCTAGCTGTAGAGCTTCAGCAGCTGGCTAGAGAGTTTTTGCACATGAGGCAGACTACAGAGACTGTGGCGGAGATCACCGCCAAGTTCCGGGAGAGGGCATTGCTGGTGCCCCAGTATGCGGGAGATGAGGATATGAGGAGGAACTGCTATCATGACATGCTGCGAGCCGACATTCGGGAGCATGTTAGTTTTTCCGCTTGCTCTACCTTGGATTCCATGATTGCCGGGGCTAGGGAGAGGGAGATTGATCTGGATCATCTCCGGAAGAGGAAGACTGAGGAGGGTCAGACGACTGGGGCTTCGGGGAAGAAGCCCAAGGGATCAGATGGTAGGCCGAAAGGCCAGTCAGGACCGGGCCGCTGCAGGAAATGTAGCAGGCCACATGAGGGGGCATGTAGATTGGGATCGTCGGGCTGCTACAAGTGCGGCAAGGCGGGGCATTTCCGCAGGTACTGTACTGCCCCTGCATCGGTTATTCAGACGTCTGAGTTGCTATGTTTCCACTGCAACCAGAGAGGCTACAAGAAGGCCAATTGCTCCCAGTTAACAGCAGCATCAGCGCCAGTGAAGGCGCTAGCTCCAGCGACCCTGCGGATCACTGATGGCTGGGAGGGCAAGGTAGAGGCTCTAGTGGTGAGGAGCCGGGCATTCCAGTTGACTACCGAAGAGGCACGCACTGCCCCCGATGTGGTGACGGGTATGACTTCTTATTTATGCTGTTATGATATGCTGCTGTGATTTTGATATGTTATGTATGTGCTCTATTTAGGATCGTTCCATGTGAACGGTATCCCAGTTCAGGTATTGTTTGATTCAGGTGCTACTCGATCATTTGTCTCTCTTGCGCTTAGCAAGAAGTCCCCTGAGTCTTCGGGCATGTTGGATTGCCCTTTAGAGGTAGAGATTGCAGATGACCGATCGGTGCGAGCATCGACGGTATTCCGAGACTGTGTATTGAGAATATTCGAGGAGCGTTATCTGGTAGACTTGGTTCCTATTCCATTGAGAGGGAACAAGGTGATTATAGGCATGGATTGGTTGAGCCCCAATGGGGCAGTGATAGATTGCGCTCAGCAGCTGGTTCAGATCAGGACCCCAAGTGGGGGAGAGTTGGTAGTTCAGAGCGAGAGGCCACAGCAAGGACCTGCGGTATGTTTAGCAGCGAGGGCTAGGCGTTACCTTTAGTAGGGTTGCGCAGGATATGTCGCTCATGTCATGGACACCCGGGAGACGGGTAGGGCGACAATGGATGATGTGCCTGTGGTGCGAGAGTTTACGGATGTATTCCCCGAGGAATTGCCAGGGATACCTCCGGAGAGGCAGGTGGAGTTCAGGATCGACCTAGTCCCTGGTGCGGCTCCGATAGACAAGGCACCGTATCGGTTGGCTCCTCCTGAGATGAAGGAGTTGTCTACATAGCTGCAGGAGCTGTTAGACAAGGGATTCATTAGACCGAGTAGTTCTCCCTGGGAGCCTCGATTTTATTTGTGAGGAAGAAGGACGGGTCGCATCGGATGTGTATAGATTATCGGGAGCTAAACAAGGTAACGGTGAAGAACCGTTACCCACTCCCGAGGATTGATGACCTCTTTGACCAGGTGTAGGGAGCATCTTGGTTCTCCAAGATTGATTTATGTTCAGGATATCATCAGATGAGGGTCAGAGAGGAGGATGTACAGAAGACTATGTTTCGAACGCGCTATGGCCACTATGAGTTTGTGCTAATGCCCTTCGGGCTCACCAATGCTCCTGCCGCGTTCATGGACCTCATGAACCGTGTGTGTAGACCGATGTTAGACCGATCGGTGATAGTGTTTATTGATGATATCTTGGTTTATTCCAAGACGCAGGAGGAGCACGAGGAGCACCTGCGGGAGGTGCTGGAGACCTTGAGGAGGGAGAACTTGTATGCTAAGTTCTCAAAGTGTGAGTTCTGGTTACGCGAGGTGCAGTGCCTTGGGCATCTCGTCAACCAGAATGGGATTTCAGTGGACCCGGCCAAGGTGGAGGCCGTGATGAAATGGGAGGTTCCGAAGTCTCCATCTGAGATTCAAAGTTTCCTAGGATTAGCCGGCTACTATCGGAGATTCATTCATCATTTCTCCAAAATAGCCGTACCCCTGACCAGGCTAACAAGGAAGGCCGTGGTCTTTTGATGGGGGCCTGAGCAGCAGGCCGTGTTCGAGACACTAAGACAGAGATTGTGCGAGGCGCCAATCAGAGCCTTGCCAGAGGGCATGGAGGATTTTGTTGTGTATTGCGATGCATCCATCTCAGGGTTGGGCGCAATATTGATGTAGAGAGGGCATGTCATCGCCTACGCGTCGAGGCAACTGAAGCCTCATGAGGCGAACTACCCGATGCATGATTTGGATCTGGGGGCTGTTGTGTTCTCCCTCAAGATTTGGCGTCATTACCTCTATGGGGTTCGCTATACCATCTACACGAACCATAAGAGTTTGAGGTACCTCATGGATCAGCTGAATCTAAACATGAGGAAGCGTCGGTGGATGGACGTGGTAAAGGATTTCAATTGTGAGATCCTTTATCACTCGGGGAAGGCCAATGTGGTGGCTGATGCGCTTAGCCGCAAGGCAACGCCGATCAAGGATATCTGCCTGAGGATGATAGTGGTGACTCCGCTGTTGGAGCGGATTCGGGAGGCCCAGCAGGAGACCATGAAGGAGGAACATCGAAAGAGCGAGCGGATTATGGGGTAGGTTTCCTCCTTCGACTATGACAACCGAGGATTACCGACACTACACCGTAGGGTGTGGGTGCCATACCTCGGGGGTGTGCGCTAGGTTCCGATGGAGGAGTCGCACAAATCTCGATTCTCCATTCATCCGGGGGTGACGGAGATGTATAGGGATCTTCGTTTAGACTATTGGTGGCCCTGCATGAAGCGGGATGTAGCATGGTACGTGGAGCGGTGCTTGACCTGCATGAAGGTCAAGGCCGAGCACCAGAGGCGACACGACAAGATGCAGCCATTGGATATTCCGCTATGGAAATGGGAAGATATTACGATGGATTTTATCACAAAGCTTCACAGGACCGCGCGGGGAGTGGATTTGATCTGGGTCATCGTCGAATAATTGACCAAGAGCGCCCATTTTATCCTGATTCAGGAGAGTATTTCGGCCAAAAGGTTGGCCGATATCTATATCAGGGAGGTAGTGGCGCGGCACGGGGTGCTAGTATCGGTGATTTCAGACAGGGATGTGTGGTTCACTTCCAGGTTTTGGAAGAAGTTTCATGATGAGATGGGTACTCGTCTACATTTTAGCACCGCCTTTCACCCGCAAACGGATGGTCAGAGCGAGCGGACCATCCAGACCCTGGAGGATATGCTACGAGCTTGCATGTTAGACTTCGGAGGTAGCTGGGATACCTACCTTCCATTGGTAGAGTTCTCCTATAACAATAGTTATCATGCGAGCATTGATCGTCCTCCCTTAGAGATGCTATATGGGAGGAAGTGCAGGACCCCGATATGTTGGGGTGAGGTTGGCCAGAGGGTGATGGGGAGCACTGAGGTAGTACTCGAGACGACAGAGAAGATTCAGCAGGTCCGGAGCAGGCTTCAGACTGCTCAGAGTCGGCAGAAAAGCTATACTGATAAGCGTCGATCAGACCTGGAGTTCCAGGTCGAGGATATGGTTCTCCTGAAGGTGTCGCCATGGAAAGGCATTATCCAATTCAGGAAGCGGGGAAAGTTGGGCCCCAGGTTCATTGGAGCGTTCAGGGTTGTAGCCCAGGTGGGCAAGGTGGCGTATAGGTTGAATTTGCCAGCCGAACTCAGGCAGATACACAACACTTTCCATGTTTCTCAGCTACGAAAGTGCCTGGTGGACGCCTCAGCAGTGGTAACCTTGGAGGACAATCAGGATGATGGCAGCCTGAACTACATTGAGCGACCGGTGGCAATCCTCGACTGAAAGTCGAAGGATCTGAGGAACAAGAGAGTGGAACTCGTGAAGGTGCAATGGCAGCACCGGAAGGGGTCGGAGTGGACTTGGGAGCCGGTGGGTGAGATGATGGAGCATTACCCCGAACTGTTTCAGGGTCGTGCAGCAGACTTCGAGGACGAAGTCTAAAATAAGTGGGGGAGATTTGTAGCACCTGGTTCTCGGTACGTATTCCCTTCTTTTAAATATTTTGCATTTTGGCCTTGGACTCGGCGAGTTGAAGGGCCAACTCGCCGAGTAGAAGCGGGATGAGATGCAGAGTTTAAGCTGTGAACTCGACGAGTCGGGTCCCGGACTCGGCGAGTAGGCCCTGTCTGGACAAAAATCCTAATCCGAGGGTTTGCACCCTATTTAAACACCTTAACTCGGCCTCTTTCATCCCATTTTCTCCCACAAGACCCCCATAGCAAACCCTAGCCGTTATTGAAGCAATCTAAGGCTTTTGGAGTGATTTTGGTGCTTTTGTGATCCAAGGAAGGAAGGAAAAGATTGAAGGATCAAGAGGAGGCTAGAGGGATCCGACTTTGAGCATCATTTGCAGTCTACAGAAGGTATAAAGTCTATACCTTGTTTTCTCTTTTGATAGATCCCATTTTGTGGAGTTTTAGGGCTTTTTCTAAGCCATTTTGGTCACTAACCATGATTGCAAGCGTGGTTTGGGGTTGATGTTTCGAATCTGGTTCCTTAGAGGGGTTACAAGGCAGAAAGGAGTGGCTTTTGCACTCAAAGAAGGCCCCATGCATTGTAACAGTTTGTTTTAGGACCTTTTGAGCTCAAAGTCCCATGCAAGCACGTAAAGGTTGTAACTTTACGTGCTAGATCAATTGTAGAAGCATAGATCTATCTTTTGATCAAGGGTTGTACATCAGAAATCGAAGTTTTAGTGAAGGGATGTGACCGACTCGGCGAGTCCATTCTTGGACTCGGCGAGTCCAAGGTTTCTGTCCCATTCAGTGAGGGTCAAAAGGACCCAGTTGAGTGTGGAAAGGTTTTAGGGAGTCCCGGGGAGTGACCCAACGTTCTAGACTAAGCCATTGTTCTGGAAATTCATGGGAATCGGCGAGTGCATGAGCAGACTCGGCGAGTCCAAGGCAATCTTCTTAAGGATGAAGATGAACTCGACGAGTTGTTCATCAACTCAACGAGTCGAGACAGAACTTGTTTATCAGATGAAGGTAAACTCGACCAGTTGTTCATCAACTCGGCAAGTCGGATGACTTTTCATGTGATGCTCATATGAGAGAAGAACTCGTCGAGTTGACGGCCCAACTCGATGAGTGGGGTCATGGATGAGGACGAGTAAAGGGATAGGGACTCGGCGAGTTGACGAGCCAACTCGGCGAGTCAGGTTAACTGGAAGTTGACTTTGACTTGGTCACGGGTAAAATGGTCATTTTACCCTAAGAATAGTTAGCAGTGTATGACTAAGTGTTTTGTGGGAATTATAGCCGGAGGATTTCCGAGCAGCAGCGGCAGCAGTTAGAGGATTCCCGTATAGTTCAGCAGCTAGTATGAGGTGAGTTACCTTCCAGTAGCAGTGGGTCTATGGCCACAATGTCGGCCCACCAGTAGGAGTTGTATGTTAGATGATTGTCTTTGTGATATCATCTAGGTCTGCTACTACCTGATATGTTATATGCTGGAAAGATATGTTATATGTGATAGTAGTAGAGTTCGGTTGTTAGGACCGAAGGGCAGGTCAGACACCCCAGATATGTCTGACAGTATGTGATGATATGTTTATATGCTAGCATGATATGTTATATGTGATAGTGGTAGCAGGAAGGGAATAGTCCCCAAGTTTGGTTGTTAGGACCGAAGGGTAGTTCGGACACCCTAGATATGTCTGATAATATGTGATAGTAGCAGTAGGGGGTGGAATAGTCCCCAAGGGTCAGTTGTTAGGACCGAAGGGCAGGTCAACACCCCAGAATGGCTTGACACGGGTAGGACGGCACCCCAGAATGGCCGTACGGGTAGGTCGGCACCCCAGAATGGCCGTACCGGGTAGGTCGGGAACCCCAGAATTGCCCGGCAGTATGTATGTTATGTGATTATATGGTATGTGGTACGATGGGGGAACTCACTAAGCTTCGTGCTTACAGCTTATAGTTTTTGTTTCAGGTACCTCTTCAACAAAGGAGAAGGAGCTGGCGTGGTAGCGGCACATCATACACAAATTGTTTTCCGCACTATGAGTTATTCTGGGAATTGTACTCTGACATTATTATGTTTTACGATTTGGTTTTCGGACTCGAGACATGTTTTTATATGATCGGTTGATATTTTGTTACAAATGTTTTGCAAATCACGTAATCAAAAATGAAATTTTTGGACGTGAAAATTGGGTCGTTACATTGTAGGTCCGGTGGCGCGTGTCACAAGTGTGGGAAAGAGGGGTATTATGTGAGGGATTGCCGTCAGTCGGTCCCAGCTCAGGATATGAGTATCTATTATCATTGTCATCAGGTTGGACACTTGAGGGTCAACTGTCCACAGCTTGTTGCAAGACCGGTGCAGGATACAGCACCGACCACCTTGAGGATTACGGGTGGAGGTCAGGGTGGAGCGGAGTCTCCGAGGGCTCAGGGACGTGCTTTCCAACTTACAACAGAGCAGGTCAAGGCAGAGCTGGATGCAGTTGCGGGTATGTTTCCATTTTGATATCTTGTTATCTTATTTATTGTGTGGTATTGTAAATCTGTTCACCTTTTTCGCATGATTCATGGTATGATTGAGGATATTAGTAGTTATGCGTTGTAGTCAGTTAGCATCCAAGAGGATAGGTGATTGGAAGATAGGATATACGATCTCATTGCTAGGAATAGCAACTGCGATGCGAGAAGTGTTCAGTTGAGGTTCGAACTTCCTTGAAGTTCGGGATGTGCGATATCGAAGGAGTACTCTGTGAAGATTGCCCACTCTGGAGGGATTTAGTTCCGGGAGAAGAGGGGGAAACTTATTCAAGTAAGGTCGATCGAGTGGTGCCGGTTTGTTAGCGGAAGTTAGTAGTTGGTACACCAGGTGGGGAGAATTGGAAAATTCTCCGGAAAAACAGCAAGTATCCAGGGTTGGTTAGCTATTTAGATTTATCGGTGTTGTTAGCCGAGAGTGTGGCATGATTGGAGCAAGTGATAGACAAGTGGGGAAGGGAACAGACCATGGTTTCAGGGAAGGTAGTGGTCGATGTGAGGCCTGGGTTTAGGCCATGGAAAGGATTCCAGGAACGAAACGGGAGTTCGGAACCCCAAGAGGGCTAGAATAGACTGCATGGGAGAGATTCCCGAGAAGGATGGTTCAGGGCGACGCACGACAGTTTTGAGCGGTCCGGATAGACTGAAGGCCGGAAGGCGTACCAATCAGACCGAAGGCTCGAGGAACGGTCCAGACAGGCTGAAGGCCCAAGAGGGCGGCCCAGACATGCTGAAGGTTCTGAGAGTGGTCCAGATAGGCTGAAGGCCTGGAAAGGCGGTCCAGTCATGCTGAAGACTCTGTATGTGTTAGTGGATCGATATGAGGAGAATGAGTAAATATGTCGCCATGCAATAGTAATCGATATGGTCTGGCCCCAAGTATTGATCATGATGATGGAGTTGGCTGGAGGCCGTGCATGGGCCTAGTTAGTTATGTGATCAGATTCGGAGTTTATGGGAGTCCGAGAATAGCAGTTGCTCTACATTGATAGTGTAGAGTGGAGTTTAGCTCCGTGGCACTTATAGGTGCGGTAAGGGTTGTTGAGTAGACTTCCTGATCAGGGAAGGTATGTAGCTATGGAGGGAGTGTGGGTCCTCTGAAAGGAAGGCAACAAAGTAAATGGATGATTGAAAGAGCTTTAGTATTGGTAGTAAGCACTGGGATTGTACCAGATATATGGAAGCACATACGGGTTGGATGCCCGTTGAGGTTGTGGCAATGTTGGATGATGCGTAGGACGGCACCCCAGAATGGCTTGACACGGGTAGGACGGCACCCCAGAATGGCCGTACGGGTAGGTCGGCACCCCAGAATGGCCGTACCGGGTAGGTCGGGAACCCCAGAATTGCCCGGCAGTATGTATGTTATGTGATTATATGGTATGTGGTACGATGGGGGAACTCACTAAGCTTCGTGCTTACAGCTTATAGTTTTTGTTTCAGGTACCTCTTCAACAAAGGAGAAGGAGCTGGCGTGGTAGCGGCACATCATACACAAATTGTTTTCCGCACTATGAGTTATTCTGGGAATTGTACTCTGACATTATTATGTTTTACGATTTGGTTTTCGGACTCGAGACATGTTTTTATATGATCGGTTGATATTTTGTTACAAATGTTTTGCAAATCACGTAATCAAAAATGAAATTTTTGGACGTGAAAATTGGGTCGTTACATTGTAGGTCCGGTGGCGCGTGTCACAAGTGTGGGAAAGAGGGGTATTATGTGAGGGATTGCCGTCAGTCGGTCCCAGCTCAGGATATGAGTATCTATTATCATTGTCATCAGGTTGGACACTTGAGGGTCAACTGTCCACAGCTTGTTGCAAGACCGGTGCAGGATACAGCACCGACCACCTTGAGGATTACGGGTGGAGGTCAGGGTGGAGCGGAGTCTCCGAGGGCTCAGGGACGTGCTTTCCAACTTACAACAGAGCAGGTCAAGGCAGAGCTGGATGCAGTTGCGGGTATGTTTCCATTTTGATATCTTGTTATCTTATTTATTGTGTGGTATTGTAAATCTGTTCACCTTTTTCGCATGATTCATGGTATGATTGAGGATATTAGTAGTTATGCGTTGTAGTCAGTTAGCATCCAAGAGGATAGGTGATTGGAAGATAGGATATACGATCTCATTGCTAGGAATAGCAACTGCGATGCGAGAAGTGTTCAGTTGAGGTTCGAACTTCCTTGAAGTTCGGGATGTGCGATATCGAAGGAGTACTCTGTGAAGATTGCCCACTCTGGAGGGATTTAGTTCCGGGAGAAGAGGGGGAAACTTATTCAAGTAAGGTCGATCGAGTGGTGCCGGTTTGTTAGCGGAAGTTAGTAGTTGGTACACCAGGTGGGGAGAATTGGAAAATTCTCCGGAAAAACAGCAAGTATCCAGGGTTGGTTAGCTATTTAGATTTATCGGTGTTGTTAGCCGAGAGTGTGGCATGATTGGAGCAAGTGATAGACAAGTGGGGAAGGGAACAGACCATGGTTTCAGGGAAGGTAGTGGTCGATGTGAGGCCTGGGTTTAGGCCATGGAAAGGATTCCAGGAACGAAACGGGAGTTCGGAACCCCAAGAGGGCTAGAATAGACTGCATGGGAGAGATTCCCGAGAAGGATGGTTCAGGGCGACGCACGACAGTTTTGAGCGGTCCGGATAGACTGAAGGCCGGAAGGCGTACCAATCAGACCGAAGGCTCGAGGAACGGTCCAGACAGGCTGAAGGCCCAAGAGGGCGGCCCAGACATGCTGAAGGTTCTGAGAGTGGTCCAGATAGGCTGAAGGCCTGGAAAGGCGGTCCAGTCATGCTGAAGACTCTGTATGTGTTAGTGGATCGATATGAGGAGAATGAGTAAATATGTCGCCATGCAATAGTAATCGATATGGTCTGGCCCCAAGTATTGATCATGATGATGGAGTTGGCTGGAGGCCGTGCATGGGCCTAGTTAGTTATGTGATCAGATTCGGAGTTTATGGGAGTCCGAGAATAGCAGTTGCTCTACATTGATAGTGTAGAGTGGAGTTTAGCTCCGTGGCACTTATAGGTGCGGTAAGGGTTGTTGAGTAGACTTCCTGATCAGGGAAGGTATGTAGCTATGGAGGGAGTGTGGGTCCTCTGAAAGGAAGGCAACAAAGTAAATGGATGATTGAAAGAGCTTTAGTATTGGTAGTAAGCACTGGGATTGTACCAGATATATGGAAGCACATACGGGTTGGATGCCCGTTGAGGTTGTGGCAATGTTGGATGATGCGTAGGTATGTTTTCAGTCTCCTTGGAAAAGGAGTGGATAGTGGTTCCAGAATGGAGATTGGGACAAAGGAAGGTGAGACAACAGGTTAACAGACTCGGGAGTAGTCTGGACCGGTGCTGAGGACTGTATAAAGACATTACAGTCGGAGGTCAAGGACCTAGAGATCGTGATAGAGAGGTGTGAGTAGGTTGCACTCCGTTATGTCGAACCAAAGGGTTCGAGGGTGACGCAAGGACAAGATCCTTGGTTTCGAGTATGGTTGTGGTCATGAGCTATGGATGTAGTGGTGTTCTATCCTAGGGATGGTTGGACCATCATAGGCGTGCCTGGTTTTCCAGCCCGAGGATAATTTGTCCAGGTACGTTGTGTGTGAACGTTATAGCTGGGTGTTCAGGAGGGTTGGTCGGAAGTTGTAAAATGTTCCATCATCTCAGTGCAGTAAGGGATTTGATCCAGGGAGGAAACATGATGAGTTTCCATTGGTGCAAGCTAAGTAAAGTGGAACCAGATGGGCGACAGATAGCGGGATAATACTGGGTCAAGACCCAATGGGTTTAGAATGGTATCCAATTTTTGCAGGTGGCGAATGAATGCGTAGAGCAGAAGTAAGGCAGTGTCTTCTAGAGGCACTTAGTTGATGAGTGTTGTTATCAGAGAAAGGAAGCCGGTGGCCGGCTTGAAGCGGTTATCAGGACCCTGCAAGGGAAGAGATGGATTTTAGGGATTCGATAACAGTGTTTGAAGGAATTTGGGTCAGTTGAGATCAGTGGACGCATTGTGGGAGTATCATCCGTAAGTTAGTGTTGCCGCAGGCTTCGAGGACGAAGCCTAACTTAAGTGGGGGAGAATTGTAACATCCCGAATTTTAGAAGTATGGATTAAAGGTTTAAAGTGTAATTTTGAAGAAGGGACTCGACGAGTAGGTATGCTTACGCTCCGAGTTGGAGCGAGTTTGGGTCGCGAATTAAGTGACTAACTCGCCGAGCCGAAAGCTGGACTCGACGAGTTGGTGCTGGAATGAGAAAACCCTAATCTTAGGGTTTGCACCCTATTTAAAGGACGTCATGTCCTTCTCCTAGCCTCCTAAACCTCAGAGAGTTCCAAAAAACCCTAATTTTGTGTGAGACTTCATTATTGAGGAGATTGGAGCTTGGAAGAGGAATTTGGTGGAAAGAGCTTGAGGAATTTGAGGCTAGCATCAAGGGGCTTGTGTAGATCTGGGATCTACATCTATTTGGGAACATTTCAGAGGTAAGAAGCCATAATCTTAAGCTAATTTCCTTTTTGGTTCATCCTTGGTGGTTGTTTTGGGAATTCCTTAGCTTGTTTGAGATCTATTTCGGGTTTGAAGTTTAGATCTGAGGTTGCTACTCCAGATCTAGGCTTGTGATGGTCCATAATGTCATAAAGTTTCAGTCATTGAGTTGTTAGTGAAGCCCCTTTGTCTAAAATCCAAGCCCTAGTGTGTTTTGGGCCTTTATCTCCTTGGTTTCACGTAAAGTTTGCAACTTTATGTGAGGGTTAGATTGTAGAAGGGTGGATCTATGGTTTGGAGCCCCTACATTGATCGAAAAGCCTCTGAATGGATTGAGAACTGGAGAGACTCGGCGAGTCACATGGGTGTACTAGAAGAATTGTATGAACATGTGCATGGACTCGGCGAGTTGGAAGAACAACTCGGTGAGTCTGTTGAAGATTGCCTTGGACTCGGCGAGTCAGGTCGCAGAACCCAACCTCTTTTGGTTAAAGCCTTGGATTAAGTGAGTCGGTCGGCGACTCAGTGAGTCGGACAGGATGCGACTCAGAGATCGTTGGACTCGACGAGTCTTAGGGCGACTCGGTGAGTTAAGCTGTGTTATGAGAGTTTTCTGGGAATGGGAACTCGGCGAGTCGACGGGTTGAGTCGGTGAGTAGAATCAACCAGGCAGGTTGACTTTGATTGAGGACTTTGACTTTGACCAAGAGTTGACCAATTTGACTTCCAAGGGTATTTTGGTAATTCTGGTATTTATGGAATTGGTTCTTTGGTAGTGTTCTGTGGTGTAGTTCGTGTCGGTGGTCGGAGCAGCTTGGTCTTATCTCGTCAGTCGACAATTGTAGGTGAGTTATCCTCACTATATCGACAGGGTCTACGGACCAAAGCCGGCCCTTTATCGGATGGAAATCCGGGTATTGTTTGTTATGTTATTGCTCTGCTAGATCTGCATACTGGTATTTAGGATGATATTATGTTAGTGACCAGGTTAAGGTCGGTACCCGGTATTTAGGGTAATGCTATGTTAGTGACCTGGTTAAGGTCGTTACCCGGTATATAGGGTAATGTTATCCTAGTGACCAGTTAGGTCGGAATCTTGGTTAGGATGTTGATATGCTATGTGATCTGTTAGACTGTTTGTCTGATTAAGGATTTGTTATGTGATTAACTGTTGTATGTGCACATGGTTGTTTGACGGGGGTTGGGTTGAGGTGGGTCCTGCTTTGTGCTGTAGGACAACATACCCAGGGCGGACCGGATATTCCGAAGGCCCAATGAGCGGTCCGGATAGGCTGAAGGCCCCAAGAGGGCGGACCAGACGTGCCGAGGCTCGGAGAGTGGACCAGGCCGACTGAAGGCCCAGTGTGGGCGGACCAGTCATACTGTAGACTCAGAGAGTGGACCAGGTGGGTTGAAGGCCCGATGCGAGCGGACCAATCACACTTTAGACTTGATGTACATTGTTGGACTCGAAGGGTGGACCAGGTGGATTGAAGGCCCGGTGCAAGCGGACCAGTCACACAGTAGACCCGATGTGCATGGCTGTTCTATCTGTGATATGTTTGAGTATGTTGATGTGTGGTTGGTATTTTTGGGGGTAACTCACTAAGCTTTCGGGCTTACAGTTCAGTGTATTGTTTCAGGTACTTCAGGAGATCGTGGCAAGGTGAAGGCGTGATCGTACCGCTCCTCATGTTTTATGATTTATGTGATATGGTTCTGGGAGATACTCTATTGTTTAAACTATTTTGAAAACAAGATGTATGAACTTAATGGTTTTTGAATGAGATAAAATGTTTTAATTTGGCTCGAATTTTATGGTCGTTACAACCGTCGTTAGCATACGCATCTGGCTTTGGTGTACTAGGCTTCAAAATTTGGTACTTTGTAGTAGGCATCATCTTTTGGTGTGTCGAAATGTTTAGTATGTGTATTCTAATAGAATGTTGAAAAATCGAAAGATGTTAACTTTGTATTCAATATAAAGTGTACTTTGTTTTCTATTAGAATGATCTAAAATTGAGTTACGTTGGATTTTATATTTAAAATAGACATCAGTCTTTGCTAGTTTATAGTAGACATTAGACTTTGGTACATACATTATATTGGCATATGCTATATTAAATCTAAATTGTATTCTATTAAAATGAAGGTGTAACATCCCAAATTTCGAGTCCAAAAATTTCATTTTTGATTTAATAACAAAACCATAATTATCAACCATTTCATTCATAAACAGAACTGTTATATCAAATCAGAGTATAATCTCAAAACATATTATTTTTATTAGAGTAAACATCCCAGGCTAAAACTCCTTTGGTGTGTGTGCCATGTGATCACCTCGAGCTCTTTCCTCCGCTACCTGAAGTACCTGAAACCAAAACTAAAAACCGTAAGCACGAAGCTTAGTGAGTTCCCCAATCTACCACATACCATACACAATCACATAATACAAGCACTGGGCCTCGCCCGCTACATTGGGCCCCGCCCGGCTCCGGACAAATCTGGCATCAAGCCACGCCTGACTCCTGGCCCCGCCTGGCTTCGAGCCCCGCTCAATATACATATTTGTTTCTCTGAGGCCCCGCCTGTCTCTGGGCCTCGCCCGCTAAACACATACAACATACACACATAACAAGTAGCTAACATACTCTACTATACTACTAATCTAAGGCCTCTCCTAACTAGGGCCCCGCCCTTGTCCTGCTACTGACGAGTCATGAAACCCCGTCCACGCTCCTTCTGATAGTGAGATACGGGCCCCCGCCCACACTCACCTCTCTCCTATCTCGGGCCTCGCCCCTGCTCTGCTACTAATGAGATACGGAACCCCGTCCATACTCTGCTAGTAGTGAGATACGGGACCTCACCCACACTCACCTCCCTACCAGGCACATACGAGTATCACACAGACAAAAAGTATAAACTATCATACAAACATTCCTCAGGCACCCGCCCGACATCAGACCTTGATCCGAAATCACATACTACCATATAGTACCTAGGGCTAACCCCCGGGTCTTCCTACTCATAAACTACATGGGCCGACATTGTGGCCTTAGACCCATTCACATAGTGAGGAGACTCACCTCGCACTGCTGAACCCTGCTGATACTCCTCTGGCTGTTGACTGGCACTTC
Source organism: Lactuca serriola (assembly GCF_051521515.1). Taxonomy (NCBI): domain Eukaryota; kingdom Viridiplantae; phylum Streptophyta; class Magnoliopsida; order Asterales; family Asteraceae; genus Lactuca; species Lactuca serriola. Next base: position 138,392,707 of record NC_136411.1, read on the forward strand.
CCGAACTGCTGACCCTTCGGCTTCCCGAACTACCAATACCAAACATCACTTAGTCCAATACAATACTCCTTCTTAGGGTAAAATGACCATTCTACCCTTAGTCCAACTTGGTCCATATCTAAGGCCCAAAACTAAGGCCCATTACTAGGTAAACTTCGTAAGCCCACTAGTGGCCCACTAATGGCCCAATTTGCTGAATCGGGCCCAATCCTTATAATTGGACTTATCCTAAGCCCAAACATTTCCTTGGCCCATATTATCTAACTTCTGATGACCCACTAAGGCCCAATAACCCAAAGCATGGCCCAATCCGAGGCTCAACAACACAAAGTCCAAACTGACAGATTACGCGGGGCGTACTCCTATGTACGCTAAGCGTACTGGCCAAATGGTGTGTACGTTGGGCGTACCTGTATGTATGCTCAGCGTACTCCCCCTGTTAAGTCACTTTCCCATTAAGTGCTTAATATGCTACTCCAGAAGCTACAAACACAGATCTAAGTCTTTTTCCATGTCCTAATCCATAAAGTCACTGACTTGGTGACTTTACATGGCTCAAACAGACCCAAACTCCCAAAATGACATTCCACTTCCATAAAGAGGGCTAGATCTCATGCATGAACACAAATGGACCATCAAGGTGGCCACTTTCTGCCTTAGGGACTCATTTAGAGCTGAAAATGGCAACTCAAGGTCAAACAAAACGATTTGAGTCATAAAGGTCCAATCTTGGGACCTAAAAGATCCGAAAACTCCATCCTAGAAGATCTAAACATTCAAGAGACAAGTTCAAGACTTTATACCTCAAGAAGGTCTGGAATGAAGCAATAACCCCAGATCTATATCTTATCCTTTGATCTACCACCTTGCTTTGCTCCTTCCTTGCTTGGAAAATGGTTCTATAACACCAAAATGCTCACTAATGGCCACCAAAGCTTCAAGAACACACATGGGAGGATTAGGGTTTTGTGGTGGCTGTTCAAGGGTGAAATGTAGGCTGACCCTTGAGGCTTATCATTCTTTTTATAGTGACATGCCCTAAATTTTAGGGTTTCTGGACTCTGGACGTACGCTGGCCGTACGCCAAAAAGCACCTGCAACCATTTCTCTTATACGCTGGGCGTAACCCAGCCTTACACTGGGCGTACTCGCGCGTTTACCACCTTGCATGCATAGTCCCACCTTGCCATTTATTTCCATTAAAGCTCCATTTCTGCCAATAGCTTCAAGTGTCATAGCTCCTTCGTTCCAAGTCCGTTTCCAACGAACTTTATATCCACGGAAAGGTGGCAAGAAGCCCTACGCTTCTAGCGACACACCCTGGCACAAAACCTCTAGAATAAAAACTCAAGCCCATAAAAGACCAAAACGCCCGTAGCCTTGGCCTCTGCAATCCATAAATGGATACTTTCAGAATACGGTGTTACAGAAGGTAAATTGGTCTTTAACTGAACAAGTATACGTAATTCTAAACGAATGTAAAATGAATAAAAAACATTTGAAATATGATAAAATTAGTGTTATGTTAACAGAAAAATAAAAATTTAAACAATAGTTTATTAAGCAAAAAAAACAAGAAATTAAGAATAAAATAAAGTCATTGTAAACTAGTTATCTTTATTCTTAAGAGGACAATTTCGCTTGTCATGATTAACCATCTATTGACATGATGCACACAATCTCTTGGATTTCAATCCTTGAAGTTGAACCATTTCGTTCTTAGATTTGGATCTTTTCCCTCTACTGCCAGAACCTTTGTTCCGAATATCTGATGGATTCTCAATGTCCACCACATTAGGAATAGTGACATTTAGAAGGTTCTTATAGTAATTGTCTCTGGTGGGAAGTTCATTTGATGGACAATCATCAATATATTTTTTCTTCAACTTATGCTGATCATCGAGATATGCTTGTAACTTTTCAGGATCATGACTCAAACTTGATACACAATTATCAACAATTGAAAAAATTTCAATGGCATACTTGTCAGTATGTAAGTCATATCCGGAGTCCGAGAATCACCTTTTAAGTAATTCTATTGGAATAACATCCCTTATCCAACGTTTCAATATGTATCGTGATGGAATTTCAACACGACTGTAATATTTAAAAACACAAAAAATGTTTCTACACAAAAGGCCAACATGTTTGAAATTCATGCAACTACACACGAAGGTATCTTCTGATGTTGAATGTGTAACCTATAAAAATGGAATATTAAAAATTGAGATGATGTAATTAAATTTCACTTAAATGAAGTGAAATATTATAAAATAATAAAGTATATGTACCCTGAATTCAGTATCCTTCAAAATTCTATCGTAATGATATTCCTACACTGTTTCATCACCTATTTCCTTTTGAGTTTGCCTAGTGATAATGTTTTTTTTCACTAATATAGTAATTGTGTCAACACCATCTTCAGATGACACACACTTTTGGAAACAGGTTTCTCAGATTTTAAAATCTCTTCCTGAACTTGGTAAAAAATGGTATGGGTGTACAGTTTGGATGCATGAACTTCGTATGGAAGATGCTTGATTATTTTAGGAAAAGTGTTAGAAGTCTTAAAATCATTGAAAATCTGATTATGTCTTTTTCGTTCCAAATTAGTCTCAAAAGACATCATAAACATGACAAGATACAAACTAGAAAGGGTATTGGTTTGAAATAACCAGTTTTGGCTTTCGGACAATGACGTAGTTCGCATAAGACCAGACATTGGTATGTCCTTGAAAAATGTTGGGATCCATAATCTACGCAACCTGTACATAGCATTCAACCACTTGTTATTTGTAATATTGAATTCGCTCAACAAACATTCCCAACCAGCCTCAAATGCTTGTGGTTCAATTTTAGAATTCCATATGAAACCATGGAAATGATTACGGAACTCTGGATTGGTAGAAATTTCAATTGATATCTATTCAAAATACATGGATGTGTTAGTATGAATAAGAATTTCTTTGTAATGTAATGAAATGCAGGATATGGTTTGTATTCAATTTGTATTGTGATGGAAGAATGACAATTCTTTATGAACTGGTATGATTCTGATGTAATTAGTATGGTTATATAATTATTATACAAGTATGAGAACTAAATTGTACCTTTTTTGGTAACTTTTTAGTTATATTCCACATGCAAAGTCTGTGTTGTGTCGTTGGAATAAATTCTTTAATAGCTTTGGACAATGTTGGATCCTGATATGATAGTATCAATGTAGGTGGTTTTGTAAATGTCTTCAAGAAGGCCTTAACCAGCCAAGAGTAAGAGTCATAGTCTTCTTTACTCAACATACCAACACCAAATGTTACACATTTTTTATGGTTATCTATACCATTGAGTGGAACAAAAACCATGTTATACCTGTATAGAAAATATATTTTATATAAATGAAAATTAACTACATGTTTTAGTGAGGATAAATTAAGAAAAAATAATAAAAACATACCTATTTGTGTTGAACGTGGCTTCAAGTGATACAACACCCCCAAAAGCATTATAGTTAAACTTAGTTGTCTCGTCGGCCCAAAAAAGTGTATTTAGCTTCTTGTCGACAACTCTATGCTCAAAAGTAAAGTTTGGGACATATTTTTTCCTTTCGATCATTTTGTCAATAAGAAATTTGGAATGCCTCCCACCTACGTAACAATTAAGATTTCTCGTACTATTTTTGAAGTCAGAAACCAAGCCTTGATCATAATGACAACCAGTTATGCCAGTATAAAATCTATGTGTTTTTGTTGCACCAATGTTTTGTTTGGACATGTTGTGAATAAAACTTCCATGTGCGTAATCAAGTATTCTCTTGGCATGTGATAAGTGAATAGTTTCCTTACTAAACAAAGCGTGAGAATGTTTCTTGGTAAAATCTTGAACCACATACTTTACAGTGCCAGGTATTATCTTTAAAACAATCTTTGCTTTGCAATCCACCCTAAATGAATCTTTTCTTCTTTTAGGCTTATTGTGTTGAATGTCCAAAGTATCCACTTTACCAGTGTTGGGCTTGCCTTCACGGTTGCAGAATAAATGTCTTTCCGTAATAACTTTATATGTTGATGTTCTAAGAGTCCCAAGTCTCACATCAAATCCAGCTTCTAATGCATAGTTTCTATACATTCTAACAACATCAACATATAAATCATATATTGATTTGATCTTTGGCTTAATATGATCAGATACTTCGGGAGTCCAATACAGTGAGCCACCAGGTGAAACATAATCATGATCAACAGCTGATTGTTCTGAAAGTAATAAATCATAAATATGTCTATAGTCAAATTATTGGATTAAAATATATGTTACCACGTAGTTGATCGATATTCTATGCTATATCATCGTCATCTGATGAGTAATTGTCAATTTATGCATCTTCAAATTCTGCTAACAAAAGGAATGAAATTAAAAAAATATGGAGTTAAAATCTATTGGTATTGGGAACATTAAATAATTAAAAGAATCACCTTCATTAGATTTACTACTTTCACCAATTGACAGTCCGTCGTTGTAGAGTGTGTCAGAACCAAGGTTGGCATATGAATAACCGCCTTACAAGAAACAAATTCATAATTGACATTTAAATGTTTATTATAGAACACATTATGAAAAATGATATACTTCATATATAACAATAAACTCACAATCATTGATGTTACTAGTATCAACAATCTGCAAATTTACATTGTCAAGTGTATCATACTCAGAAAATTCAAACTCTTCTTGTTGTTCTTCATAATTTATAGGAATTACTTTTTCATCAACTGAAAGTACTTACTCCTCCATTAAATTAATATGATAACATACACCGATCTGTAGAAAGAATAGGAAAATGAATAAAATCTACTTGATCAATAGGAATTTCAATGAACAAACAATCCAAATCGGTGTAACTGATAACACGTGATATCATGGGTCCAAATCGGTGTAACTGATAACACGTGATATCATGGGCTATCATTCATTCATTTTATGATTTTAATTTTTTTAAAGATATCATTCATTAATTGATAATATCTTGTTTTATGAGAATATTTTGTCAATTAGTTTTAGATTTGGTAACTTGGCTCCTTGACATTATGTTTTAAAAATTGAATATATTCTCTAAAATTTAATGGTGATCTGAAATCAAAAGTTAATTACTCATGTAAAAAATTTATGGTAATTACACGGAATTCTGACAGAATGACTACAACATTGGTATTTTAGCAACTAAATACCTGACTATTATAAACAAATTACATGATAAAAAGCTTATAAACAGAATTATACTAATCACAATAATATAATTTTGTTTCACTTTTGTTTCGGAGTACTATTGAACTTAAGAGTTCTGTTATCCTTATAAGCCCACAATTCTGGCAGAATTGCATCGATATTTTACTTTTATTAAATACGTATAATAATTCTGTAAACAATTTAAATTACAAAAATTCTAAAACATCAATATACAAATGGTAAGACTATAAATCTGTTTTCCTTTTCTTTCAGAATTCCAAAATATAAATTCATACAACTTCACATTGCATTATCACATTTAAAATTAAATTGAACATTTAAGTTTGTATTGTTGAATAATTTAAACATAATTGTGAAATATCAAAACAAAAACAAGATTGCTCATTATCTTCTTTAATAAATGAAGGTTTTTTTTTGCCATTTGTCACACTCTTATTCATTTTGCCACATGTCATTTTATGGTTATTTTGAATTAATTTTTTATTCCATATGTAATTTTGTGGTTTTCCTATTTTATTAAATTCCATATGGTATTGAAATTTAATAATAAATGCATATCAATTTCATTAATGAACTTTCCTTATAATTTCAAAATTTTAAAATAAAATCTCATTAATTTGCTTTGATTATTTTATCTAAATGATTTGTTTAAAATTAAAAAACAAAAAAACACTTTAATTTTAGTAATTCATTATTTTTCTCATTTTTATTATAAATTCAAATTTCTCAAATGTTTATACATATTTAATTGTTTTAACTATACCCATGTAATACATGGGGCTCACACCTAGTATAAACTAAAAAAACACCAATTACTATAATAAAATCTACCCATACATCAAATGATGTATGAATTTATTTGAGTTACATAATGAAAATACCTAAAGTTTTTAAAGCTTCTTTGGTAGAATCAACCCATACATATAAGCGAAAACTTATTTTTATTGAAACATAAACTCCAAACAACTAAAGTTCTAGGTTGATTTCCTGGCAAACGGGCACTTTCGCATGTAATCATTCACCAACTTATTACAAATCGAACATCTTCTTTTTCGAATCTTACTTGCATTCGTCAGAGGAGGATCCATTTGAACATTGAAATCGTTGTTTGGTTGTTGTTGAAAAAAATTATGATACTAACACATATTGTATCGAATTTGTTAATTATATAAACACAAACTGTAATTCATTTGTACCTGATCTTGATTATTGTTCGGATGCTCCATTGCAATTTCAAAGAAAAAAAACGAACGAGGATGATATACATGAAGTCAGACGTTCAGAGATTATATATGGGTTAAAGGATAATGAATACAAATTATAATTATATCTATAATTAGGCTAAAAACAAGGGATTTGATTGGGAATAATATCTAATTAATTAATTTATTATTTTGGTTTAGAATGATCCCTACATCCACACAATATATGTGGATCCACATTTGAACCTATACACACACACAACGAAGAATTTGACGTCAACAAGTTTAGATTAATAGGTGTGAAAAAGACCACCAAAGTTTATTATGGAAAATGACTTTCTTCTATTGGTTTTATTCAATTTAACTAGTTTAACTAGGTTTTAAGGGTACAGTTTAACCAGTTCAACCATTTTTTTATTAAAAATACTAAGGTATAAAAAATCCTTAAATCATATTGAAGTTAGTCACTGACGAATACAAGAAACAACTCAAAATCTAAAAAAAACAAGCTTGATATCGGTTTTGAAGTTATCAACTTGTAACAACCTTCATGGCTTTGTTCTAACAAATGCTTTCTATTTTGGGCAAGTACTAAACTCAATTTATCCTTATGAGTACATGTGTGAAGCTATAAAATATTATAATTTCCTCATACTTGCTTAAATGCTTCATGAATATGAGAGGCAGAACCAGGAATTTTCGACAGGCGTATCACAATTTTTTTCCTGATAAAATATAAAAAGTAATACCAGATTAACCACAAAAAATTCATTGGTTATATTAAGAGCAATACCAAAGAGGTACACGTACATTCATATTATAAACGTTTGATATTGACAAGTTTATAAATTCCTCCATGAACATTAACAAGTAAAAATACGAAAAAAACCAACAATAAAAAAAGAAGTCAATTTAAAAGGACAAAGTCTATGTATGTTGTGTCCATCCACATCATATTTTAGATATAAGCAGTAAAACACTCAAATATTATTAGCCGTAATCATAGATACCCAATTTGTTTCGATCTAGTCCTTTATGCATAACATCAAACACTTGTAAGAGATATTGGAATAACCCTCAACACTTACCAATTTCCAGAAATAAGGATTACCCAAACAAATTAAAGCTTATCAACATTTGTAGATGAGATTGATTATGAAAAAAAGAAACAACAATACAGAAACCCATTTGGAATCTAAGTAAAAAATGAATTAGGAAAGGATATGATATTGTTGAGTTAAATTTGACTCCTTCAAGACAATCTTTAGGATATCTTTGAATAAATCTCTAGTTCCTAAGAAAAGGGAAGCATAATTTTGAGAATAAATTGGGTTAAGATTGAATCGAGAAAATAGTCTTCCTAAATAAACATTGAATTGATTTTGATCAAGTAAAATTGAGTGTAAAAGTGATTATTTGAAGAACCATTTTTAACAAATCATAATTTTGAGAAGAAAGTGGGTTAAGAACACGTACTTATATGATCCTTCATTTAATCATCTTTCTTTGCAAGGTCTAAGAAATAGCACCTCGGAAATCTAGTATTAGCACTAGAGAAACATAAAAGAAAATATATTTCTCGAACAAACTTAAGGGGTAGCACAGGCTACCACTGGTTACAAGTTGGTTCCGCCACTGCCAAATAGTTAAAACCAAAAACAAAGTTCTAACTTGGGTTATGGACAGTTGTATTATGTTTTGAGCTACTTTAAAGAATGTAATTTTTATAAGATGTTGGTATGGTTAGGACTCAACAAAATAACCTATACAAACAAGCATGCTAACCCAAAAACCATACACAACACTATACATACAAAAACCCAAGTAAAAAACCCTAAAAAAAGAAAAATGTCTCCATTCAATGTGTATATGTTGAAGATACACCCACTAACACAACATGTTAGTAACAATTCTAATGATTCATAGACCTATTGGGTTATACATAAAATACAATTAGTGTTCAAAATGACAAGAACAATTTAAGAGGGACTAATTTGTTAATTAATCATAAGTACGATGACTTAATTAGAAAATTGAAAGGTTGAGAGGCTTATTATGTTATTAATACGTGTTTGGATTATTACCATATATTATTAATAATGTATTATTGTTTTGAAATTCAAATAAAACATATAATAAAATATAACAAATAGAAGGATAGAAACGTTTGACTTCTCTCATATCTTGAATAATTCACATGTCCCTCATAGTCTCTCCAAATCTCTCAAATATCTTTCCTTTTTTGCAGAAACAAAGGAACACACACAACTTTAGTTTGATTTTTGGTGACCAAGAAACAACAAGGCATATTTGCTCGTTTGTTCGATTCTCATTTTGGAGTGCGACTTTAATAAATGAAATCTCATTTATGTTCTCTAGGCCATCCACCAAGTTGAAGAAAGGTATCCATTTAATTCTTCTTGTAGTTAGTCTTTTCGTTGTTTGAATTTTATGAACACAGGTCCAATAGCTAGATCATGATATTTTGATAAATTCCTCCCTGTTCTAGTTTTGATTTGTAAATTTTGATTGAGCATCATTATCCAACAGTGATATAAGAGCATCGTGTTCATCATTTCTTGCATAACAAAAAAATTTATTTTGATGATAATTTATTAAGTATGATCTTGTACACACAAATGTGAAGTTATGTGTACCATATATACATATAGAAATTTCAAAAGGTTTTAAAAACAATAATAATATACTAGTTGTGAGACCCATGTATTACATGAGTTAATTTTTTTTTAAAAGTTAAAAATAAATGTATAAATATTTGAAAACTTTGAATTTATTAGAAAATAAGAAAAATAATGAATTATCAAAATTGAAATGTTATTTTGATCTTTTAAATTAAAGAAATAATTTAGATAAATAAACAAAATTTTTTGAAAATTTAAAATTATAAGGTAACTCCATTAATGAAATTGATATCTATTTATTACAACTTTTATTGTAATTATTACATTAAAATAGTATGTGGAATTTAAAAAAATAGAAATGCCATAAAATGACATATGGAAAAAAATTAATTAAAAATAACCACACGATGACGTTTGACAAAATATATGAGAATAAGACATGTGACAAAAAAAGCTTCATTTATTAGAATATATATATATATATATATATATATATATATATATATATATATATATTGTAGTGACAAAGAACATGGTTTGGCATGCGGAATTTAAGTTTGCACAACTGAACATGGTGATTTGGGTGCTAAAAGATATATTCGATCATAGTAAATGAGTACAAAAATGGATCTAGTCTAGAGCTTCATAAATATCTCACTCATTAATCACTATGACTACATCTCTCAAGCACACCTCTACAAGTGGACAAACCCACGTTATATGGAGGCGTTTACATGTCTCTCTCTCACTGTCACTAACAAATGGGTCTAAAGGCTAATGCACCACATGCAAGTGAGTTTTACAAAAGTCAAACATTTACAAAGTCAATCATGAATAACTTTGCACCCCAACATTCTCCCCCTCAAAGTTAGGAATGAATGACCCACTTTACATCTTCAAAAATCAAGCACTACGCGGTTCGAGCCTCAAAGGTGACATATGTTGAAACAAACTTCAATATTCAATTCTTCCATGATTCTTCAATTTGGGCTCTAGGATGTGAGACCATACAATCCGAGCAGCAACGAATGATCAAGAGTATTCCAAACTCCAAATAATCACCCATAAGTTGCGCACAAAAAAACACCCCAAAATTCTTCAATAAATCCAAACCCATTTCGAATACATCACTTCCAAACTTCCAATTGCATCATCTCGTGGGCTTCAAAACTTCAAGATCACTTCGGTCTTCAAATCCGTGTAATATGAAAAATTCAAGTTCGAATTTCCATATAAAACTTCTCCCCCTTTTTATAATCGAAATTTGATTATAAAACTCCAAGGAAAAAGAACGTGCTCTATTTAGAATTTTTCATGTCAAAACTCCCCCTTAACATGTGGCATAAACTCTGTGCTTCAATCTGGAAAACCCAAAAAATAATAAATTTTTATTGTCATTCACGGATTGCCTTTGACAAAATTTCTCAAAAATGGGTAGAAATTGTCAATTTTAAAATTCTGCAGTGATCCGTTGCGCCCAAAACAACCAAATATGCAAAACTCTCCCCCTTTTCCAAATCTGGGTAGAAAGCGTTAATTTGCACAAACTGCAGGGACCTGAAATGCATTTTCTTCAATTTCAGCAAAAACAGTCCTTTTTCGAATTTGGGTATGAACTGCCAAACATTCGAAATTTCAGGGGCTGAATTCGAAAAATTCTGCTTTTTGATCAAAATGTTCAAAACTTTTGCCAATCATTCGAAGCCTTGCCCCAACATTCGAAGTTAAACCATTTGTGTCACTTCGTTAAAAGAGCAGGGACCAAAATTGTAACTGTTCGGTTTCTTCTCCAACTCACCGATTCACTTGGTGCGAAGCGACGCTTCGTACAAAACTGCATCCAACACACACGATATATATATATATATATATATATATATATATATATATATATATATAGAGAGAGAGAGAGAGAGAGAGAGAGAGAGAGAGAGAGAGAGAGAAAGTTAGGTTCAAATGTTTTTAGCAAATAGTGTGTGACTAAATGCACCAATGAGAATTCAAAAATAATAAATCATTAAATAAATTAAAAAAAGGTATAATGGTAAACTTCCTATATCTAATTATGGTAAAAAATAATTCAATGAATATCTTCTTAATTAGTTTAACCCTACAAAGCCCACATCCCTAACCTTAAAGAGTACGACGGCTTCCTTAAATCATCAATATCTCAGTTCCTCCTTTCCACCAGAAATCATCGATACCTCAATTCCTCCTTTCCACCAGAAATCGATTCTTTCACAGCTGCATGTTCGTCGGCCTATTATGATCGGAAAGAGGCTAGAAGTGAGGGTTCAGTGGTGCTGGTGGATCGCTAGCATAGGCGATGGAGGGAGGCCGGTAGCGCAGGGCTGCTCCCCTCGGCTCCATTCTTCTTCTGGTCCGATTGTCTTGAAACACGAGGGGGGTTGCAAAATTGGGAGTTGTAAGGCGACAGTAAGTCGTATGGGGTGGTGGCAATCGGCAGGTGGGTGGAATCGGTGATGGAGGAAGCTGTTCAACAATGATTCAATCAATAGGTAAAGGCTCCTTTTTTTCTTTTTGTTCTTGTTTGATTTGGCAGAATTACATAGGTGTTCGTTTGATTAAGAATCGATGGATGTTTGTAGAAATGCCTCAAAGAGAATTTGACAGCTTTGTTGTAGAAATGGCCTAAAAGAAATTTTGATTCCTATGTTGCACGCCAGGTGTTTGTAGAAATGCCTCAAAGAGTATTTCTTTTATTTTCATCATTAAACCTTTTGATATGTTTTTTTTGTTGTTTTATTAACTCCTTGTTTGTTAATTACCTGAGTAACATCAATCTTTTCTATTGGTATTTGATTCTTTTAATCAATTTAGGGTGAAGATTTGATTAAGGGTTTATAAGAGATTTTCACAAATTTGAGACATTTTAGAACTTAAACATTGTATGAATGAGAAAACTATTCTCAAAAGCATTTGTAATCACCTGATTAAATAAGCAATATGTGGAAAATATCAAAATCTAACCTTCTAATATTTGAAAATTATTAAACTTAACATGTTTCACTGTTCACAATTTTATAATCTTGATTTAGTAGCAAATTTTATGTAATCTATCAGAATATATTCTATGTATTCTTCCAGAATATATAAAATGCTAGGAATTGCAAGTAACATTATAGTAATTCTGACAGAATGCATTTATACATTCTATGCTTTAGAATGTTTATATATAGAGAAATACGATTGCAAATGGAAAATCACATGCTTTTAATTCTTTATAGTGGCATGTAAAGTTATAACTAGCAGATTTTATTCTATGTATTCTGCGAGATTGTATTCTATGTATTATGCAAGATTATGTTCTGTATATTCTACCGGAATGAATTATATGTATTCTCCCAGGATGTATAAAATAATAGGAATTGCAAGCAACAAGTTTTTAACCATTATTAGTTTTTGTTGCATTTGTGATAGGAATGGTCGGAAGAATGGCTTGAAGACCTGATAAGAATGAGTTGAAGAATGAGCCAAAGATTGATGACACTCACAGTTTAAGAATGTTCTTATTTTTTAAGAATTACACTTGTATTTATTCATTAACTGTATATTCAAGAATGCTGATTTTTTATGATATTTTTTTAGAATATGTATAAATATATTACATTGTAGAAGGCTATTAGTATGTAAGAATATGTATGAATTTCTATTTAAGTTCGAATGTATATGAAAATATTAAAATGTTGTTATTCTTCAACTAGGAGTTCAAGAATTCTGTTATTCTTCGTTAATATTCTACTAGAATTAAACTCTGAAAGAACATCATTCAAACAAAAATTCATTCTGACGGAATAAAATCGGTTATCTTTACAAATTATGTTTAGAATTAATTGAAATTAATTTAAAAAATTAAGATTTTAAAATTAGAAGTGTTAATGATCCCTTAAAATCCGAAAATTACATTTTTTAAAATAGGTTAATTGACCAAAATGCTCTTTTTCTAAAATTTGTGTGATTATATGGTACATACTACTTTATTGTAATATCATAGACCCTCAGATCATAATCATTGATTTTATTCATCCGGTGGTCCAGATCTGTGCATTCTGGCACACAATAGTTAGTAAAAACAAAATAACCTAAGCCTATATATATATATATATATATATATATATATATATATATATATATATATATATATATATATATTCAACCAAACATACTCTCTCCTCTTCATATGAAAATCATCTTCCCAAACACACGAATTCGAAGAATACGAAGACTTATATATGAACAGTAACCCTTCTTACATTTAGATCACCCTTCGTTCAAACAACAAAACATTTTCCCAGTTCATTGTTTATCTAAAATCACAGACCCTTCGATCATTCACTCTTTTTATCCCTTCGTATCTAAAATCTTCAAAACCAAATCACAAATCGACCATCTGTTCGTTATTAATCGTTGACCATCGAATCGTTGTTTTTCATTCACCAACCTAAAGCATCAATCATCCTTCGCATACGACCCAAAGAGAATTCGATTTCTACTCATTTGATCACATACCTTCGTCGATTAACCTAATGAGCTCCATCGATTCAATCCTTCGACAATTACTCCTTTGAAATCGACTCCAAAATTCCAATTTTATACCCAAAACAATTTCACAATCTTCGTTTCTCAGTTATCAACAGCCCTTAGAAATCAAAATCCAAAATTATCGCGAATCCAAACATCCGTTCTTCGCTTTTCAATCGATTTTCAAATCACATTAAACTCCCACAACAAATGGACTTCTTAATTCCAAATCAAACCAGTGAAAATCAATTTTGATCTAAAATAGAATGTTGACTTTCGTCTTTGACCATAAAAAAATGTTGTTCTTCATCTGTTCTTGATTTTTCATCACAAAAATCATCGAATATTAAACGGAAATTCTCAATTTCAAAATCATAAAGTGATCATCATCGATGTAGAAGAATATTGATCACATGCTTAGAATCATACCCGAAAATCATCAATTTACAGAACTAATGAGAAGTGATAAAGAAATCAATGAAAGACTTTAGATATTTGAATGAACAGATGACAAATCGTAAGGTGAAAAACATCACATATGTTTATCTTTATTTGACGATTTGGAATTAATTTTGTATACAGTGATGGATTGATTTACTTTTGGGCTTATCAAATGAAGATATTAATTAGATCGAATTGGGCTCAAGTATGAATTAATATACAAATTGAATTAATATACAAATTGAACTTGGGCTTATTCTGGACTAAACGAATAGAAAACATGAATCAATCTCGATGAACAGTAACATACGCTTATATTCGAATCAAATACAAGATGCATTTTGGACTCGGTTTTGATTCAACACAACAAATTCAAATTTAGAATTAAATCAAACAAATGGATTCGAGATTGGATTAGGCTCGATCAATGAAAAATTTATTGGATCACAACAAATGGGTTTTTCAAGAAAAATTTGATCCAACGAGTCAAACGATCACAAATAAAAAACGCAACGTACGATTCAATGAAATTAAGAGAGATCATAGAGAGAGACTCACAAAAATTGCCTAAATTGCGACAAAATTTGCCAAACTGAGAATCGTTCTTCAAAAATCACCTTGATCTTGAAGACCCGCTCTGATACCAATTGTAGTGACAAAGAACATGGTTTGGCATGCGGAATTTAAGTTTGTACAATTGAACATGGTGATTTGGGTGCTAAAAGATATATTCGATCATAGTAAATGAGTACAAAAAGGGATCTAGTCTAGAACTTCATAAATATCTCACTCACTAATCACTATGAACTACATCTCTCAAGCACACCTCTACAAGTGGACAAACCCACCTTATATAGAGGTGTTTACATGTCTTTCTCTCACTCGCACTAACAAATGGGTCTAAAGGCTAATGCACCACATGCAAGTGGGTTTTACAAAAGTCAAACATTTACAAAGTCAATCATGAATAACTTTGCACCCCAACACACACACACACACACACACACACACATATATATATATATATATATATATATATATATATATATATATATATATATATATATATATATTAAAAAAATCAAATAAGAACTTATAAATGTAGGAACCATTTAGGAACCCAAAAAAGTTAAGAAAACTTTTGTCAATAAGAAATATTTAATCCAATCTTATAAACATCCCATCATATTTTAAGTTGAGCTAAATTAGATATACTATTTTTCTCTCAACATGGTCTAAGAACAAAACCCTTCCCTCATTTCCTTTTACACCTGTGATGAATAATATTGCCATCATCGACCATCATTATCGTTGACCCCTAGATGTCGACATTTTCATTAGATCAACCATGAGCCAACACCATTGTTTTCATCAAATTTGTCATGTTCATCAGCTCTTTCCAACGAACGCTGCTACCACCATGAACTAACACCTCCGATCTGACTTGTGTGGTCAGATGTGATTACAAATGATGAAATCTCACAACCCTACCGCCTCTTGACTTCTTAAACTATCAAATATGATGAAAATTTCACTCCATTTCTCTAGATCTATGAAGTTACGAGGATGATCCAACACAACCGCCTCCAGATCTATAAAATTTCAGTGAGGATGCACCACAACCACTTTAAATATATAATTTCCGACACCACCGCCTCTAGATCTATGATTTCCGACATCACCGCCTCCAAGTATATGAAGTTTCGACGAGGTACCACCAGATCTACCACCACCACGATATCTACTACCTATCACCACCGCTAAACACCACCATATTTGTTCCAACATGCGGTGCAAAGAAAATGTTTGATAAAATGCCTCAATGAAATTTGGTAAGTTATTAAGTTGTGAACGATTGTTCGAACTAGAGTATTAAACTATGAATAAGTGTGTCTGAACTGATGTGTAAAATGTGAATGAGTGTCCTCAACGGATGTATTTGAATATGGATTATAAAAAAGTGATTTTTTTTGTGTATATATGCACATATTTAGATCCGCATATATGTATATCAGAAAACGTGCTTATATACATAGAAAAAAAATCACTTTTTAATTTTTTTCTAGCAAATTAAGTGCTTAATAAGTGACTTAATGGGTGGTATTTAAAAAAAAGGTTAAATGTCTCAAAGTATATAAAAAATAGAAATGTTCTCGGGTTTTCACAAATGTTTGAACTCTCAAATGCTAACCTTATATATATATATATATATATATATATATATATATATATATATATATATATATATATATATATTCTCCCGCTTCCTACAACAATTTCACCTAGCTTATCAGACGCCATGTCACCTGCCTACTTAACGACACGAGAAACTCACATGTATTAGCTCGGAGAACTAGCTGCAAGCAAGTATTGAGAAGTTGAATAAGCGGTAAATCAAGCTCTAAATAACCTATACAATTTACCACTAATAACTAGGCATGTCAATTGAGTTGGGTTTGGATTGGCTGGTCACGGGTTGGGAGGTTGACGGGTCAGAAAACATAAACTCAACCCAACCCATATAATATATGGGTTGACGGGTTGTTGGGTCATGGGTTAGTGGGTTGGAAACTTCAACCCATCCCAACCCATATAACTCGTTTAAATATACGGGTTTGCAGATTCACAAGTTAATGGGTTAAACGCAACCCATATAACCAATTTAATAAATAAGCAACACATTCTAAAAATAAGGTTTTTCAACTTAAACTCATAAAATGATTAAAGTAATTAACATAAAAAAAGTTTTCAATATAAATTCATAAAGTCAATAACATCCAAATAAAAATGAAAAATGAAAACATTCATAAAAAGTGGATGTGTTCTTCTTTCGTGACTTGTGGAAATAACGACATATATTTTTTCTTTTTCTGATTAGCGAACCGCAAATACAGATTAATCATATATAAATATGGAAGGAATACAATGATACGGAATATTACGAATACGAATGGAAAAAATCAAATTTCATATATATATATATATATATATATATATATATATATATATATATATATATATATATATATATGGGTTGACGGGTTGACCCGCAAACCCAAACAGATAACCCAACCCAACCCATGAAATAATCGGGTTGGTGGGTTGACAGGTCAAAACCTCAACCCAAATTACCCGTCTATTTTCGGGTTGGGTCAGTGTCGGGTTACGGATTGGGTCGAAAGTTGCCACCCCTACTAATAACTTGTTGGTTCACAAAATTTAGTCCATACTTAACTATACTTGTTTAGCAATTCATTTTAATTACACTTTCTGTACTGCAGTTCGTTCGAGCCATGATCTACCCCGTTACATGCATTTTCAGAGAAAGGATTTATAAAGGGAATTACTATCTCTTAGCTTTACATGGATACTAAGCACGCATGCACACGATGTTTCTATGATTTACTATGGATTTTACAAGTTGATAGCATCAATGTGCCAACTTAGACCAGTTTGTGAAAAACGCATCTTGCACCAGATTAGGAATTGAAATCAGGTTAAGTGATCTATAAATGGGGAAAGTAGGCTCACATATATTTCTAATGACAAAAACCTCACCTTCAAATGATTCTTTTATGATGTTTTATGATTTTTACAACCTATAACTGCAGCAGTCTAGTTCAGCTCGACAACTCTAGACAAATTGCACTGTTTAACCCTATTAAACTTAGAATCTGAATATAAAGTCCAGTAATGAAAGAAAGCAGACTCCTAATCCTTCTAACTTTTGCCTCATACGATATTTTTACTATTTATTATGATTTTTACAAAATAGGGTAAAAATTTCATGATCACCTAACCCTAGGGTTAGTGTTTTCGATCCAAGCACCCAACCCTATGGCTAGGCTTCAGACCTATACAAACACTCATGAATGATCTATTATGCATCAACTTGCACCAAAAACAATTTTTCTTCTTGCTGAAAATACAACCTTGTTCCATAACCTATATCTCGAGCTCTATTCATTGAAATCACAATCCATTCGGTCAAAACCTTCATGTATATCTTAGAATTCTGTAGTCCAAAAATTACGATGATCCAACGGTTCAATATCTAGGGATTGTCCGAACACTTAGGCTATGTCTTCAAAAGCGGGAAATCCGAGAATTCCCTTTGATGTCGTTGATAACAAAAAAGGAGGGAGAAACGGAGGCTAGAGTTTTGGACAAAAATCCAAAGAGAAGGGACGGAGTCAGCTTTGACTTCCCTTTCTCCATTAACCACAAAGCTGACTTTGCAAGAAAATATTGTTGTTCTTTCTCTCCTTGCCTCTCTATTTTTTGATGATTTATTGCTGAAAGATATAAAAGATAAGAAGAAAGGTGAATGTGTGTTGTGGGTATGTAAGTATGTTGCTATTTTGTGAATGTTTTATAAGGTACATGTCCATTTGGCATTTATAAGTTTAATTCTTTTTTTTATTCTCCTTGGTTTATGATTTCCATCATTTCGTCAATCAATCATACGCAAGGTGTCTCCGCTACCATCTTCGAGTTGAAGGAACAATCCGACATTGAGGTTGTTGTATTAAGTGTAGGAGGTTCAAGATGAACATGAAAAGTTACTTGTTGTCTTCTCCCGATCCTATCAAATTTTAAATTTGGGTGTTTCAAAACTCTATATGATGATATCATGCTAAGTGTTTGTTGAAATGAAGATGTGATAATTATAACCAAGAACATTGTTCCAACCACTAAATAAAACAATGTTGTTTCATATTTGTGACGATTGATGTTTGGAACTAGAAACTTCATGGTTAGTTGGTCGGATTCCCTTGATCAATCTTGTGTTTACATGTTTTTGATGCAAACACATACACATACACATTTATGATTAGAATCATTATGTTATTCCCATGTTTTTGTGTGTTCTTTCATATTTCTTACGAGTTGTTCAATTTCAACCAATCTTGTCCAGATAAGGATGTAATGGATTACATCTATGTGCATCATCAGGCAGCTTTCGATCATCTTGTTTTGAAATGAACAAAGTTATTGGTGAGTTTACATTTCTTGAAAAATTACACAATTCATTATTTTTAACATTTTCATATAATTTATCTTTGCATTTTTTGTATGCTTATATTAGGACCCACCTTATAGACAAAATGGGTATAATCATGCAGGGATGGAGCTGGAAAGCTATCAGCTATGGATATCTGGATAATCTTACCGGATGAGATGAGAACATTGTGACTAGAGGAAGGTATAAAAATTCCAAAACCAATTAGAAGAGAAACTTCTAATGGGGCCATGACGTAAGTTCTTCCAACCATCTTTTTATAATTTGGATTATTAATTACTTAATTCATATGTGAATGCTCTCGTTTAAGTTATAAAGTTTGGTTGGTAAAGAGCATCGTTTTTCGTTTTTCTTTTATAATAAGTTACCTTTTTAAAAATAAAATACGTTTATTGGTATTTTGAAAACAAATGACATCGTTATTTTTCAAAAAATAATGATATAACCTAAAAATGAAAAATCAAAGTGGATTTATAAGTAACAATTTGCTTAAAGGATGCACGTTCTCTCAATTTTTATTTTCATCTATTCTTTTTCAAATTTAATATTTAGACCAATAAATTAAAACATAATTTAAATCGTAATTAGACACGCAAAAATCCAATTCTATAATAATATAACATTAAACGAAAAAAAATATTGTGAATATTGGGATAATGCCTTACCATGATACATCCCTTTCTATCTCGAATTCTCGATCATACATCCTTAAAAAGATGAAGAATTAAAATTAATTCGTTTCAATGGCTCCACTCGTTTCATTTTATGTCCCAATCATATCTCTTCCTTTTAATATCAGGATATCATGTTCGACTTTTTTCCAACATTTTTAGGACACTTCATGTCCTTCTTTACAGAAATAATTAAAATTTATATTCATTTTCTTTACAAAAATTATATACGGCGAGTAGGATGCTAAAAATACCTTAACGACAATTACTCTTCTTTAAGACAATCTTATTTAATAAGAGATGATATAACAAGAAACCTTGTATATATTGCCAAATTCAAAAAAAAAAAAGGAATAACGCAAATACTTTGTAAAAATAAATAAAATGAAGTTTTGGTTTAATCCGAAAAACAATATATAACTCTTTTTTAATATGGACCGGCTAATAACTTAAAATTCAGATCTTTGTAATTTGAAGAATTATATAAAAATACAAAATCATTAAAGTTACAATTATAAGAACCTTAGTTGTAACTAGACCTGTCAAACGTATCGTGTCGTGTCAAGAAATTAAACGGGTTGAGAGTGCTTGATCTTGATCCGACACGTTTAATTATCGTGTCGTGTCGTGTGAACCAGTTTATTTTTGTGTCGGGTTTCAGGTTAAGGTTTATACCTTATAAATATGTTGTGTCACGTCGGGTTGAAACATTTTAAAGGTTGAAAAGTAAGAGT
This sequence comes from Lactuca serriola, assembly GCF_051521515.1. Lineage (NCBI taxonomy): Eukaryota > Viridiplantae > Streptophyta > Magnoliopsida > Asterales > Asteraceae > Lactuca > Lactuca serriola. The sequence continues at coordinate 138,413,203 of NC_136411.1, forward strand.
CATGGAGGAAAAAAATGAAAAAGTGAAATGCTGGAGTTGGGAAGTGGAACGGCAAAAAAAAATTATAGTAAGTTTAGAAAGCAAAATGGAAAGAGTTAGAGTTAGAAAGCAAATGCGATAGGTAGTGAGGAGGAGTAAAATTAAATCACTTTGAAAGTTTGAATTTTGCTTATAATTCTTGAGTTTAGGCCACTAGAAATGTATAATATTTAAAATATTTATAAAAATATGAAATTTATAAAAAATTATATATAATTAAACAGGTCATATTCGAGTTGGAAGTGTTGACCCTAACCCTACTCGTTGAATTATCATGTCGTGTTGTGTCATCCCATTTACATAAACGTCTCGAAATCTCTTACCCAAACCCGCTAACTTCGTATCGGGTTGTCATGTCGTGCAAAATTTTTTCAGGTCTAGTTGTAACAATCTAACTAGAAAATAATTCATGCATATTTCTTGTAATTTTGTTTTAAGTTCAATTTTTTTAGGTACTCATGGTATCATTTGTGTTTGAATATCCAAAAAAAACCCTAATATTTTGAGGTAGATTACGGTTTAATCCAAAATTATTTATTTTACTAAAAAAAGGAAAGATTACAGGATCACCACCTTTTCCATCGCCGGGATCACCACAAACATCTTTATCGGAGGTCGGATAGAAACCTACAAACATTTTCCAACCAATGATGACGGTAGCCACCTACGATAACACCACTGCCATCACCCGATCACCATCACCACTTTTAATGTTTATAGGAGTTTGTTGCACATTGTATGAGATATGGATGATTCCGACGGATTGTGAAGAGGTTGTCGTAGGTTGCTACCGATGATGTTGGGTGGAAAAAGTTAGTAGGGTTTACGTCGAACCTTCGATAAAGGTGTTTGCGGTGATCCCGATGATTTTCGTTGATGAGAAGTGGTGCTTTTGTGCATTTCGAAAACTTTGTAGTGAAACCAATAAAATTAAAACTAACTAATATCATACAATAAAAATAAATTAATAATATAGTAAATAATATTTATTATAAAAAGAAAATAATAAACTAAAAGTAATATTCCAATAAAAATAATTAATCCAAAAAAAAGAATTAAAAATTTAACTAAAATAAATTAATAATATGATAATATATTATTTATTAGCATATAAATATTATAAATTAAAAAAATATTTATTAATATATAATAATCCAATAAAAAAGAATTACTTTAATAAATAAAATTAACTAACATAAATTAATAATCCAATATAATAATATTTATTAATATATAAATATTATATATTAAAACAATATTTAGTCTTATAAAGTAATCCAATTAAAATATCCGATAACAAACAAATAAAAAAAATTTAATTAAAAGAAATTAATAATCTAATAAAACAATATTTATTAATATATAAATAGTATATATTAAAAATAACATTTATTAATATATAATAATTTAATAAAAATAAAAATGAGATATGTAGAAATGTTCCTTATACTTTGGTTGTAGAAATAGTCTGTAAGGGTCAAACAATCATTATAAAGAAAGTTAACAAACAAGTTGTCAAAGTTAACAAATAGTTGAAAATGAGTAAATCTACAGCTTTTCAAAGGTTTGGACTGTAACCATATAAAATGAGAAACCACAAAGACTATTTTTGCAATTTTGTCAAACCAAGGCCCACTTTTTACAGGTAAGTGGAATCTTTATGCTCAAAATTCCGATTCAATGAGGGGCTACTTAATGAAAAGACAAACCCGCTACTAGAGCGGAAGAAGGATTATATACTCTATTTGACAGGTCCAACAAGTCCGTCTTCAAAGAAAGCCTTCATGAAAGCTGCAACAGGATAAATGATATCCCCTCTTCTCGCTCTGTCTGCTTAATGCCTTCTATTGAATCGAATGGTGCCATTTCCCCACTCTTCTTTGATCCGTATTAGGGCCGAGTGGCAGCCTCGACCCGAGCGGAAGTGCGATGTGTCTGGAAACTCGGGATCGTAAATGGACTCGGCGATTCTACCCTACCTTTTTCCCAGGATTTGATTGCTGCTTGACGAGAATTTGGCCGGTTTCAGAAAATTTAGCTGATACCCTTTTTTTTTTGTTAATTTCGTCAAAACGTTAAGGCTTTTCTAAAGATTATGTTATTTTTAACCAACAACAAAAGAAATACAGTCGTTGCTGAATTCTAGGAATACAAAGGTGCATTAAGTACCCTCATATTGCTTATTGACAACTTCAAACTTTCTATGTTCATCTTATGCATCGTTATGTGTGTTATGGTGAGATGCATTTTGTGGGAGTTTTCTGATGTTGGTGTTCCTCTTATGTGTGACATCCCTAAAATCACGGCCAGAAAAGACCGATTTTGTTTATGCTTTTTTATTTTATTTTAAAATCACAGTACTTCTTTTAATAAAAATGTTGCGGAATTTGTTCGTAGAAAAACATGATCAAATACGTTATTAAAACATTTTCGAAGAAACGTATTTTATTAATTTTAAAACATTTGGGATGTCATTGTCAATACAGAAACATAAACATAAACATAACTTACATTTATTTACACTAGTGATCTACATCTCTTTAATCTCTCAGTGTAATGTGACTTCATATCAACACCTGTGATATAAATAAACTGAGTGGGTCAGGTTGGGAAACCTGGTGAGTACATAGGGTTTTCAATCCACAATAATATAATTATTATGTTTAAACATCAAACAATCAACCCAATTTACCAAGAATTCGTAACTTCTTCATACAGACTCCGTTTTCGTCCATCTTTTTACCGTTGAGTTCCTATTAGTGAGATCTTCAACTCTCATTTAGGTCGCGTAAGCCAAAAACCGCTCGAACTAAAATTCGAGTTTCGGGCCGTGCACTGCTAAGCCGAATCTTAGAAAAATCATAACTTCTTCATACGAAGTCAGATTTGGGCATTCTTTTTATGGATTTTCTCGGTTTTACAAATTCTATGACTTTCTTTTTGGTCTCTAAGGCTAAATCTCGCTCTATCGTAAATTCACTATTTACGCTTCCCGGTGTCGTGCCGGTTTTGCCGTAAAACTTCGACGGGCCATAACTCCTTCGTTATAACTCGGATTTAGGTGTTCTTTATATGTCGGAAACCTTGAGACATATTCTAAAACTTGGTTAAGACTATTTATTATAAATAATATTTTTCCGAAAAGTCATTTTCACACTTATTGCCTCTAAATTGATTAGCCCGGATCTACGGGCGTTACAATTATATCCCCCTTAGGATGATTACGTCCCGGAATCATCAACGATACAGGATAGTATAATGAATCCATACGTTATCTCTTCATCCTAGGTAATAATTGTAACTTCCTCATTTCTTCGAATGAGTATCTATCTCTTGGACTCCTTGACTGCAGGCGGTGCTCGATCTTGCACTTGCTCGTTAGACTTTCAATCATGACCTTCGTGTCACAACCTCATTCTTTATCAGAGACTCCTGCTTCTTATTAACAAACTTAGGATAAGTTAATTTGATTTCTACAATTGACCGATGTGTCATATTCTAATGACCTATCACCGTATGTAGCAACGCTTAGACTCAGGTCTCTTAGAGTCAAATTACGGAATGGAATATGCCTTCCTTCATGGTCTAATGTGATGTAATCACATGTAGCATTTCTAGCTACCAACTTCTTTAACAACGAGCGCGATACTTCTATTGATCGCTTTGATTTCAATCGTTTGGGTTAAGTCGGACGCTACATCAAACTTGGTTCTCTGAACCACGTAACCTACTCATCGTAGTCGGACTCAATGTGATATGACCACTAGGGTCGGGATAACAACAATCTTATTAGTCATTACCGAAACAATGGTAATGACATACTTGAATAAAACGAAATCAATTACTAGTTTTTTGGTAACTTTGTGACTTTCCCTGATCCAAGTTTGAGTCCTGTGCTTCCGGTAGTATAGGCCTCTACTACCATTCACACCTACTCTTACTCGTCCCAAGTATCGTCTCGCAGTTTTCCAAGTTACCATACAAGAAAATCACATAACAATTTAACACACCAGATAACAAAACAAAGATTTTATTATTTCTTGAAACTATTACATAGGTGTTCAAGTTCACCCTGGACTATGCCTCTAATGGGCTACATCATACGATACTATGGCTACTGCATATCTTGATCTTCGGGTATAAAGTCCTCATCCTTGATTCCTCGCATGGCTTTCTGCTTCGTCGAGGATCATGTGAAATGCCCTTGGCCTTGGTGGCGTTTTTGGTCTTGCTGCTTTATTTTTCCTTGGGCAGTCTCTGGACATATGCCCCTTGCCTCCACATCCGTAGCATACTTTATCATTATGTGTGCAGTCCTTGGAATAGTGACCAGTCCTTCCACACTTGTAACAAGTCACTTCTTCGTTGCACTTCCCATAATGCTTCTTCTTGCATTTATCACGCCATCTCGCTTCACCTTCATCTCCTCCTCCAAGCTTTGAGAATTTGCTTTCCTTGTTGGACCTTGAAGATCCTTCAAACTTCCACTTCTCTCCTGCCTTATCTTTTTCTAGACCCTTTTATCTTATCCGGGCCTCTACGTTCTTAGCTGCCCTAACAACTGTTTTCAAGGTAGTTGGCATTTTGACCATTGGGCCAAAGTCAGTGGGCAGTCCGTTAGCAAACATATCAATCTTGGAGAGTTCAGTAGGCACCAAGTAGGGGAATAACTTCATCCTCTCGGTGAATGCGGTGGCATACTCATCAACACTCATCTTCCCTTTCTTCAGGTTCTGAAACTCGTTGTTTAGGTCTATCAGATCTATCTCCGAGCAGTACTGCATTTTCAACTATTCCAAGAACTCTTCCCATGACATCCGTAAGGCTTCTCCTCGTGGAATCGTATCTGCCAATAGCTTCCACTAGCTCAAGACTCCAGTTTTCAGTTGTCTTACAGCGAAGACGGTCTTCTGTTTCTCGCTACAGTCGCAGCTCTCAAACAACATTTCCATCTCGGAGATCCAATCCATAATCTCAACAGGCTTTGGGCTTCCTGAGAGACTTGGTGGTTTCGTACCCAAGAAATTCTCCTCTCCGGGCCATCCCTTTGTTCACCCTGAGTCCCCACTTGACTCACTTGGCGGCTGTAGTTCCCTTCCTCCGATTGCTCGGGAATCAGCTCGGGTTGCTCAGTGGGCATAGTAGGTTTGTCCCTCTTCGACATCCGCCTCATTTCTTCCCTTTGTTCCGCTAGCATAGCCCGAATCATGGCTTGAACTCCAGCCATGGTGACTGGCTCAGGTGCAACTTCTTCTACAATAGGTATTTGCTGAACCACTGGGGGTTGGTTCATATTCTCATTTGCATTCACGTTTCCGCTACGGGTCCTTGCTATCTTGATCTATACACCGAATAAGGTGAATCTAGACTAGGACTATTAATTATTTGGATAAAACCGAATTGTCCAATTGGACAAATTGGATTGGACTATTTGGTTCGGATATTTGGAGTTTTGGATTGGTTTTCAACAAAACCGAATTACTATTTTGAATTTCGGATTGGTTTTGGTTTATAAAATATGAACCGAATAATCCAAAAAAACCGAATAACAATTTATTATTTATTTATTTTTAATATAACTATAACTATTTATTAATTTTATAATTTATTTTTTTAAATAAGTTCAAAAATTTTCATCTAATAAAAAACATTAATATGCATTTTCTCTTAAAAGTTCTTTATCTATTAAATATTCTTTATCTATTAAATATTAAACTATAATATACATTCTTAGTAGTTTATAAAATTTAAATTACAATTAAATAATTTTTTGCTTCTTCTATAAAAATTAGATAATATTATAATTATATGTCATTTTAAAATGTTTTACTTTCTGAAAAACCGAATTATAAAAACCGATCCAACCGAATTGTAATTGGATTGGATCGGATCGGATATGAATTTAGTTTGGATTATTCGGATTCATATTTTGAAAACCGAAATCAATTTGGATTTACTTAATTGGATCGGATCGAACCGATCCATCCAAACGAACACCCCTAATCTAGACCTTTACTTAGGATTGACGTTTAAATCATCCTTATCACTCCGAAACGTTTACATGCTAGTTCTAATATCGTATTCGTACGTTTAGAATCCTAAACACATAAGGTCTCCAGATCCGGTAGGCAATAGACCATAGATCCGAATAAATAACAGCATATAAGGCACAAAGCATTTAGCACATAAAAGCATTTTAGGCATAATTCCTAAAATAATCTAGTGCTCACACCTCACAATCATCGCTTAACATTCTAAGTTTAAGTCTAGAAATAAATCCATATTCCTAGTTCGCTTAAACTAATGCTCTGATACCAACTGTGACATCCCCAAAATCACGGTCAGAAAAGACCGATTTTTTTTATGCTTTTTAAAAAAAAAAAATCAGAGTACTTCTTTTAATAAAAATATTGCGGAATTTGTTCCTAGAAAAACATGATCAAATACATTATTAAAACATTTTCGAAGAAACGTATTTTATTCATTTTAAAACATTTGGGATGTCATTGTTAATACAGAAACACAAGCATAAACAAAACTTACATTTATTTACACTAGTGATCTACATCTCTTTAATCTCTCAGTGTAATGTGACTTCATATCAACACATGTGATATAAATAAACCGAGTGGGTCAGGTTGGGAAACCTGGTGAGTACATAGGGTTTTCAACCCACAATAATATAATTATTATGTTTAAACATCAAACAATCAACCCAATTACCCATTCCTATAATCCTCACATTACGTCCCTAAAACATCTAACACAAGGGACCTAGTCTAAGGACTATCATCGGGATGAACACTACTGCTAGGGGGATTCCTCAGCATTAAATATCCTAAAGGCAACCATGTAGGGGATGGAGTACACCTGGTGAGCACACAGTTCAAATAAACACACAATTCGAATAAACACCTACAGGCTGCGAGCCTGCTAGTGTTCCACTGGACTGTCTAGAATAGTCCGTGGTCGTCATCTATACTTCGCTAGATGACTAGATCATCAATAACATCTATAACGAGGCCTCTCATTATTTCATTTTATCACAAAGCAACTAATACATCTACCCATGTTTTACCCCAACATTTTCGTAGATATAAAATACATATACAGTTTAAATCATTGAAAACATGTATAAAAATGTTCATCCAACATAGATAGCAAGTATTCAGGTAATATGCACACATAACACGTAATTTATATAAAATACTTCATATCTATGTGTAAGCTGAAAGTAACTATGCACTCACCTAAAAGGTGGTGACTCAGCACTCGGATAGCGTTTCGATACTCTCAAAACAATTTTCCTTCGATAAAACCTAGTACCAATACCACTAGGGTTTAGTCTAACGATAATCGCGACTAATTAATAGTCTAGCTATTATTACTATTATATAAGCTTTAAACAATACTTATATAACCCATAATAATAGCCCAAGTATTTATTATAAGTTCCTAATAACGTTACTATAATTAAATAAAAGTTATATTAAAAATAGCGTAGACGTAGCTTACTTACAACGGATTTTTCTCAAAACCGGGCGCCGCTGGAGCAGCGTTCCCGAGCCGAAAGGGTCTTCCTCTCAGAGCCGTCGGGCACTCCGGGGCTTCCTCCTCGCACTAGGGAGGTTCCCTAGGCTTTTCGGGGTGTTTCGGGGGGTTTCGGGGCTAGAGAGAAGTTCTAGAGAGAGAGGGAAGTGAGGGGAGGTGTGAGGAATGAATGGAGGCCTCACCACTTATTTATAGGGTCTGGAGGAAGGTTCACGTCGTGAATTTTTAATATTCACGTCGTGAGCCAGGCTGGCTATAGCTAGGCGCAGCCTGGTGCTGACACGTGGCATCGCACATAGGGTGAAAATCAGCCGATTTTCAAAAATTCATAACTTTCGCATACAAACTCTGTTTTCGACGTTCTTTATATCCACGATTAGGTAAAAATAAGATCTACAACTTTCATTTAGACTCTGTCGGCTAATTCGCGACCGATCTCAAATTTTACAGTAGGAGGCGTTTAGATTGTTAAATGACTGCGAAGAATTCGTAACTTCTTCATACAGACTCCGTTTTCGTCCATCTTTTTACCGTTGAGTTCCTATTAATGAGATCTTTAACTCTCATTTAGGTCGCATAAGCCAAAAACTGCTCAAACTAAAATTCGAGTTTCGGGCCGTGCACTGCTAAGCCGAATCTTAGAAAAATCATAACTTCTTCATACGAAGTCAGATTTGGGCGTTCTTTTTATGGATTTTCTCAATTTAACATATTCTACGATTTTCGTTTAGGTCGCTAAGGCTAAATCTCTCTCTATCGTAAATTCACTATTTACGTTTCCCGGTGTCGTGCCGATTTTGCCGTAAAACTTCGACGGACCATAACTCCTTTGTTATAACTCGGATTTCGGCGTTCTTTATATGTACGAAAACCTTGAGACATATTCTACAACTCGGTTAAGACTATTTATTATAAATAATCTTTTGCCGAAAAGTCATTTTCGACACTTATTGCCTCTAAATTGACTAGCCCGGATCTACGGGCGTTACATTATGTTCTTTAACCTAACTACAACCCAAACTTTCATACATTACCTAATAATAACTATTCGATAACACACATCTAGTGAGACTGAAAAGTCAACCTTGAATGACAGTCTAAATGAAAATGAGTAAAGAGTGAATATTTATTTAAACTTTCATTTAAAATTCACTTTTCACTCTCGATGGATATGAGAGTTGATGGTTGTTACCATGTAAGGTATGGAGGTTAGGTGGTAGTTAGGTTAGAGAACATAAGAGGAATACCCAAATAATGCATCTCACCATGACACCAATAACAATGCGTAAGAGGAACGTAGAGAGTTTGAAGTGGTCAGTAAACAATATGAGAGTACTTAGTCCACCTTTCCATTCCTAGAAGTTAGCAACAACTATATTTCTTTTGTTTATAATAAAAGAACTGCGTTTAGTTAAATGATTTGTTAATAATAATTTACATTAATTCAAGGGTAGTATTCAAAAAAGTCCTAGTGTTTTGGTTATTGATTAAAAATAGGGTAATCATTAGAAAGTCACAATATGTTGATCAAATTAATAAAAAGAGACGGGACACTAGCTAAATCTTCAAAACCAGCCAAAAACGTTTATTACGAAGATTTAGTTGGTAATCTATCATTTTTATAAAGAAAATAATAATTTGAGGTTAAAATGAAACTGATCCAAAATATTAGAAATTTATTAGAGATTTCATGAAAACGAATATTTAAATACTATACATTTAATACCTAGAGGAGATCGTATATAGTGATAATTGTATAAATTACCATCAGTTCTAGGCGACAATAAATAGACTAAAAATTCTATATTATAGGAGATTGTATTGATAATTATGTAGATTACAATGAGTTCTCGGCTTCATTAAATAGACTAAGCAATGAAGCTAATTTAGGAAAGGGCTAATTACAAAACTTATTCAAGAAAAGTGAATATATGTTAACCCCCCCCCCCCCCCCCCCCCCCCAAACTCAAGGAGGTAGATGAAAGGCCAAATAAATCATAGAGCCAAATGTGATGATGTAAATTTGAGTCAATTCAGTCTATGTTTTATAAGGTATATTCATGTGAACCAAATGTGATCATCAATAACTATTACAAAATACCTCAGACCCCTGTGACATACTCTAATTTTTAAAATAAAAAAAATTCTTTATGCGTTCAAAAAGCATAATATCATTTATTGCGGAAATTCTCAGTACATTAAAATCTTTTGAGTACAAATGATTGTCTCAAATAATAAAATCATAAGGATGTTATAATCGATACATAACATACGTTACAACGTAAACACCACTATTCGTAATGCATATAAAATCAGCAGATTAGGTTGGGAAACCTGGTGAGATACATAGGGTTTTCAATCCCACAATGTGATTATATATATATATATATATATATATATATATATATATATATATATATATATCAAACCTACAAAACTATCACAACTACCAAATTTAGGGTTAAGATGGTGTTTCATGTACAAAAATTTCCTCTACGTAACCTTGCAACATCAAATTAGTGAAATTCAAACTACAATGTTATTTGAATACATAAGTGCATACATCATGAATCAAGTTGAAATAGCCTCATGCAAGCCTAAAACTTGATCCAATAGCTAAGCCCAAACAATTTTAGGCCTTGGCCTAAGAATTCTCGGCCCAACACCCTATTGGACCGAAAACTCTTCCTTGGGCCCTATTGACTGAAAACACATTCCTTTAGGCCTTATTGGACCAAAAACTTTTTACGGGACCCAAATTAAGCCTAAAATCCATACATACTCTCCAAAACCGCAAACTCTTGAAAGAACTAGGGTGTTTTCGGCCACCCTAAAACCGAAAACCCCCTTGAGAAGCCTTTAAGGCCGCAAAACCTATCGTTTTCGGTTAGGGCATGAGTAAAAAACCCAAAAAGGCTTGCCACCTCATTTTTATCCCACAAACAACAAGGCTATGGATCATCATACTTCTAAGCAAGCTTCACATCAAACATCACAAAACGGAATTTGTGACAGAAGAGTTTGTGTGTCATAATCTGCCTATCATAAGGCTTTTAAAGCATGAGGAATAAGTTGTTTGTCAAAAAGCTTTAAAATGTGTGTCATAAAACTTCAGTCATAAATTCACACTAGTAATGTCATTTTCATTATTGAATAATGGAAGTCAAAGTTTGCATAAATCTGTTAAGGCTCTGGTGAGACACTGTCTTCATTGTACCTACCTAGCGTACACCTTAAGTCCTGCTTTATAACCAGAGTCTCCTGGAGGGAGAGCGAGACCGTTGTGTATAGATCTATACGGGATTGACAATCCCACACCTCAGCTATTTCGCTACAGTTAGACCGGCTAGTCTAGGGTGACAAAAGTCTACCAATTTTGACGCTTGAAGAACGTCGTTTAGGAATATCAGTCATATCAAGCATGGTTATAAGAACTCACTCAGAGATTCACAAAACTATCTTGGTTTATAGTTTTATTTAAAATATAAAATTGCATATCATTTTTCAGTATACAGTCACTTACACTTCTAGTGTGAGGGTTTAAGACTACAGTTTACTTATAAGAAGATATTGGATTTTATGGGAAAATACGATTTGCATTTACAAACAAAAGAAAACAAAGGACATGCATGCATTTATTCACAGTTTTGGGACGAGATTCACAAACCATTTTTATAGAAAATATCGGATTTTCTGGAGTCATACAAACTATTACAAACACGGATGTTACAAATATTTTCTTACAAATATGCCTATGAACTCACCAACATTCAATGTTGACGATTTTCAAAACGACTTGTATTCTCAGGAACACAGTAAGCATGTACTTGGGCTATGGATGTTGGATATTTTGCTGCATATTAAACATTACATTCCTGTCATTTTTCTGTAATTTGTGAACAAATACAATTCATAAACAATGTAAGTTTGTTATCTTAATGTATGCCTTTTGGTTGCTATGTTTCATTCATATTCAATTGTGATGGTGTGACAACCCTATATTTTTTCAAAAGCAGTGTAACGCTCAAATGTCAAATACAACGAAAACTATTTGGAATCAACTACATTAACCTAAAAAATAAAGTGTTCAAATATCTAAGTTGGGATGCATCAAATATTAGATATCGTGCCAAGGTTTCCAAAAACATAAAGAACGTTCAAAACTGGGTTATATTGAAGAAATTATAACCACTCGTATATTTACGACACATCGTTAAAACGTTATTTAACGTAAAAAGTGAAATTTCAATAAAAATGCATTTTTGCCTTAAGTATCTAAACAAAAGATGTAGAGTTCGTTAAACTGTAAACGTACATAAAAAGATCGCCCAAATTGGACCTCGTATGAAGAAGTTACGAATTTCCAAAGTTTCGTAACAGTAGTAGAGGGCTAAAAACTCGAATTGAAGATCGAGTGTTATTTAGCTAACGCAACCTAAATGAGAGTTGAAGATCTCCACAATAGGAGTAAAATGATAAAAAGACTAACGAAAACCGACGTCGAATAAAGAAACTATGAATTTTTACCAGACTTTAGGAGTCCTGACCTATTAAAAATATATCATTAAAAATAAAAACTAGCCGACGGAGTCTAAATGAAAGTTGTAGACCATAGTCTCACCTACGCGTGGATATAAAGAACGCAAAAAACAGAGCCCGTACGCAAAAGTTACGAAATTTAGAAGATGGGAGACTGGAGTACGCCCAGCGTAATCCCAGATTACGCCCAGCGTACTAGACCCAGAGTCGAGTCCCATCGGCTGCAACTCTACGCTTAGCTAGACCGGAGTCGTAAGTTGTGACTCATTTTTACGCCCCACGTAACCGAAGTACGCCCCGCGTACCGCGTACGCCCAGCGTACTCTGGAGGTACGCCCCGCGTATGCCATCCTCCAACCCTATAAATAGAAGGTTTGAGCCTCGGGTTTTTGCACACTTTCTTAAACTCCAAGTCACTCTCCCATACTTCCAAGCTCCAGAGACCATCCCGACGCCCTCGGTTTCCGCACCCGAGCCCCCGACGAAAGATCTACGCTACCGAGACCCCCGAAGAGTCCGAAGGCACAACTTTCCGCAGTCGAAGTTCTGCTCAACTCTAGCCTCTCTCTCTTCAAACCAAACGAGTGAGTTCATATCCCTACCTTTCAATTCTTTTCATGTTTTAGGGGGGAAATACAAGTACATTACGAGTCAAAGTATCATTTTATAAACATAAATGTAATATCTATCTCATAGATATCGATACAAACATCTTTATGTTTAAAGGGCTATTATATCACCAAGTTATTTTTACTAAATGGAAACATACTTTTTGAGAAACTATAATGAGTATAGTTAGCAAGTTATTCATACATTTTACATATACATCTTGACAAACGAAATACTTTCAAATGAAGTAAAGTCTTTCTTATCGTAAATCTGTTTATACCAAGCAATGTGAGGCATTCAAACTTCAACGTACTCTTATGTATGTATTTCAAGTCCTATATTATTGTAATGACCCGTCTCCGGTATGATGATTCCATGGTATTTATTTTTGAAGTTTGCAAGAGGGACTCGGCGAGTTCATAGCCTGACTCGCCGAGTAGGGACGGGATTTCGAGCACGTGTTAGCTGGCGACTCGGCGAGTCCATATTCTGGACTCGGCGAGTCTGTCTGTCTGGGAGAAACCCTAAATCCCCGGGTTGCCCACTATTTAAGCCACCTTATAGCCCCTAATCTCGCCTCCTTCACCCTCAGAGAGCTGTGAGAAAACCCTAATTCGTTCTTGAGTGATTTAAGTGATCTTGTGTGCATTTATGAAGGCTTGAAGAAGGAGAAGAAGAAAGGAGCAAGGAGAAGAGTTGTAGAGCAAAGATTCAAGGGAAAACCAGAGTTCTTTGAGGTATTCTTCGGATTTCCTTCCCTTTTATGCTTTAAAACCCCATTAGAACTCTTCTAGATCTAGTTGATGCTTTTCTCAAGCCTTATGTTGATATGGTGGCCCTATTATGTCGAGATATCCTTAGATCTGTTCATTTAGGAGTTGTAGAGCCCAGATCTATTGCCTTTATGGAGCTATTTTGCATAATAACCCTAGATCTACCCTTTTAAGTATCTTTTTAGCCTTTATCTCCTTTTTCATGTGTTTGTACACGTAAAGTTGGAAATTTTACGTGGTAAATCAGCTTATTGGACTCAGATCTATCATTTGTATGTAATGGATTCAAGCAGAATCGAGTGTAGAATAGTTGCATGGTTGTGACTCGGCGAGTCGGAAGAACGACTCGGCGAGTCGAGTCGCGAGTCCCCGATTTCTTCCTTTTGAGCGGTGTCGAGTGGGACCAGTGAGTAGTGGAGTGGACTCAGCGAGTTTGAGGGTAGACTCAGTAATGGAGGGACTCGGCGAGTTGTTCATATAACTCGGCGAGTCCAAGGCAATCTTCTTAGCTCGAAGAACAACTCGTCGAGTTGTTCATATGACACGGCGAGTCAGATGCAGATTGCCTAAGTTTTGATTCAAAAGGGAACTCGTCGAGTTGATGCCATACTCGACGAGTAGCAGCGAGTAGGGTCGAGAAGTGAGAATAGGGACTCGGCGAGTTGGCGGCCCAACTCGGCGAGTCAGGTCAACTGTGGGTTGACTTTGACCGAGAGTTGACTTTGACCAAGGGTAAAAGAGTCATTTTACCCCAGTGCAGTGTTTAGTATTTGATTGAGTGTGTTTATGGACTTGTAGCCGGGGAGATAGCAGAGCAGCAGCAGCAGTTAGCCCTCAGAGCCATTCACACAGTAGCCAGTTCACGAGGTGAGTTTCCTTTCAGTAGGAACGGGTCTACGGCCACAATGCAGGCCCGTTTAATTAGCAGTAGTCCCGGACTTTGGTCTGATGCAGTAGCTAGAGTGCTTGATGTCTTTGTGATTCAAGCATATTTGTGTTATGTGTTCCGGACTCTGTTCCGATGCAGTATGCAGTATATGTGATTATAATAGTTGTTATGTTTTATGCTATGCCATGATCAGCCAGTTCCGGACTTCGGTCCGATGCAGTCAGTTCCGGACTTCGGTCCGATGCAGTTAGTTCCGGACTCTGGTCCGATGCAGGGGACAAGGTCCCAGTCAGTTCCGGACTTCGGTCCGATGCAGCTAGTTCCAGACTTCGGTCTGATGCAGTGGGCAAGGCCCAGTATGTGCTTTATATATGTATTGTATGGTATGTGGTAGTTTGGGGGAGCTCACTAAGCTTCGTGCTTACAGGTTCAGTTTTGGTTTCAGGTACTTCCGCAAGCAAAGGGAAGAGCTCGGGATGATGGCATCGCACACACCACAAATTCTGCTTTTATCCTGGGAGTTGATTCAGTTTTTGATTTAGATATGATACAGTTTTCCTCACAGTGTTTTTATTATGTTTGAGATACATTACGTATGGTTTATGATATGACACTCAGATTATGGTTTTTGGTTATATTGAAAAATGAAATTTTTGGGTCGTATTTTTAGGTTGTTACAATTATATACCATAATCTCTTGGAGGGAGAGCGTGATACTTGTGTATAGATCTATACGGGATTGACAACCCCGCACCTAAACTATTCGCTATAGTTAGACCGGCAGGTCTGGGGTGACAAATGTCATAACACTACAACACCTGAAGAATGTTGTTACAGGCAGTCAGTGTCAATAGTATGGTTATAAAACTCACATAAAAGTATAAAAACAAGTTTGATTTACGAGATTCATATATGCATTCAGTTTTCCACATTATTTTTAGCACAAAGTTTATCATTATTATTCAAGTATGAAACATACTAACGCACTCCAACTCTAGGAACTTTTCAAACCATTTATAGAAAATATTGGATTTTCTGAAAACCTCGTTCATCGATTTACTACCAAAAGGACATACTTTTCAATACAAAACACTTATGAACTCACCAACTTAATTGTTGACACTTTTTCGAAACCACTTGTATTTCTCAGGGAATCAGTAATACAGGTAACCACCAGCTTTTGAAGAAGGAACGTTAAGGACATTTATCATTAAACATTTATATCATCATATTGTAATATTCTTTTGCAAATATGTATAACGCAACAAGATACGTTTTTATTATATATAGGATGGTTGTGTTACTTTCTTTACAATATTCAATTGTTGTGATACTACGTGAAGTCATCCACCCCCGAATGTTTCCGCCATTCTGGTTTGGGGGTGTGACAGATTGGTATCAGAGCATTGTTTATAGTGAACTAAGTATATCGAACCACATAAGATATACCAACTATAAATGCAAAGGGGACCAAAAACCCTCTGACAAAACGTTTTCATGAACAATATACTTTCTTTTAAAAATATACATATTTACTCGCATGTATTAGTCTCGTATCATGACAAGTTTTCTAAAAAGTATTAAGGCAAGTTGCGACACTACGATTGGGCCTCGGGGTATGTAATCAGGTCGAGAATAAATATAGCCTGGTCAACTATATTTATCCTAGATTTTACCAACGTACGTCGAGGAATGGTCATAGTGGACAACAAGCCAAAAACTTACCAAATACAAGTTATTTTAGATTCGCCAATTTGAAATACAATAGGAGTATTATTAAAAATAATTGTACAATGAAACATTTGCGCTCCGTAAGGATATAGTTAAACGTAGGAAGTCGTTAAGTAGAAATTTGTTTTCTTATAAAATTTTCATACCTCTATCCTAGTACAGACAAATGGCCGGATTCCATTTATTGGGAGATCCCTACTACCCAAACCAAGGCAATGGCGGCTGGATAGAAGAAGACCCGGAGGAGGACCCAGAGGAAATCGAAGAGGAGGTCGAGGAAGAACTCGGAGGGGAAGTCGAAGAAGAATTCGAAGTCGAAGTCGGAGAGGAATTTGAAGTCGACGAGGAGGTCGAGGAAATTACTAGTGGAACAGACTCCGAGCCGGAAATAATCGACCCTCCCATCCCTCATCCTCCCGAAATCAGACCATATCAACCGGGACCCATTCCCATGTGGGGAAGTCACCTCTACTACTGGAGCCGCCAGCAAGGTGTACGCCCTCCCTTCGGCATGTGTCGAGATTTTTACAATGTCAGTGGGGGAGGCTCAGCTGATCGAGCACTTCCTGTTATTGTGGGCGCTATAGCTACCCAGAACTACCAAACGGACAATCTAGCAGCCAGAGTTCGCGAGGTCAATGTTGCTACTCAAGGTAACGCCGCAGACATCCGTCGTTTGGAAGGACTACATGAGAACACCCAAATCTACACAGGGACGCTTCAGAATCAAATGATAACGGCACTAGCAGAAATAAGAGAAATGAAGGAGCAACAAGCAGATCTCGAGAGGCGCCTGATGGGAGTCAAACAGTCAGATGCCGAATCTAGCTCCAAATGTGCAACACGCCGCAAGTAGAGCTTGCTCAAACCCCATCAATTTTGTTATAAAATAGGACTTCGGATAAAAGTTTTTTCCCTTATTTCCTTTTGTATCTGTAATCAGAGACCTCTAGGTAGGTCAAATTTTCCAAACTAGAAGCGTAATGTAACACACCTCAGGTGTGACCTATATATATAAATATGAAGTACTTCTTTGTATACCTCTCGGAACTTATGGGATTAACTAAAATTACTATACCTACCTTGAAACCATAAACTAAAGTCAAAACAAATTACAAGATACAACTAACAAACGATTGTCAAAACATTAGAAACTCATAGTATTCATTCTTATTTTCTCTACCAGAACATGCCTCCTCGTAGATCAACACGCAGAAACTCAAATTCAACACCACCTCCACCACCTCCTCCAATTATGGATGTTGTTATGTTCCAAACTGCTGTAACCGCAGCGATGGCTCAAATGAGCAACAACGGATCGGGAGGAGGAACAAACAACTTTACAAATGGCCAAGGTCAAGGCCGTTCAGGGGTATGCACTTACAAAGACTTCACCAACGGAAAACCTATTCCCTTTTATGGGACTGGGGGAGTATTGGCTCTATCTCAATGGATAGAGAAAACGGAAGCTGTATTCGAAATTTGCGCATGCCCTGAAGAAAGCAAAGTAAAGTTTGCTGCTTTTACTTTCTCTGAATGCGCCCTGACATGGTGGAACGGCCACGTCAAGACACTAACCCTAGTGGTGGCGAACTCCATGGGTTGGGAAAACTTGAAACGAATGCTCCTTCGAGAATACTGCCCAAGAGGCGAGATTCAGAAGCTTGAACAGGAACTGTGGGGCCTTTCGATGGTAGGCTCGGACATCGCAGGTTACACCAACAGGTTCAATGATTTAATAGCACTTTGCCCAGGAATGTTGATCCTGGAAAGCCAAAAGGTTGAGAGATACATCTGGGGACTATCACCCCAACTTTGAGGAAGTGTGTTAGCTTCCAAACCCATGACCTTTGACAGCGCCAAGGAACTGGCACAATCCCTCGTTGATCATGGTGTCTGTCAAGGAGTCACGACTGTCATGGCTGAACCAACCAAAGGGAACAACAACAACGAGATCAATGCCAACAACAACAGCAAGAAGAAATTTTGGAACAAGAGAAAGGGGAAAACTTCGCAAGAACCTTCAAAGAAACAAATGGTTGCGGTTCATGCTGCTACTGCTCCCACCACAACTCCTGCTACCCCTGCGCCAACAAAACCATATGCAGGGAACCTGCCCAAGTGCAGCAAATGCAACTACCATCACCACGGTATTTGCCGCGAGATGCGCTGTAAGAACTGCGACAGGAAAGGGCACACAGCCCGTTTCTGTAAGGCACCAGCACGAACAGTCACTCAAGTTCCTGGTACTAGGATAATCCAGGCATGTTATGGGTGTGGAGAAACTGGGCACTTCAAGAGGGACTGCCCCAAGACGAGAAATGTTGGCGGTGTTGGGAGAGTGCTGACAATAGGTCAAAATGAAGCAATAGCCGACCCAACGGTGGTTACGGGTACATTTCTCCTCAACAACATTTATGCATGCATACTCTTTGACTGCGGTGCGGAGAGAAGTTTTGTGAGTCATAAATTCAAACACTTACTTAATCAAAGACCCCAACCACTCAATAAAATATTCACTGTAGAAAGGGCTAACGGTAAAACGGAAAGCACAAGCGATATGTACGTAGGGTGCACATTAAATTTAAACGAACACTTATTTCAAATCGACCTAATGCCCATTTCGATAAGAAGTTTCGATGTCATCATTGGTATGGACTGGTTGAGCCTTCACCATGCCGATATACTTTGTCACGAAAGGGCCGTTCGCCTCAATCTGCCAAACGGCGAAACTCTTGTCATTACCTAGTTCGAGTTTACAAATCATCTCCTGTGTTAAGGCACAAAAATATCATCGCAAGGAATACCATGCCTTTCTAGCCCACGTAGTGGACCAAAAACAAGAACCAAAGAACATTAAAGACATTCCGAAAGTCTGCAACTTCCCAGATATTTTCCCAGAAGATCTTCCAGGAATTCCACCAGAGCGCCAAGTTGAGTTCAGAATCGACTTAATCCCCGGAGCTACCCCAGTAGCAAAGTCGCCTTACCGTTTAGCCCCAGCCGAGATGCAGGAACTGTCCAGTCAATTAAACGAGCTGCTGAGCAAGGGCTTCATCAGACCGAGCTTCTCATCATGGGGAGCACCGGTCCTATTCGTGAAAAAGAAGGACGGATCCTTTCGCATGTGCATCGATTATCGGGAGCTGAACAAACTCACAATCAAGAACCGATATCCCCTACCGCGCATAAACGATCTGTTCGACCAACTACAGGGAGCAAGATTCTTCTCAAAGATCGATCTAAGATCTGGTTATCACCAACTGCGAGTGCTAGAAGGAGACATCCCCAAAACGGCTTTCCGAACACGTTATGGTCACTACAAGTTTGTAGTAATGCCCTTCTGATTGACAAATGCTCCAGCGGTGTTCATGGACTTGATGAACCGAGTATGTCGTCCCTTCCTGGATAAATTCGTGATCGTGTTCATAGATGATATACTCATCTATTCTAGAAGCCAGGAAGAACACTGCCAACACCTCCGCCAAGTCTTGGAAACGTTGAGGGCAGAGAAGCTTTACGCAAAATTTTCCAAGTGCGAATTTTGGATTCGGAAAGTGGATTTCCTAGGACATGTAGTAAGCAAGGAGGGGATACACGTGGATCCTTCTAAGATCAAGGCAATAGAAAGTTGGACGACACCAAGGACCCCTACAAAAATCCGACAATTTTTGGGACTCGCCGGGTATTACCAAAGGTTCATACAGAACTTTTCGAAGATTGCCAAACCACTTACCACCCTAACTCAGAAGAGTGTGACCTTCGACTGGGGAGAAAAACAAGACGCCGCGTTTCAAACGCTAAAGCGAGCCTTATGTAGTGCGCCCATCCTAACCTTGTCGGAAGGAACAGAGAACTTCGTGGTCTATTGCGATGCATCAAACCAAGGACTTGGGTGCGTCCTGATGCAACGAGGGAAGGTCATCGCCTACGCCTCAAGGCAACTAAAGACGCACGAAGTGAACTACACAATGCACGATCTTGAGCTAGGAGCAGTCATCTTCGCTCTAATGATATGGAGACACTATCTTTACGGCACGAAATGTACGATCTTCACCGACCATAAAAGCCTCCAACATATCCTCAACCAGAAAGAACTCAACATGAGACAAAGACGGTGGGTAGAACTACTAAATGATTATGAATGCGAGATTCGATATCATCCCGGAAAGGCTAACGTGGTGGCCGATGCACTTAGCCGGAAGGAATACTCGGGCCGCAGAGTGAAGTCTTTAACCATGACAATCCATTCACACCTGTCCACACAAATCAAAGAAGCCCAGATAGAAGCCTTAACATCTGGAAATGTGGCAGGGGAAGCCTTAAGGGGAATGGATAAGAAGTTTGAGGTCAAGAATGATGGAGTTCATTACTTCATGGATCGGATCTGGACGCCGAAGTTTGGCGGATTCAGAGAAGTCGTCATGAACCAAGCCCATAAAACCCGATACTCCATACACCCCGGCTCCGATAAGATGTATCTCGACCTCAAGAAATTTTACTGGTGGCCGAACATGAAGGTCGAAATTGCTACCTACGTGAGTAAATGTTTGACGTGCGCCAAGGTCAAGGTAGAATACCAAAAGCCCTCGGGATTTCTGCAACAACCAGAAATACCCGAATGGAAGTGGGAACGGATAACCATGGATTTCATAACCAAACTACCCAGAACGGCAAGCGGACTCGACACTATCTGGGTGATCGTCGACAGATTAACTAAATCAGCGCACTTCCTACTGATCAAAGAGACAGATAAATTAGAGAAGCTAACTAGGACATACCTCAGAGAAATTGTACGACTACATGGTGTGCCCATATCCATTATTTCGGACCGAGATAGTAGGTTCACCTCAAGGTTCTAGCAGTCGCTACAAAAAGCTTTGGGGACAAGACTAGACATGAGTATCGCTTATCACCCACAAACCGACGGCCAGAGTGAGAGAACCATACAAACCCTAGAAGATATGCTGAGAGCTTGCGTAATCGATTTTGGCAAGGCATGGGACACACATCTACCTTTGGTCGAGTTCTCGTACAACAATAGCTACCACACCAGTACTAAAGCTGCCCCGTTCGAAGCCCTCTATGGCCACAAATGCAGGTCACCTTTGTGCTGGGCTGAAGTGGGGGACACACAACTACAAAAGGCCAAGCAACAGACAACACGCTCACTGGACCAGAAATCATAAGGGAAACTACGGATAAGATCGTTCAGATTCGGGAACGTCTAAAAGCATCAAGGGACAGACAAAAGAGTTATGCGGATAAAAGACGGAAACCCTTGGAATTCCAGGTCGAAGATCGACTCCTACTAAAGGTCTAGCCCTGGAAGGGATTAATACGCTTCGGGAAGCGCGGGAAACTGAACCCAAGATACATCGGACCATTCGAGATCCTTGCCAGGATCGGTCCAGTGGCTTACAAACTTAGATTACCTCAGGAGCTCCACAACGTACACCCTACCTTTTACATATCAAACCTAAAGAAGTGCTTTTCCGATGAGACCCTTGTCATCCCTTTAGACGAAATTGCAATAAATGAGAATCTCCAATTTGTAGAGGAACCAATAGAGATCATGGATCGGGAAATAAAAAGGACTAAACAAAGCCGCATACCTATTATAAAGGTCCGCTGGAATGCTGTGACAACCCGATATTTCAACTCTTTGTAACGACCAAAATGGGTCAAGTATTGTAACCACTTCCGAATAATAAAAATTTACTTTCATAATAAAATGTACAAATAAGTTCTATTTAATTTCCTTCTATGATTAAATGTCTTTGAACCATAATCGTACGTGAAAAGAACGCCCAAATCCGACTTCATATAGCGAAGTTATGATTTTTTCAAGTTCGGCTTAGCAACAGACAGCTAAAAACTCGAATCGGAGATCGAGCGACTTTTGGCCGGAATGACCTAAACGAGAATCGAAGGTCTCGACAATGGTATTCCAGCGGTAAAGAGTCTGGCAAAAACCGACATCAGATAAAGAAGTTATGAATTTTCAAAGAAATTCCTTAAACACGATGGGTTTTTAATAAATAATAAAAGAAATAATTTCGGAATTTGCCGACGGAGTCTAAACGAAAGTTGTAGAGCGTAGTCTCACCTTCGCGAGGATATAAAGACCATCGAAAACGGAGTTCGTATGAAGAAGATATGAATTTTTGAAGTTTATTAAATAAATTAATAATTTATTTAATTCAAAATTCGGATATTATCCGAAGGGGAGTCAGCATCCTTCTCCGAGGTACGCGCTGCGTACCCCTGTACGCCCCGCGTAACCGAGGGGATTGGCCTCTGATCGTCCACGTCGCACTATCCGAAGAAACCGACCCATCCGACCCGTCCGAAGCCCCGACCCGTCCGACCCGACGTCCCATCCGACCCGGCGTCCCATCCGACCCGCGTACCCAGCAACCCGTCCCATCCGAACCGAGGCAGTCGAGGCTTCGGTCACGCATGACGTACGCGTACGCGCTGCGTACGAGCGTACGCCCCGCGTACCGAGGCAGACCAACCTTACTATAAATAGGATGCGAGGGTTTCCAAAGAAAGCGTTCAATTCTCTTCTCTCTCTCTCTCAACATTGCCTCGTTTTCCGTGTCCGTTCAAACCCGAAGCTCTGGTCTTTTTGGCTCAAGTCCCGAAGGTCGATTTTGCTCCCGAGATTCCCGAGAATCCCGAGGAAAATCCGTTTCCCGAGACGAAACTCTGCCCGGTTTTCCATCTCGCTATCTCCAAAACCTTCAAGTGAGTTTCATACCCCTTAATCAACCGTTTTAATTATTCTAAATACTTTTATATGCTTTCAAGGGGGGGATTACAAGTAAAACACACGAGTATTATCGTGTGTTACATAAAGAAACTCTTTTATATACTGTTATATATTAAAATCACATGCGATTTATAAACATTTAAAGGAACTTTTATATATATAACATATGTCACAATAACATTTTACCTTTTAAAATATAATGTTGTTGTAATGCATGTATAAACTAAACTGTTCTTAGATTTTTCTTGTCTATCCTAGACTCTACACCAAAAATCTATACTTTCATAAACAAGTGATTCCTTTTCTCAATATTTCTAAACAAACAAGACACGCTTTTTGGAAACTATAATAGGTATAGTTTTACGAACAGATTTCTAACTCTTATGTACTAGAAACACATATTTCAAGAAGTTTACTTTCGTATACAAGAACAAACGTAACATTTTAACAAGTAGATCTGTTTTTATACCACGGATTTGTGAGACACTAACTTCATGTACGTTCGAGTACACATTTCAAGTCCTGTATTATATACCAGAATCCCTTGGAGGGGGAGCATGGTGTTTGTGTATAGATCTATACGGGCTTGACAACCCGCTCCCTGACTGTTAGCTGCAGTCCACCGTTTGGGGTGACAAGCGTCATAACATTCCAACGCCTGAAGAACGTTGTGTATAGGCATTCAGAGTCAATAGTATGGTTATAAAACTCACAAGGGGTATTAAAAATGCATTGATTTACAAGGTTTTCAAACTCATTGGTTATTTTACATTTACATACATTTTGGAAACAAACATTGGTCTTGAGTGAAGGCTACTTTTATACTAGTAGAAAATATAGGATTTTCTAAACGCAAACAAACAAAGATAAAACATTTCATTTCATTCAAACATTGTCACTTAAATACTTATGAAATTCACCAGCTTAAATGCTGATCTACTCTTTCAAAATTACTTGTATGTCCCAGGAAATCAGTAATTTCAGGTATTCATTTCGCTTTTGTTGAAGGGATGCTGCGGCGCCTGTTTAATCTCGTATTTTGACATCATATTGTAATTGGGTTTTGAACATGTAACTCTTGACAAATGTAAACTTTCAATTATATATATGATGATTGTATTGCTTTCTTTACTATGTATTCATTTGTTACGTTACCACATGAAGTCATCCGCCCCCGAACGTTTCCGCCGTTCAGGTTTGGGGGTGTGACAGATTGGTATCAGAGCAATGTTTATAGTGAACTAAGTATATTGAACCACATAAGATATACAAACTATAAATGCTTAAGGGACTAATACTCTCTGACAAAACAAATTTTCTTTTTACACTTAAGCAGCATTCCGTTCAACTTAAATTGATAGTTCATTTAAGTACAATTACATGCATACCACAAACTATTTTCATGTTATACAACTATACAAGTATTTAGACAAGTTGACACTACGATTGAGACTCGATATATGTAATCAGATTTTGGACAAATATAGCGTGATCAACTATATTTGCCCAAGATTGGACCAACGTATATCGAGGAATGATCATAGTAAGCAACAAGTCAAAACTTACCAAACCATTACAAGAATCAAACACAAGAACTTAAATACTATAGGAGTATTTGCTATCTAAACTAATTAAACTTACATGTTTTACATGTTCCGACTTTATTCAATTCTTATAAACCCATTTCTCGTACAGTCAAATGGCTGGATTTCACCACCCTGGCGACCCCTACTTTCCCAACCAAGGCAACAGAGGATGGATCGAAGATGATCCCGAAGAGGACGAGGAACCCATAAAAGTGGGTGATGACTCCGGTACCGACTCAGAGCCGGAAGTTATCGATCCACCACCCATTCAGCCTCCCGTCTTCGTAAGGAACTTTCAAGGACCGACTCCCGTCTGGGGAAGTCACCTCCACCATTGGAGCCAACAGCAAAACCTACGCCCTCCCTACGGCATGTGTCGGGACTTCTATGATGTCCGCGGCGGAGGTTCGGCTGATCGAGCACTCCCGGTAATGGTGGGTAAGTTAGCCAATCAGTCCTATCAGTCTGGAGTACAAGCTAGTCGACTCCGGGATATCAACGTAGAAGTGCAGGTTCACACTTCTGACATCCGTAGGCTGGACAAGATGCAAGACAACGCCCAATTCCAAGCTGAAGCGTTTCAAGCGCAAATGATTGCAGCCCTCGCCGATCTAAGGGAACAACAAGCCGCTTTCGATAGACGTCTAATGGAGTCAAAGCAATCAGATACGGAGTCAAGCTCCAAGCGCAACCTTCGACGCAAGTAGTGCTTGTCTAGGACTCAAATTTTGTTATAGCTTAGGACCTCGGCTAAAAGTCTTTAAATTTCTCGAACTTTGTAATCGGAGACCCTTATAGCGGTCAAATTTTCATGATCGTTGTAACAACTTTTATATTAATATAAGTGGCACTATTACTACTATGTTGAGTATTTCGTTCAAACCTTGAATGGTCTTTGTGAACCCAAATACTTGTTTCATACCTTCAGTCTTACAAATAACTTTCATTCTTCTATTTTAAGACTCATACTATCATCTGTAGTTGAACTATAAACGATTTAGTTCATGAGACACATACATTTTCCATTCTATGAAATTCTTATCCTTGTCTTTTCAATCTATAGTTGAAGGATGCCTCCGCGTAGGAATCCGAGGCGAAACAACGGTGAGGAAGCACCTATACCACCACCACCTCCACCACCCCAATTTGATGCTGTAATGTTTCAAGCAGCAGTCACCGCAGCGGTGGCAGCTGCCATGTCACAGATCAATAACTCAAGTGCTAATGGCTCGGGATCTGGCACACACCCATCCAACCATGGCGAGAGTCATGGACCACCTCGAGAATGCACCTATAAGGACTTCACTAATGCCAAGCCCCGGATGTTTTATGGTACTGGTGGTGTGATGGCCCTGAGGCAGTGGATTGAAAGGACGGAGGCAGTCTTTGAAATCTGCTCCTGCCCCGAGCACAGCAAGGTCAAATTTGCAACTTTCACCCTTCTCGATAAAGCTTTAACTTGGTGGAATGGCCAAGTTAAAGTACTTACCCTAATCGTGGCAAACTCCATAAGCTGGGAGAGCTTGAAGGCCATGATGATGAGAGAATACTGCCCACGGGGAGAAATTCAAAAGCTTGAACACGAGCTATGGACTCTCGGAATGGTGGGTACCGACATCGCTACTTATACCAACAGATTCTACGAAATGGCAATCCTTTGTCCAGATATGATTGCTCCCGAGAGCAAGAAGATAGAAAGGTACATCTGGGGACTGACGCCCCAAATGCGATCAAGCGTGTTAGCTTCTAAACCTGACACCTTTGAAAGTGCTAAGGAACTGGCACAATCTCTGATCGACTACGGAGGTCATCAGAACTCAACCACTTCTGCACCAGCACCACAGAAAGCAAACAACAACAACAACAACAACAATGGCAGGAAGAGAGCGTGGATTAAAGGGAAGGGTGGGTCTTCCCAAGAATCCGCAAAGAAACAACTGGTGTCAGTAAATGCTGCCATTGTACCTGCTACAGCCCCTATAAATACCTACCCAACAAAGCCTTATATAGGCAACCTCCCAAAATGCACCAAATGCAATTACCACCACCATGGACCTTGTCGAGATATGCAGTGCGCCAACTGCAGCAGGAAAGGACACACAGCCCGTTTCTGCAAGGAACCCGCAAAGCCGATCACTCAAGTTCCCGGTGCGGGTGTAGGGCAGGCACCGGAGGTGTGGGACGAGTTTTGGCAATAGGCCACGACGAAGCTGTAGCTGACCCAACTATAGTTGCTGGTACGTTCCTTCTCGATAATTCATACGCATGCATATTATTCGATAGTGGAGCGGAGAGAAGCTTCGTGAGTCAAAACTTTATTCATTTACTTAAACCTAAACCTAGCAAGTTAGAAAAATCATTCACTGTAGAGATGGCCAATGGAAAAACCGAAAACACAAATTGCATATACATGGGCTGTACGTTAACATTAGACGGCTATTCTTTCCCAATCAATCTCATGCCGGTTCAAATTAAAAGTTTCGACGTCATAGTCGGCATGGATTGGTTGAGTCTTCTTCGCGCCGACATCATGTGCTTTGAGAAAGCAGTCCGTCTTAACCTCCCAAACAACGAAACATTAGTTATCTACGGCGACAAATCTAGTGCAAACCTTCGCATCATTTCGTGCATCCAAGCTCGAAAGTGCTTGCGGAAGGATTGTCGAGCATTCCTAGCGCACATCGTCGATACAAGTCAAGAACTGAAGGACACCAAGAGCATCTCAGTAGTACGCGACTTTCCCGATATCTTTCCAGAAGAACTACCAGGATTACCACCGCAACGCCAAGTCGAGTTCAGAATCGACTTAATTCCAGGAGCTACCCCAGTAGCGAAGTCGCCTTATCGTCTTGCACCAGCAGAGATGCAGGAACTTTCCAGTCAGCTTAATGAACTCCTTCACAAAGGATTCATAAGACCAAGTTTCTCACCTTGGGGAGCACCGGTCTTGTTTGTAAAGAAGAAAGACGGATCGTTCCGTATGTGCATCGACTACAGAGAGCTGAACAAACTTACTGTCAAGAACCGCTATCCTCTACCCCGTATTGACGACCTATTCGATCAACTTCAAGGGGCGAACTACTTCTCCAAAATAGACCTGCGATCCGGATATCACCAATTACGAGTTCTAGAGGGGGACATTCCAAAGACAGCCTTCCGAACTCGTTATGGACACTATGAATTCGTGGTGATGCCATTCGGATTAACCAATGCACCAGCAGTATTTATGGACCTAATGAATAGGGTATGCCGCCCTTACTTGGATCAGTTTGTCATCGTCTTTATCGATGATATACTTATCTACTCTCGAAGTGAGGAAGAGCATAGTCAACACCTACGAAAAGTCCTAGAAACACTACGAACGGAGAAACTCTATGCGAAGTTCTCTAAATGCGAATTTTGGATTCGAATAGTCGAATTTTTAGGTCACGTTGTTAGCGAGGAAGGTATACACGTGGACCCCTCCAAAATTAAGGCTATTGAGAACTGGTCGGCACCAAAGACACCTACAAAAATTCGTCAATTTCTAGGTCTAGCTGGCTACTATCGCAGATTCATAAAGAACTTTTCGAGCATTGCGAAACCTCTTACTTCATTAACCCAGAAAGGTGTGGCCTTTGACTGGGAAGCGAAACAAGAGAAGGCATTCCAGACACTAAAGCAGGCTTTGTGCACCGCACCGATACTATCCCTCCCCGAAGGGATATAAGACTTCGTAGTGTATTGCGATGCTTCAAATCAAGGACTTGGTTGTGTTCTTATGCAGAGAGGGAAGGTTATCGCTTATGCCTCCCGACAGCTTAAGACACACGAAGTGAACTATACGACACACGATCTCGAATTAGGAGCAGTGGTATTTGCTCTGAAGATCTGGAGGCACTACTTATACGGAACAAAGAGTACTATTTTCACCGATCATAAGAGCCTTCAACACATTTTCGATCAGAAGGAACTCAACATGCGCCAACGACGATGGGTCGAATTACTAAATGACTACGAATGCGAAATTCGTTATCATCCTGGCAAGACCAACGTAGTAGCCGACGCCCTCCGTCGAAAGGAATACACTGGTCGGAGGGTCAAATCTCTGACCATGACTATCCATTCCCACTTATCCACACAAATTAAGGAAGCACAAATGGAAGCTTTGCAACCTGAAAATGTGGCGGGTGAATCCCTGCGGGGAATGGAGAAGAATTTAGAAGTCAAGGGTGGCGGAGCCTACTATCTCATGGACCGAATCTGGACCCCAAATCATGGTGGTTTCAGAAACGTAGTCATGACCGAGGCTCACAACTCAAGATATTCCGTTCACCCGGGTTCAGATAAAATGTATCTGGATCTTAAGAATCTGTACTGGTGGCCTAACATGAAAGCAGAAATTGCTACCTTCGTGAGTAAATGTCTTACTTGCGCTAAGGTTAAGGTCGAGTATCAGAAACCGTCAGGACTACTACAACAACCAGAGATACCGGAATGGAAATGGGAGCGGATTACTATGGACTTCATAACCAAGTTACCCAAGACGACAAGTGGACTCAATACCATATGGGTCATTGTCGACAGATTGACCAAATCCGCACATTTCCTACCCATCAAGGAGACTGACAAAATGGGGAAACTTACAAGAACTTACTTAAGGGAAGTAGTGCGACTGCATGGTGTTCCGATATCCATTATCTCCGATCGAGATAGTAGATTCACTTCAAGATTCTGGCAGTCACTACAAAGTTCCATGGGAACTAGGCTAGACATGAGTACAGCCTACCACCCACAGACAGACGGACAAAGTGAGAGAACAATACAAACTTTAGAAGACATGCTGAGAGCCTGCGTGATTGACTTTGGAAAGGCATGGGATATTCATTTACCCCTTGTCGAATTTTCATACAACAATAGTTATCATACAAGCATAAAGGCTGCTCCGTTTGAAGCCCTCTATGGTCGAAAGTGCAGATCCCCTCTGTGCTGGACTGAAGTTGGCGATACCCAGTTAGCTAGAGGAAGAGTTCCTGAAAGCACTCTCACAGGTCCAGAGATCATACGTGAAACAACAGAGAAGATCGTTCAGATTCGTGAACGATTGAAAGCCTCAAGAGACCGACAGAAAAGCTACGCTGACCAAAGGAGGAAACCTTTGGAATTCCAGGTAGGAGACCACGTCTTATTAAAGGTCTCACCGTGGAAGGGTTTAATACGATTTGGAAAGCGTGGGAAACTAAATCCAAGATACATAGGGCCTTTCGAGATTCTTGCCAGAATCGGCCCTGTGGCTTACAAGCTTAACCTACCGCGCGAACTTAGTAACATCCATCCAACCTTCCACGTCTCAAACTTGAAAAAGTGCCTGTCCAACGAGACTCTTGTTATTCCACTCGACGAGATCGAGATCAACGAGAGCCTCAACTTTGTGGAAGAACCAGTAGAAATCATGGACCGAGAGGTCAAACAAACAAAACAAAGTCGCATACCCATCGTGAAGGTTCGCTGGAACGCCAAGCGGGGACCCGAATTCACATGGGAACGCAAAGATCAGATGAAACAAAAGTACCCTCATCTCTTTCTTGTTCACTAGTATCTTTACTACTTTAAATTTCGGGACGAAATTCTCTCTAACGGGGGGATGATGTGACAACCCGATATTTCAACTCTTTGTAACGACCAAAATGGGTGAAGTATTGTAACCACTTCCGAATAATAAAAATTTACTTTCATAATAAAATGTACAAATAAGTTCTATTTAATTTCCTTCTATGATTAAATGTCTTTGAACCATAATCATACGTGAAAAGAACACCCAAATCCGACTTCATATAGCGAAGTTATGATTTTTTCAAGTTCGGCTTAGCAATAGACAGCTAAAAACTCGAATCGGAGATCGAGCGACTTTTGGCCGGAATGACCTAAACGAGAATCGAAGGTCTCGACAATGGTATTCCAGCGGTAAAGAGTCTGGCAAAAACCGACATCAGATAAAGAAGTTATGAATTTTCAAAGAAATTCCTTAAACACGATGGGTTTTTAATAAATAATAAAAGAAATAATTTCGGAATTTGCCGACGGAGTCTAAACGAAAATTGTAGAGCGTAGTCTCACCTTCGTGAGGATATAAAGACCATCGAAAACGGAGTTCGTATGAAGAAGATATGAATTTTTGAAGTTTATTAAATAAATTAATAATTTATTTAATTCAAAATTCGGATATTATCCGAAGGGGAGTCAGCATCCTTCTCCGAGGTACGCGCTGCGTACCCCTGTACGCCCCGCGTAACCGAGGGGATTGGCCTCTGATCGTCCACGTCGCACTATCCGAAGAAACCGACCCATCCGACCCGTCCGAAGCCCCGACCCGTCCGACCCGACGTCCCATCCGACCCGGCGTCCCATCCGACCCGCGTACCCAGCAACCCGTCCCATCCGAACCGAGGCAGTCGAGGCTTCGGTCACGCATGACGTACGCGTACGCGCTGCGTACGAGCGTACGCCCCGCGTACCGAGGCAGACCAGCCTTACTATAAATAGGATGCGAGGGTTTCCAAAGAAAGCGTTCAATTCTCTTCTCTCTCTCTCTCAACATTGCCTCGTTTTCCGTGTCCGTTCAAACCCGAAGCTCTGGTCTTTTTGGCTCAAGTCCCGAAGGTCGATTTTGCTCCCGAGATTCCCGAGAATCCCGAGGAAAATCCGTTTCCCGAGACGAAACTCTGCCCGGTTTTCCATCTCGCTATCTCCAAAACCTTCAAGTGAGTTTCATACCCCTTAATCAACCGTTTTAATTATTCTAAATACTTTTATATGCTTTCAAGGGGGGGATTACAAGTAAAACACACGAGTATTATCGTGTGTTACATAAAGAAACTCTTTTATATACTGTTATATATTAAAATCACATGCGATTTATAAACATTTAAAGGAACTTTTATATATATAACATATGTCACAATAACATTTTACCTTTTAAAATATAATGTTGTTGTAATGCATGTATAAACTAAACTGTTCTTAGATTTTTCTTGTCTATCCTAGACTCTACACCAAAAATCTATACTTTCATAAACAAGTGATTCCTTTTCTCAATATTTCTAAACAAACAAGACACGCTTTTTGGAAACTATAATAGGTATAGTTTTACGAACAGATTTCTAACTCTTATGTACTAGAAACACATATTTCAAGAAGTTTACTTTCGTATACAAGAACAAACGTAACATTTTAACAAGTAGATCTGTTTTTATACCACGGATTTGTGAGACACTAACTTCATGTACGTTCGAGTACACATTTCAAGTCCTGTATTATATACCAGAATCCCTTGGAGGGGGAGCATGGTGTTTGTGTATAGATCTATACGGGCTTGACAACCCGCGCCCTGACTGTTAGCTGCAGTCCACCGTTTGGGGTGACAAGCGTCATAACATTCCAACGCCTGAAGAACGTTGTGTATAGGCATTCAGAGTCAATAGTATGGTTATAAAACTCACAAGGGGTATTAAAAATGCATTGATTTACAAGGTTTTCAAACTCATTGGTTATTTTACATTTACATACATTTTGGAAACAAACATTGGTCTTGAGTGAAGGCTACTTTTATACTAGTAGAAAATATAGGATTTTCTAAACGCAAACAAACAAAGATAAAACATTTCATTTCATTCAAACATTGTCACTTAAATACTTATGAAATTCACCAGCTTAAATGCTGATCTACTCTTTCAAAATTACTTGTATGTCCCAGGAAATCAGTAATTTCAGGTATTCATTTCGCTTTTGTTGAAGGGATGCTGCGGCGCCTGTTTAATCTCGTATTTTGACATCATATTGTAATTGGGTTTTGAACATGTAACTCTTGACAAATGTAAACTTTCAATTATATATATGATGATTGTATTGCTTTCTTTACTATGTATTCATTTGTTACGTTACCACATGAAGTCATCCGCCCCCGAACGTTTCCGCCGTTCAGGTTTGGGGGTGTGACAAATGCCAAGCGAGAACCTGAATACACCTGGGAACGTGAGGATCAGATGAAACAAAAATACCCGCATCTTTTTCCTAACCTGTAAACTCTATCTTAGATTAAATTTCGGTACGAAATTCCCTTAACAGGGGGATGATGTGACAACCCTATATTTTTCCAAAAGCAGTGTAACGCTCAAATGTCAAATACAATGAAAACTATTTGGAATCAACTAAATTAACCTCAAAAATAAAGTGTTCAAATATCTAAGTTGGGATACATCAAATATTAGATATCGTGCCAAGGTTTCAAAAAACATAAAGAACGTTCAAAACTGGGTTATCTTGAAGAAATTATAACCACTTGTATATTTACGACACACCGTTAAAACGCTATTTAACGTAAAAAGTGAAATTTCAATAAAATGCATTTTTGCCTTAAGTATCTAAACAAAAGATGTAGAGTTCGTTAAGCTGTAAACGTACATAAAAAGATCGCCCAAATTGGACCTCGTATGAAGAAGTTACGAATTTCCTAAGTTTCGTAACACTAGTAGAGGGCTAAAAACTCGAATTGAAGATCGAGTGTTATTTAGTTAACGCAACCTAAATGAGAGTTGAAGATCTCCATAATAGGAGTAAAATGATAAAAAGACAAACGAAAACCGACGTCGAATAAAGAAACTATGAATTTTTAACGGACTTTAGGAGTCCAGACCTATTAAAAATATATCATTAAAAATAATGTCAAAACTAGCCGACGGAGTCTAAATGAAAGTTGTAGAGCATAATCTCACTTATGCGTGGATATAAAGAACGCGAAAAACGGAGCCCATACGCGAAAGTTACGGAATTTAGAAGATGGGAGACTGGAGTACGCCCAGCGTAATCCCAGATTACGCCCAACGTACTAGACCCAGAGTCGAGTCCCATCGGCTGCAACTCTACGCTTAGCTAGACCGGAGTCGTAAGCCGTGACGCATTTTTACGCCCCGCATACCGCGTACGCCCAGCGTACTCCGGAGATACGCCCCGCGTACGCCATCCTCCAGCGCTATAAATAGAAGGTTTGAGGCTCGGGTTTTTGCACACTTTCTCAAACTCCCAGTCACTCTCCCATACTTCCAAGCTCCAGAGACCATCCCGACGCCCTCGGTTTCCGCACCCGAGCCCCCGACGAAAGATCTACGCTACCGAGACCCCCGAAGAGTCCGAAGGCGCAACTTTCCGCAGTCGAAGTTCTGCTCAACTCTAGCCCCTCTCTCTTCAAACCAAACGAGTGAGTTCATACCCCTACCTTTCAATTCTTTTCATGTTTTAGGGGGGAAATACAAGTACATTACGAGTCAAAGTATCATTTTATAAACGTAAATGTAATATCTATCTCATAGATATCGATACAAACATCTTTATGTTTAAAGGGCTATTATATCACCAAGTTATTTTTACTAAATGGAAACATACTTTTTGAGAAACTATAATGAGTATAGTTAGCAAGTTATTCATAATTTTACATATACATCTTGACAAACGAAATACTTTCAAATGAAGTAAAGTCTTTCTTATCGTAAATCTGTTTATACCAAGTAATGTGAGACATTCAAACTTCAACGTACTCTTATGTATGCATTTCAAGTCCTGTATTATATACCATAATCTCTTGGAGGGAGAGTGTGATAGTTGTGTATAGATCTATATGGGATTGACAACCCCGCACCTAAACTATTAGCTATAGTTAGACCGGCAGGTCTGGGGTGACAAATGTCATAACACTACAACAGCTGAAGAATGTTGTTACAGGCAGTCAGTGTCAATAGTATGGTTATAAAACTCACATAAAAGTATAAAAACAAGTTTGATTTACGAGATTCATATATGCATTCAGTTTTCCACATTATTTTTAGCACAAAGTTTATCATTATTATTCAAGTATGAAACATACTAACGCACTCCAACTCTGGGAACTTTTCAAACCATTTATAGAAAATATTGGATTTTCTGAAAACCTCGTTCATCGATTTACTACCAAAAGGACATACTTTTCAATACAAAACACTTATGAACTCACCAACTTAATTGTTGACACTTTTTCGAAACCACTTGTATTTCTCAGGGAATCAGTAATACAGATAACAACCAGCTTTTGAAGAAGGAACGCTAAGGACGTTTATCATTAAACATTTATATCATCATATTGTAATATTCTTTTGCAAATATATATAACGCAACAAGATACGTTTTTATTATATATATGATGGTTGTGTTACTTTCTTTACAATATTCAATTGTTGTGATACTACGTGAAGTCATCCACCCCCGAATGTTTCCGCCATTCTGGTTTGGGGGTGTGACAGATGGTACCATACAATGACGTCATCTGCCCTCGGACGTTTCGCCGTCCTGGTTCGAGGGTGTGACAGATTGGTATCAGCGCATTTTTTATAGTGAAATAGTATATCTAACTATACAAGATATACAACTATAAATACAATGGGACTAAAGCACTATGACTAAAGGTATACTTTAAAAATATAAGTATTTTATAAAGGCGTACACATATACATGCATGTTAGAAAAAAATAAGAAGAGTTGGATATCGCGACTAAACCTAGGCAGTTATGTAATCATATCTAGGGTAAATATAGCCTGATCAACTATATTTATTCGAGAAATGACCAACATTTGTTTAGGAGTGGTCGGGATGGACAACGAATCTAAAACTCATCAACTGTAAATCAAAGGGGTCTAAGAAACAAAACTAAAAGGAATAAAATATTATAGGGGTATTTTGGTATTCTATCTATTTTCTCGTACTTATATATTCTCATACAGATGCCATGGCAGGCTTCCATCACCCAGGAGACCCTTACTTCCCCAACCAGGGGAACACATGGTGGATAGTAGAGGATCTTGAGGAGGATCTCGAAGAGATTCCGGAAGACGAATTAGAGGAGGAGGTAGATGAGGAGATAGAAGAGGAGGAGGAGGATGATTGCGGAGTCTGAAGTCATCGACCCTCCTTACATGGTGAGGGCACCATTGAATCCATGGGGCTATAATGGCCCTATGCCCCCTGGGCATACGATCTAAAGAGGAGGAGCTTACACCAGGGACAACTTCCACCATTCGGGATGGAGTGAGGGTTTTATGACCTTCGCCATGGAGGGCCAGTGGACCGAGCACTTCCTGTTATGGTGCGGAGGATGACAGACATTGGAGACTAGGCTCAGACGACAACCCACCGAGTCATGGAGATGAGGGCTGCTATAAAGGTCACGACTGCACGCACTAGCGACCTCGAGAGGGACTATTACCCTATGGATCGACTCGTTGAGGACCTTACTACCGTGCGAGCGAAAGTGAGGGAATATCAGGAGAGGCATGCTGCTCTGGAGGAGAGAATGCGGGTAGTCGAGCGCCGTTTGGCCAAGTTGCAGGTGCCTCTACATCATCCTAAGCACCACAGTGGACGACTCAACGTGAGTAGGATCTATCCTGCTCACCAGTTGATAGACTAGATGTTCGGGTATGCGTTGGTGCTACCCCTTTTGTTTTACTTTGTGGGACCGACCCTACGTCTAAGTGATTACACTATTCGGAGGGTTGTTATGTTGTCAGATTGTATTTTGATGTATTGTAGACCTTATATAGGCCAAATTTTCAAAAGCTATGTACTCTTCTTTACTAGTAATGAAGCAAACATGTGTTATTTATGGATGTAGTTATCTGCTATGTAGTATCTATTAATTTTATTTGGCAAAAACAAGATTTCAATTATATGTACAAAATAAAGCTCAATAATCACTAGACTCTACATATTTGAATGCGATGTTCCATTATCCACCTTATGACTTATCAAATTCTGCTTATGGAAGTAGAATGCCGCCCAAGAGATATACTCGACAAAGGAACAACGAGACAGCACCACCATCGCCGCCGCCCCCACCTCCAATGGATTCGGCCGAATTCTAGGTGACAGTTTCAACTGCAGTCACTACGGCTCTAGCACATATCAAAAACAATGGTGCCAATTGAGGGGGAAGCGCGAATGGTATAGGTAGCTCTAACCAAGGAGACAACCGAGGTCAACAAAAAGAATGCACCTACAAAGATTTTATCAACTGCAAGCCTAAGCCTTTCAACGGAAGAGGGGGTGTTATCCCCCTCACACGGTGGTTTGAGAAAATTGAATCGGTGTTCGAAATATGCGTTTGCCCCGAAGAGAGCAAGGTGAAATTTGCAGCTTGTACCTTTGCAGATAGGGCCCTTACATGTGGAATAGCCATGTCACGACGCTAACCCTCTTAGTAGCAAATTCAATGAGTTGGGAGGATCTCAAGATTCTGATGCTCGCCGAATACTGCCCCGGGGCGAAGTCCAGAAGTTAAAGCAAGAAATTTGGAATATTACCATGGAAGGCTCCGACATCGAAGCATACATAGCCAGATTTAGCGACCTGGCGATCTTGTGCCCCAGAATGATCACATCGGAGGGTAAAAAGATAGAACGATTCATTTGGGGCCTATCTCCTTTGATCCAAGGTAACGTGATTGTTGCTAACCCCACAACATTCAAAAACGCTAAGCGCCTTGCCCAAAAACTTATCGATCATGGGGTACAGAAGGGCAAGATGACTCCTTCAATGGAACCGAAGAAGGGAAACGAGAATAAAAGGAAGTTTGGGAACAAGAAGAAAGGACAACCAACTCAAGAATCCTCCAAAAAGCAACAAATAGTGTCTGTTAACGCCGTTACTACTCCTTCCACATCAGCTCTCATAAAGCATTACGCCGGTAATCTGCCAAAGTGCGACAAATGCCCCTTCCACCACCACGGAGCCTATAGGGAGATTCAATGCACGACTTGCAACCAGAAAGGGCACACTGCCCGATTCTACAAGTCAGTATAGATCTAGGTTTTGGTTTGCCCGGCGACCCGAGTAAGAACACTCACTTGAGTCCCATGAACAATATATATTTTAGATCTAGGTTTTGGTTGAGGGTTCTTGATCTTGCAAGATTTTTGGTCTTTCTAGACCATTTTGACCTAAAATGGATTCTAGACATGTATTGGTAT
This sequence comes from Lactuca serriola, assembly GCF_051521515.1. Taxonomy (NCBI): domain Eukaryota; kingdom Viridiplantae; phylum Streptophyta; class Magnoliopsida; order Asterales; family Asteraceae; genus Lactuca; species Lactuca serriola. Next base: position 138,450,727 of record NC_136411.1, read on the forward strand.
GCACGCTCATAAAGCTTCCACATGAGGATCACAACATGGGTAAGGAAGGCCACAATGTAGCGGTTGACTAAAGTCAACATTGACTGTTGACTTTGAGTATGTGGTGGCTGACACCCTAAGTAGGAAAGAATACTCGAGTCGACAAGTAAGAACACTCATTTGAGTCCCATGAGCAATATATATAGTAGATCTAGGTTTTGGTTGAGGGTTCTTGATCTTGCAAGAGTTTTGGTCTTTTTAGTCCATTTTAACCTAAAATAGATTCTAGTCATGTATTGGCATGCATGTCCATAAAGCTTCCACCTGAGGGCCACAACATGGGCAAAGAAGGCCATGATGTAGCGGTTGACTAAAGTCAACAATGACTGTTGACTTTGAGTATGGGCTAACTTTTAGGAAATTTCTATTTTTGGAAGGTAGACTTAGGGTTTACCTTGTAAGGATTGTTAGGAGGTGTTAAGAGAGCTGTTAGATGTGGTCGGCACGACATTGAGTTGGTTTTTAGTCGACTTTGTGACTTAAGTGAGTCTTCCTCACTGTACTCGTAGGCCGAAGGCACCAATGATGACCCACTAGATTGTGCTATGTATCCTTGTGTATAGGATGATGCTATGATGTAGCGATCTGTTAGATTGGTAGATATGTATGATTACCTGTACTTGTTGGTTATATTTCTATGTTTATCTATTGCATATGTCGACATAGTACAATTTTGGGTTGAGGCTTTACTGGTATGTTCGTAAGCCAACAAACCCGGGCATTCTAGTCCAATGACTGATTGGGCTAGGGTATTTCGTTACGATGACTGATTGGACCCAATGAATATTGACATTCTAGTCCGATGAATGATTGGATCGTGTCATTCCTATCCGATGACTGCTTGGGCTGAGGGTAATCCAACCCGATGGATGTGGACCCGAGGGTATTCTAATCCGATTACTAATTGGACCCAACATGCATGATTGTATATGTTCTTTTGTGTGAGATATTTTGGGGGAACTCACTAAGCTTTGGCTTGCAGTTTGATTGTTATGGTTTTAATTACTCCATAGGATAGGGGCAAGGAAAAGGCTTGATCGTGCACATCATCCTAGATTTTTATGAGATTATGATTTTAGGATACTCTGCTTCATGTTTATGAATTTTGGAAATAATGTTTTGTAAACACTTATGGTTTTGGATTGGTTTCAAAAATGAAAAAATTTACATTTTTTTTGGGATTTTACAAGTTGGTATCAAAGCTCTAGTTTGAGTGAATTGGATGAGCATTCGTGAGAATCCAGACGCAAAATAAGGATCTATAAAAGTTTTCAAAGGTAACCAAAGAAGGATGAGATGTGTACAATCCATTCGAAGCAAGAAAGTATACCCTAAGATACCCACCATGTTATTTGCTTATGATGACTATGGTTGAATTTCATACTAGTTGTTAGGCTAGGGATCCTCAGGAATTACATGATAGAATTTCCTGATGTGTGATACATGATAGCCTAGGAGAATCTCTTGTATACTAGATGGAATTAGCATCATTACTATAGTTTCTTAGTGTGTACATCATAGTTATACATAACCAAGATTTTATAGCCTGAGAATGTTTTATTTATCCTTATTTCCTGTTCCTTGTTTAGTTGTGGGCTTAGGGTAGAATCAAGTATTCGACTGTCTATGAGATCCATTGTTATATATGATTAGCATGCACGAGCGGCTATAGCATTGGTAGAAGTTTCATGAGTGAGTACAATTAATAGCGGGCCAATGTGAGGAATTATGAGCTACTCTTAAGAGAGAGTAGATATAGGATATATGTGTATCATAGATGCTTCGGCCTAGTTGTTGGGAATTTCATGTAAGGATCTGCCTGATTTTATGGTGTTTTAGTTCTAGTCAGTCTCACTTCTCGAATGCTGCTTGCTTTATGCTTTGTAGAATTCATATTGATGCGAGTTAACTATTAAATGAATATGTTAAGTTACATGCTGCAAAGGTTACATAATTTTGGAATGATTGATTGGCCCTATTATACATCTCTCGTTTGAGAGTAGCCGTTGTTGGGCTGGGTCTTTTAGTCGAAAGATTATGTAAGTTTTGTTGCATGTAATTGTATTCATGAAGTGGTTAGCTGGAATTAATAGGGGTTTTTCAGCATTTGATAGTAGGATGAGGTGGGGATCCTAGGAGAGACTAGAAAGTGCTTTAGTGGGGTTTCTATGCTGTTTAGTAAGTATTGGCAGTATTATTATGAGTAGGTGGTTTAGAGGACTCGGGTTGCTTCAAGGAAAGTATGGATATTTGTGAAAGGTGGTATTGGGCTCGTACTACTGGAAGCATAGGATCCATACTCGAATTGAGGGAAGTTATAAGGATTCTAAGAAACTAGTTAAGGGTAGATAACATGGTTTGATAACCATGATTTGTGGTAGTGTTCCCGAATCCGACGATCATTTAGATATGGTTGTTTAGGCTGAGGATAGGTTTGGTGATTGTTTTGGCCTTAGTGGCCATGTCAGGTTGGGTTTGAATGGTGTAGACCTAGGTGAGTTAGTTGATTTTAAGGTCTTGAGGGCCTTGCTCGAGGTAGTGCCAATTGAGTTGCGAGACATAAGAAAGAAGCGATTGTTATGATCGGCTTGAGGATTGCAGCGAGAGGCTGAGTGATTGGCATATGGATTGGAATGTCACTATCTATGGCAGTGGCCATGTTATTCTAGGTTTCTGTGTTCGGAGGAGAGAGCATACATGTGATTTTCAGAGTTTGGATGTAGACCCAACATGGGGCTAGCTGGCTGCGGTTCTGGCGATAGTGTGACAGTGTAAGAATGCACAAGAGGATTCTTGTGGTATGGTTATCTTGAAATGAGATCAAGGATCTTCTTTCTTTGGATATAAGCATGTTAGCTGCTAGCTGATGGTTTCAGGTGATCAGGGAAGTGAACCAGAAGCGAAAAATTTTATTGTCTCTGATGTATCTTGACTATAAGAATGTATTGGATTAGGTGTCTAGCCCATAACTATAATTGGTATGTACTTGATTTGATAGTTGCATGGTCCTTTGGGTTGCCTTCACCCTAGCAACTTGACATGATGACTTTTGGAGAGAGAAGTTGAATTTATTATTTGGAATACTAAATTGATTTATTAATGTAGAATGAAAATAATATATTAATTAGAAATCATGTTATTAATTAGTATTTAATCAGAAAGTAATTTAGAATTAATTTTGGGATTAAAGGAACTGATTAAAAGAATAGGGGATGTTTTGCAAATCATTGATAGTTATGAAACTGGACTGGTGGACTCCTTAGAATGGAGTGGACGAAAATCTATAGTGAGGTCATATAGATTTCGTCCAAGGATTCTTAATAGGAGTCCATGGGTTGCTTAAGACTTAAGCAGGAAATTAGGGTTTCCTCTAGAAACCCTAGCAACTCTCAGCTATATAAGGAACCCCTGACTTATGATTTTTGGAACCCTAATCCTTTCTAAGAGAACCCTATCCAAAATTCTAAGTGCTTCCCGCCTCTCTCCTCTCATCCTCTTACTAGTGGTGTTTATGAACCATCAGAGGTGCAACATTTGAGGCACTAAGCTTTCAAGAGTCAAGGATCTACAAGGAGTTCTTGTTATTAATACATAAAAAGCAAGGTAATCATCAAAACCCCTTTGTTATATATATATTTTGAATTTGTATGCTAGATCTAGGGTTTTGCTTTGGTTTTCAATTTGCATGTTCAACTAGTGAAAAACGTAGATCCAAAGCAAATAGGGTTGCATGATCACATATGATGTAGTTATGCTCATAACCTATCAGTGGTATCAGAGCCTATGGTGTTTTTCAGTTGAATGTTATGCATATGTGAATTGCTCAAAGGAGGAGGGAACATATTCGTCCATCTGTTCATCAGACTCGACGAGTTCCTCATGGGACTCGACGAGTTCATTGCAATAACTCGACGAGTCGGGCTGTCAGATCCTGATTTTTCAATTTTGATATCTTTGTTTGATTAGGATAATTACCAAATTTGTTTTTAATGTTTTAAATTGAATTTTCTGGAAAGGTAAATCTATATCCTTATCAAATTAAGAGATTTGGTCAAATTTTAAGATAAAGACAAAATAATTTGATTAATTTAATTATTTAAAATTTGATCTAGTATTTTTGAAAAGTTTTAAAAATACCCCTTTGGTTTCAGAGTTTAAAATTTAATTAAAAATTTAATTTTGAAATCTTAAAATCTAGGACCCTAGTATTTTAAAAGTTTAAAATACACCCTTATACTATTATAAAATTAAAAGTTCAATTTTTATATATGTATAAGAAAAGTCAGTCTTACCGTTAGTAAGCCTCATTCACGAAGCTGGTCTATAAGGGGTGTTTAAGGAAGCGGCCTATAAAATGACCGCCATTGGGTATCCATTCTTACCCACCACAGTCTTGACTAGTGGAGGGTCGTTAGTCGAACGGGTAGGATAGGACATTCATCTCTCATTAATAAGTATAATGATAAATATAAAAGTAACTAAATGTTTTCATAAATTCCCAATCTTATTTACTTTAGGAAAATGTGAATTTTATGTTAATCCATGAAATTGCACATTGCACTTTGTCAAATCGTTAGTGGAGCGTGTGTGTTTAACTGGCACGCTAACTTGGACTAACAAAGGGTAGCAATGGGTAGCTCGTAAATTATCATTGATCAATGGAGTGTGTGTGGTTAACCGACACATTGATTAGGTAGTAAATGACATTGAGAGTACCAAGCTAATTTGCATGGTTGTGTGATTCACACCTTGTTTGTGATCCTCGGTATCCCAGTTACAAATTTGAAGGGCATAATCGAGATTAAAAATGCCATTGAATAGTTCAATGAATCTCAAAAGATCTAGGAATTTAGTTTCATTTAAAACCTAATTAAAATTTCATTTTTATGGTGGAATCGACAAATCGTCATTTACCTACCTTCAAATAATTTACAATTGGATTATGACATCCCTTTTCTGAATTGTGAATTATTGTGTTGGGTCCTATCCTTAATATTTCATTTTTGGGTGTTATATTACGGATTTCCTATCTAACATAAAAGTTTTTCTTCTTCTTTTTTAGATGTCTACCTCAAACAATGCTTCTGGCTCCTCCAACAACAACAACAACAACAACTACTCGAACTCTTTCTTGCTCTTGAATATTTGTGAAAGGGTCACATTCGATGGTTCCATTTTCAATGATTGGATCAAAAACATCATAATGGCCTTCCGTTATGAGGACAAGGAATATGTCCTCGATAAACAGTTGAACGAGATAGATGAATCAAAAGCTACTCCTGAAGAAATAGCTGAGTATAGGGCCCAGTGCAAGGATGCTACTAAAGTGTCTTGCATCATGGTGGCGACTATGACTCCTGAGCTACAACGGTTTTATGAGGACTATTGGCATTACGAGATGTGCCAGGACTTGATAGGAAAGTACCATCAAAGTTCACGTCAAGAAAGGTATGGAATAGTCAGGTCACTCATAACCACCAAGATGAAGGATGGAGAGTCCGTCATGACCCACCTGCAACGCATGCAAAGATATGTGGATCGTTTACTCATGTTGAATGTGAACTTGGATGAGGAGATGGCTATTGACATAGTCTTGCACTCATTGCCTCATTGCTATGACTAGTTCAATATGAATTGTCATCTGAGTAAAGATGAAGTTGCATTGAGTAAACTTCAAGGCTTGCTGAGAACTGCTGAAAGTGGATTGAAAGGAAAGGCTGTTGAATCCACTCCTACTGCTACTGCTGCAGTCCTGGCTATTGGACAAGGAAAGGGAAAAAGAGGAAAGCTCCCCCAAAGTAAAATTGGAAAGGAAAGTCTCATGATGGGTCTTCTAGTAGTGGATCCAAAGGAAAAACTACTTCTTCTCCCCTTCCTCAGATCCAAAGGATGCAACGTGCTTCTACTACCAAGACAAGGGGAATTGGAAGAGAAGCTATCCTAAGTGCTTACATGACATTAAGGATGGCAAGATCAAGACTACCTCAACAGATATTTACACTATTTTGTCTAAAAATTCATCGCATTCTAATTCTTGGGTCCTTGATATAGGATGTGCTTTTCATATTTGATCTTACTTGCAGAGACTATGAGAAAGTAGGAATATGGAGCTTGGGGAGATGAACCTGATAATGGGAAATAGGAGATCATCACCTATTACCAAGATCAACATTTATTCTTTAAAGCTTAGTATTGGATTATGTTTAGACTTAAATAATTGTTGTTACTCCTCAGAAATGACGAGGAATATTATTTCTTTTCATGGTTTGTACAGACAAGGTTTCAAATATTCTTTTAATAATGAGAATGGAATTGTGATGGTTGTAGAAAATTTAGGAAATAGTGTGTTGCACATTGATTCGTCTAATGGTTTAGACAAAGCATGCTTGTTGCATTGTTGTCTTGGACATGTCAACAAGAAGCGCATTGCCCAACTCCCAAAGGATGGAGCGTTGGAATCATTTGACCTAAGTTCGGATGATACATGCGAGTCTTGTTTTCTTGGAAAGATGACTAAATCACCTTTCACAAGTCCGAGTCAAAGAGGTGAGGGATTGTTGGATCACTTACACAACGATGTGTGTGGACCCTTCAAATCCACCACAAGGGATGCGAATCGATTTTATGTGACTTTTACCGATGATTATAGTAGATATGGGTATATCTACTTAATCAAGCATAAGTCAGAAACTTTTGAAAAGTTCAAAGAGTTCAAACATGAAGTCGAAAATTAATTGGGCAAGAAGATCAAGATGCTCAGATCCGATATGGGTGGTGAGTATCTTAGTATCGAGTTCCATAACTACCTCAAGGAATGTGGAATTGTTTCACAATTGACACCTCCTAGAACAACAAAACTTAATGATGTGGCTGAGAGGTGCAATTAAACCTTGTTGGACATGGTTCGTTCCATGATGAGTCGATCTTCGCTTCCGATATCGTTCTAGCAGTATGCCTTAGAGACTGCCGCCCATATCCTTAATCTAGCCCCCACAAAGAAGGTTGCCAAAACACCTCACAAGAAGTGGACAAGGAAGGTTCTCTCGTTGGCACATATCAAGGTTTGGGGTTGTGAAGCTTTCTTTAGACGAGAGACTCACGACAACCCTGAACCTTGAAGTGAGCGGTGTATTTTCATCTGCTACCCACAGAAGTCCTTTGGATACTTGTTCTACAAACATAGTGAGAACGTGGTCTTTGTAACAGGAAGGGGAGTTTTCCGCAAGAGGGAACTCATATGCAAAGAGGACAGTGGGAGTATGATTGATCTAGAAGAAATTCAAGAGTCAAGCGATGAAGGAATATCTAACACTAGGGCTTAACCCGAGGAAGGAATTCCTATTGAACCAATTGACGAGTCGTTAACTTTTAGGCGTTCCACTCGAGTGAGAATGGCACCGAAGTTTTATGGTTTTCATATTACTATAGATGGTGATACGTTTATTATTGATAGTACACTAGTAAATTTGGATGAGCCTTCTAGCTACAAGGAAGCCATGGCGGGCCCTGAGTCTACTAAATCTAAAGAGGCAATGGACAGCGAGATCCAATCCATGTATGACAATCAGGTTTGGAACTGGTTGATGATGTACTAGGTCATAAGACAATTGGGTGCAAATGCATCTTCAAGAAGCAGACTGACATGGATGGAAAGGTTCACATGTTTAAGGAACGACTGGTTGTGAAGGGCTTTACTCAAACCCCAAGGGTTGACTATGATGAGACCTTCTCACCAGTGGCCAAGATCAAATCTATTAGGGTTATGCTAGCCATAGTTGCGTTTCATGATTATAAAATCTCATAGATGGATGTCAAAATCACTTTCCTTAATGGGAAGTTGGCTGAAGATCTTTACATGAGTCATCCAAAGGGTTTTGTGGATGCTAAGTACCCCAATAGAGTGTGTAAGCTTGAGAAATCATTTTATGGATTGAAGAAAGCTTTTCATAGATGGAATCTTTGCTTTGATGAGAAGGTCAAAGAGTTTGGCTTTTCTAAGAGTAAGGATGAGTCCTATGTATATGTCAAAGATAGTGGGAGTATCGTTAGCTTTCTAGTACTATATGTTGATGACATACTACTGATAGGAAACGATGTTCCAACCTTGCAGGAAGTTAAGTCATCGCTTGGAAAGTGTTTCGCTATGAAGGATCTAGGAGAGGCTGCCTATATTTTGGGAATAAGGATTTTGAGAAATAGGAGTAGAAGACTAATAGGATTTAGTCAAATTACTTACTTGGATAAAGTGCTGAAGCGTTTTAGAATGGAGAATTCCAAGAAGAGAGAGTTACCTATCCAGAGCAATACCAAGCTAGGTAAGACTCAGAGTCTGAGTACCGATGACAAGATGGCAGAAATGATTCGAGTTCCATATGCTTTCATTGTTGGCTCGATCATGTATGCTATGACATGTACTCGCCCTGATGTGGCTTTTTCTTTGAGCATGGTCAGTCGATGTCAAGGGAACCCGTGTAAAGCTCATTGGATAGCAGTCAAGAACATTCTTAAGTATCTGCGAAGGACTAAGGACTGGGTCCTTGTGATTTGTGGCAGTGATGACTGGGGAGTTACCGGTTATAATGATGCCAGTTTTCAGACAGACCGAGACAACTTCTGTTCTCAGTCTGGTTGGGTGTTTACACTCAATAGAGGAGCAGTAACTTGGAAAAGTTCCAGGCAGGAGACCGTGGCTGATTCATCATGTGAGTCATAGTATATAGCCGCGAGCGAAGTATCAAAGGAGGCTATATGGTTGAAGAACTTCATTAGAGACCTTGGAGTTGTGCCAGCCATAAAGGAGCCCATGGAGATTTTCTGCGATAATGAAGGAGTGGTTACCTTGACCAAGGAAACGAGGGATCATGGAAGATCCAGACATATCAATAGAAAATACCACTTCATCAGCAATCGGGTAGAAGACGGACTCCTCGTTGTCAAGATGGTATCGTTAGAAGAGAATCCTGCAGATCCCCTCATAAAGGGTCTGAGTAGGATTAAGCACGTTCAGCATATGAGGAGCATTGGTCTGAAGGACGATATTAGTTTTAGTGATTAGATAGATATTTTAGAAACTTGTAACAATATAAATGTAATTGACATTTGATGATTAAGTAATGGAGATGTATTTATGAGTATTGTTTACTATCTCTTATCAATTGTTTATTTTATGTTTCAACTTTGCATGTTTTACTTCCAAAATAATTGGATTATTCAAATTATCCACAATTGATCATACTTTAGAAGTAAATAATGAATTAAGATTGTAATGAATTGGCTTGTGGATTGTCTAAGTGTTTAGACATAGCAATGGTTTGCTACAACGTTGATGAGTACTCCTGAAATGGGGATTTGAGTATTGGATTAAACCCATGCTCATAGAATTACTTCATGTAATTTATCACGAGTAATTATGAGACGATAATATCGTATAATCTTTAAACGGAGATATATGAGTTGTTGATTATGAGTTGGTTGTGCGTTGATAATGCGTAGACACATCAGTGACTTGATGTTATAAAACGTATTGTTGTGTATAATTTGATGAGTAAATAGTACAAGCATATAAGTCAAATTTTTTCTGTTCCTTTTATCCCAATGGGGTAAAAGCGATATCTTGGGCCTCACGATGATCTTGTGTTGACTTATGTGTCAGGCCCGGTCAGGACTGAATTCATGTGTTCAATTAAGTTCTTCGTCGTACAAAATCAGAAATCGGGAAACAAATTATTGGACAATAAGAATGATTCTATTCCATGTATTTGTCCGCATGATATCTTGCATAATGGAGGATTATATGATCCCTTATCTTAAGGACACACAACTGATTATATCAAAGTTCGACAACGGCTTTTGAAAGCTACGATTGCTAGTCATATTTTGAAGTCATACTTGCAACTATAGTTATTAGACTTATTCAAGTGGGAGACTGTTGGATTAGGTGTATAAGCCCGTAACTATAATTGGTATGTACTTGATTTGACAGTAGCATGATCCTTTTAGGTTGCCTTCACCCTAGCAACTTGACAGGATAACTTTTAGAGAGAGAGGTTGAATTTATTATTTGGAATTATAAATTGATTTATTAATGTATTATGAAAATAATATATTAATTAGAAATCATGTTATTAACTAGTATTTAATCATAAATTAATTTAGAATAAAGGAACTGATTAAAAGAACAGGGGTTGTTTTGCAAATCATTGATAGTTGTGAAACTGGGTTGGTGGACTCCTTAGAATGGAGTTGACTAAATTATATAGGGAGGCCCTATAGATTTCGTCCAAGGCTTCTTATTAGGATTCCATGGGCTGATTAAGCCTTAAGCAGGAAATTAGGGTTTCCTCTAGAAACCCTAGCAGCTCTCAGCTATATAAGGAACCCTTGCCTTATGATTTTCGGAACCCTAATGCTTTCTAAGAGAACCCTAGCCGAAATTCTAAGTGCATCCCTCCTCTATCCTCTCATCCTCTTGATAGTGGTGTTTAAGAACCATTAGAGGTGCAACATTTAAGGCACTAAGCTTTCAAGAGTCAAGGATCTACAAGGAGTTCTTGTTATTACTACATAACAATCAAGGTAATCATCAAAACCTTTTTCCTATATAATTTTTAAATTTGTATGCTAGATCTAGGGTTTTTCTTTGGTATTTAGTTTGCATGTTCAACTAGTGAAAAAAGATCCAAAGCAATTAGGGTTGGATGATCACATAGGATGTAGTTATGCTCATAACCCATCAGAATGATGCCTTTTGTATTTTTGAATGATTCTCGCGATGAATTGATGGTTGGGGATTTACAGGTGAGGAGTGTGGTAATCCATTTCTTTCTTGATAAGAAGTTGGTTTTATGAATGGACTGTCAGAATTATTGCTTGTGTATCTACATGGAATTCTTCATGTTAGAGGCAATCATGATTGGGGAGTTCCCGAAGTCTCCATCTAATATTTAAATTCTCGTTGAATTTTCTTGGTCTTTATTTGGAAGATCATCTTGCGTTTTGTTATACATTCCAAGGGTCGAGGATGTTATGCATCTGGTTGAGTCGGTTTGAGTTTTGGTATGTTTGCAATGCTAGTTAGTGGTAGTTGGAACCTTAAGTGGGGGAGAACTGGGTATTCTGCTTGGCAGATCATCGATTTGTTTAAGCTTATGCATTTAGAAGAATGGGTAAAATGGATTTGCGGTTCGGGTATGGGAGACTTTGGTTCAAAGATTTAGTCAATACGGGGTTGCTGAGCAAGTTAGTATTCGATATACGTGCTCAGGAATGAATGAGTTGTCTTTGCGGCAGGAATTTGATGGATAAGGAGTTCGTTGTAGCTAGTGGCACCTTTCGGAAATGTCGATGAATAGAGCAAGAGGATTTTGGGTCGCTTAGGTTGAATATCATTTGTTGAGAGATTTGTTAGCTCGTTGTATAGATTGTTATATATAGTCTAGGTTGGGCAGTTGTTGATTGGTAAATATGGTTTAAAGTTGGGTATGTTTAGATCCATGTTGGTTTTGGTTCAATAGTATATTAGATTAATGGATTAGTTGTCAATGCATCCTTGATCGTTGGTCATTTGTTCATCATCAATAGTGTAGGTTCTTCAGAAGTTTCGAGTTATCGTCAAGTTTGGGTCGAGTTTGGCAGATGTCCTTGGTTATTGGAAGTTCAAATGTCGGGGCAGTGTTTTTCACTTTTCCAGACGTGAATTTAGATCTGTGTAGAATCAAATTTTGGCATGTCGTGCCTACAGGGTTAGTATTTGGATAGATCTGACCAGGGATTTAATAGCATTTTTGGATAAGTTTAAAAGTTTTGTTGAGCTAGCTATGTAATGATGGGACCGGTTCAGTCTTAATCAAGGTACGAGATCTTAGTTTTGGCCATTCGTGAAGATGTATCTATTAGCGGTTAAGGTTCGTTATTTCGGTTATATCTACTAGTACCACACCCTATGGGTAAGGTTATGGGGGAAAAAGGAGTTCAGTAGATCTAGGGTTGGTTATGTGTTTCCATTATGGATATACGTAGGTTGAGTAAGATAGCATAAGAGCATTTGGCTCGAGTTATTGGCATGATTCTTAATTGGTATATAGCCCTTGAACTAGAACAAGAGTGCAACCTCCTATCTCATTCTCTGGTTGTGTGCGACCATACTTTCGTCTGATTTTGCATTTGTAGCAGCCTATACAGTGAGAGGAGTCGTGCATGACCGAAGGGTATGGTCCGTATTTTGTCCCGTTACCGTTGAGAGGGATGTTGATTGGGTTCCTGCAAGTTGGTGGATTGATGGTTGGGTATCTTTAGGCCCTTGTGATGTAGGTTGTGAGTCTTCAGGCAAGTAATGGGATAACGGCGAGATCAACATGGTACCGTTAGCTTATCGTTTAGTGGTTAGAAGATGTAACGATGTATTGTGAACTAGTGGCTATATCATTCATATGGGTGGGACCCAATAGTCATTTGATTGAGACACTTAGGTCTTGGATCGACAATCTTCGTGGCATGTCTGGGTGTTAGTGCATTGATGGGAGTCGAGACACTCCGTGACCGGTTCGTTTGGATCGTGTGAGTAGTTAAATGTTGTTGAGAGTAATAGTTTTGCATCAGAAGTCTCTTGCAGAGTGTTTGTATTATGAACCCTTCTGCTTGTAGGCTATTTATTAGTAGTTGGTTACCAATGTTGGGTATCTGTTATGGAATCCCGAGTCATGAAGTTCATTGTGAATATCTCTAGTGATTTGTTAGGTGGATGTATACCTGAGCTAATAAGGGATTTGGATGCAACATGAAATTCTTTGATAGACCATCATTATGCTCGTGGAAGTAGTGGGTTGGTGATCACTTCTCAAGAAGTTAAGTGTGTATTTAAGGTTTTTGGAAATAATTTCCGGATTTGGGATTGGGCAAAATTCACGATCGGTATGTTTTGAGTATTCTTTCCGCATGTTTTATTGGTGTTCCTAGTCAGGGACTAGGGGTAGGTATGACAAATGGATGATCATTAGTCTTAGAGTATTGTTTTTGAAGTTTAGAATTGATGGGTTCTTGGATCTGGGAAATATATTGATGGAGTTGGTTTGTGGTTAATTTTGAGTGTTCCTGGTTGTGTGGTTCTCACTGGAAGTTGGGTCTCAAAGTTAGGGAGTGAAAGAAAGTCATTGTGATTGAGTATTCTCTACTTATTGGGTTGTTTGTTGGCAGATGTGGGTTTCCGGGTGATATCTCGAGTTTTCTTTAGAAGATGCCTTGATTTTGAAGTGGTTAAAGGGAGTTTGTGGAGTATGTTGACGTTGTTTGTGTTCCACTATAACGATTTTTTACTTGAGACTCATGTTGGGAGTTGCCTTTGTTTTTAAGTGGAGGGTTCAATAGCAGTGAATAGTTAGAGGTTTTGTTTTCTAGTGGTATTAGCAAGATAATTCGGGGTCGGAAGGGTTCTGTATGGTTCAATTTGAAAAGTGAAGTCATATTGATTATGTTCCAGGATTGTTTTGCATGCTTAAGAGTCAGACATGGTATGGGATTTCCGGTTATCGGGCAGAGTAGTGATGGTTATTTTTCATTGGTTAAAGATAGTGGGTCAAGGATTCATCCTTAGTCAGGGTATTTGAGTTTCACTGAGATTGGGTTTTGATTGTAGTATAGGAAGGCAATCGCCTGTATGAGTCAACTTCTTAGTTCATATCAAGTTTTTGGAAAGATTTTCGGAAGAGCCTGGGGTGTAGTAGGGAGCGATTTCGAGGACAAAATCTAATTTATGTGGGGGAGAATTGTAACACCCGTGTTCCAAAGTGGTTAAGATTAGTTTATCAAGGACCAAAGATTAAGTTTTCGATAAAATCCTATACCACGACGTGGCCAAGGAGATCCACGGCGTGGTAATGCTTTAATGGGTCGTGTGTAATATTGGATCGCAATAGCGTAGCAAATGGTTGCCATGACGTGGCAACTATCCTTGCCCATGCCGATGATTATTTCAGGGTTTGCTTTGTATTTAAACCCCTCTAAGTCATTTTTAGGGTTCCTTTCAACCTCTATCACCCTCAAGTTTCAGAAACCCTAACCCTAATTCCTCCTTGAGAGTTATGAGTCCATTTTGGTGACCTTTGTTGCTTGGGAAGAAAGAGGCATTGGAAAAGATTGTGGTGCTTCTTGGCTGAAGTAAAGATCTCTTTTGGGCATCTCTAGACCTTTGTAAGTGTCTAGGTTTCTTGCTTTATGGCTTAAACTGGTTAGATCTTGAATATTTTCTCTTGTTCTTCAGGCTTAAGCAAGTTTGGAAGGAAGTAACTCATAAAGTTGGCAACTTTATGACTCTCTTGAGTTAACATGAGCAACATAAATTATATATCTAGGTTTTGGTTGATGGTTCTTGATCTTGCAAAAGTTTTGGTCTTTTTAGCCCATTTTGACCTAAAATGGATTCTAGACATGTATTGGTATGCATGTCCATAAAGCTTCCACCTTTATGATGGATTTGGTATTATAAAAGCTTTCTACAGTGGTTAGGTTAAGGACTTTTAAGATTAAGGGCTTAATGGCTAATACATTGTGGTTTTTGGCTTTATTTGGACCTAGGGTTTGAGATCTTAATGGATAAAGTTGGAAACTTTATCCATTTAAACCGTAAAATGGACCAGATCTAAGCTTTGGAGCTTTTGAATAAAATAGTTTAATCAATTAAGCTGTTGGAATCTCAGCTCCCACAACATGGCTATAGGTCGCCATGGCGTGGCAACTGGGAATTTCCTGGTTGTTCGATTTCATGAGGGCCACAACATGGCCAAGTAAGGTCATGACGTGGCGGTTGACTAAAGTCAACATTTTCCATTGACTTTGACCGTTAACTTTTAGTATGGGTTGACTTTTCGTCAAATTTCTATTTTTGGAAGGTAGACTTAAGCTTTACCATGTGTGGATTGTTAGGAGGATATATATATATATATATATATATATATATATATATATATATATAGAGAGAGAGAGAGAGAGAGGAGTTAGTTATGGTCGGCATGACATTGAGCTGGGTTTAGTCGGCTTTGTGACTCAAGTGAGTTTTCCTCACAATACTCATGGGTCGAAGGCACCAATGACGGCCCATTGGATTGTGTTATGTATCCTTGATTATAGGATGTCGTTATGCGGTAGCGATTTATTAGATTGGTAGATCTGTATGATTAACTGTACTTGCAGGTTATATATGTTGATGTTTATCTATTACACATGTCGACATAGTGCGATTTTGGGTTGAGGATTTATTGTTATGTGTGTAAGCCAAAAAAATGGGACATTCCAATCCGATGATTGATTGGGCCACGATATTCTATTACTATGACTGATTGGACCAACTACATATTGGCATTTAAGTCCGATAACTGACTGGGCCGTGGCATTCCAGTCCGATGATTGACTGGGCCGGGTATTCCAGTCTGATGACTGATTGAACCCAACATGCATTATTGTATATGTTCTATTGTGTGGGGTATTATGGGGAAACTCACTAAGCTTTGGCTTACAGTTTGATTTTTATGATTTCAAGTACTCCATAGGATTGGGGCAAGGCGAAAGCTTGATCGTGCCCATCATCCTGAATTTTTTTTGAGATTATGTTTTTGGGATACTCTGATTCATGTTTATGACTTTTGGAAACTATTTTTTGTAAACACTTATTGTGTTGGATTGGTTTCAAAAATGAAAAATTTTACCTTGATTTATGGGATGTCACATTCGATTTCTATGTCCACACTGTTATGTCGAAACTTCGAAAAACCAAACTACCTGATATGAAGTCCTATTTTGGACGTTCTCTATATATATGTTGGGACAAAAATATGGTTTATACTTTACTTTTCTAGGCAAATGTATTTTTTTGTAATATTTTATGAGTTTACGGTCAGGTTTACGGTCAGTGGGTGTTTACGGCTGTAAACCCATTTTCGGCCCATGTTCTCCGACCCATGTTCCCCTTGTATATATATAGGTGTTAGGGATGAGGAGTAGAGATTGATGAACCGTAGAGAGTGTACGGTAGAGAGAAGAACAAGTGTGTGTTGTGTTTGAATCTTGTAAGGGAACTTCATTCTAATCAATTCAAACAAGATTCATATTATTCTTCTTCTCCTTCTCTTCTATTTGATCTGACATCAGCCATTTGATTGGGATTCCGCACCATCAAACGGATCTGATTGATACACAAGCAGATTAGGGACTTACAATTGGTATCTAAACTTGGATTGTATCAGTCAATTTTGTCAATCTGGAGCTTATTTGATCTTATTTTTGAATTTTTTTTACGTTTTTGGATAGATCTCTGGAAATTAGGGGGGGGGGGGGGGCGCTTCTTTTTTGCATTTTTGATAAAAACATGTTTTTGATTGAGTTTTTGAGCAAAAAAGGGTAAAAAAAACGTCGTTTTTTGAAGGGTTTACGGCCATTGAAGGGTTCTCGGTCGTAAACAGTTTGCGGCTTGGGTTTCTCGACGGCGGCTAGGGCTTCGGAATTTACATCCTCGGAGTTCACAGCCCGAGGTTCACGGCCCGAGATTACGGCCCTCAATTTACGGCTCAGTTTGCGGTCCTCGGTTTGCGGCCAACGTCACATAGGGTCCAAAGTTCGGACCTCGTCCTCGCACAGCATCCTCGCTTCGCAGCAGCGTCCTCGCATCACCTTCGCATATAAAAAAAATAGGAAATAGAAGCCGAAGTGCCGGGGTTCGAACTCAGCACCTCTGGTTCATTACCTCAGTGTTTTACCCAACTCCTCTAGCAACGCCTTTGTTCCTTCCCTCCCAATTTTAATTCAAAAGCACTCCCCGTCGTCCCTAATTTCGCATTTTTTACACTTTTAGCCCAAAATTCAAATTTCTTTTAATTTTAAATTCCATTTTCAACCAAATAATAATAATAATAATAATAATAATAATAATAATAATAATAATAATAATAATAATAATAATAATAATAATAATAATAATTTTAGTTTTTAATTTTTTTGACTTTTATTTTTGACTTTTTATTTAAAATTTTGACTTTGACCTTCAAGTTTGACCTTTGACTTTAAACTTTAACTTTTTCGTTTAACTTTTAAAATTTCAAATTTAGCTTTTCGGTTTGACTTTTAAGTTTGACTTTTCAAGTTTGACTTTTGACTTTGACTTTTTAAATTTGACTTTTAAGGTTGACTTTTGAGGTTTATAGTCAAAATGCATTTTTTTAAATTTTAGTTTGTCGTTTAAGTTTTATTTTAGCTTCGAGTTGTGCTTTTAATGGCTTTTGAGGTCAACAAGGGATTTAAAGACATGAAAGAGAATCGTTTGGAGATGTTAAGACAAAACTTCAACATGTTCAATTATATCCCTGGAGAAACCCTGGAAGCTCAGTTGCAGCGTTTTACTACACTTACTACTGAGATGAATACAATTGGGATCTTCTTGACTAAATCTGAGATAAACAAAAAGCTACTGAATTAACTTCCGAAATCGTGGGATATGAACGTAGTTGTCATCAAGAAGAGAAAAGATCTCAATCATCTTAGTATTGCTGATGTAATTGAAGAGCTTGATGCTTTGAAATGTGGAAAAACAATGAGTTCCACAAACATCCCGACTAATGAAGTTTCATGTACTCCATCTTGTTAAGATACGATTAAAATTCTTCGTGAAGATAATGATTTGCTAAAAAGGGAAGTCGAGGACCTAAAATACGAAGGATATCAACTTAGGAAAGGACAGAAACCCCTGAAGGCTGAATTAGAAGCAAAAACCAAAGACTTTAGGAAGCTTCAAGAAGAGTATAGCAACAAGTGTGAAAATTATAACTATATTAAGAGACAACTTGCTGCTATAACTAAAGAACTTGAAACTTTGAAAATTAAGTGTGGAAAAACAGATGTTAGTTTCAAAAATTATACTGCATCAAGTTAGACAGTCGAGTCCTTATTTGAAACCCAATTAAAATTCAAAGATAATCGAAATAAGGGTCTAGGGTATGATAGTGTTCCTCCACCTTTCAATCATAAGTACACATCCATCCCTATGACACATGAAGAAATTGACAGGGAGGCACATCTTCAATATCGAAAACCAGTTGGATTTGTGTCAGGAGGTATTCAGGTTAAAAATACTAATGTTTCTACCTTATGTGCAGGTATAGTAGCAGAAGATGAGAACAAGGAGAAAACCATTGAACAATCCAACATCTCCTTGAACTCAGAGTCTGTTGCTTCGAATTCTGTTATTCCTAACAAACCTGTCGTTGAGAAATACAGGCCACCAATTCCAGTGAAACAGAGTGCCTGTTGTAACTGTGCGTGTGGGAAAAGCAAGAGACAAGGCATGGATACGCCACCAGGGGCAGGAATAAATAAATTCACATTGAAGAAAAAGACTTGTTTTCACTGTGGAACACCTGGACACATTGCCAGAAATTGTCCTAATCACGCATATGTTCCCTACTATGCACAAGGATGGCAGAACACGCCAAGAGGGGGATACTTCAAAAGAAACCCCTCATGGTCACGTTCAGACAATGGTGATTGGAACGCGTATAAGGCTAAGAATCAAACTCACAAGGCCATGAATCCGAATCCTAAGGGCAAGAAGAGAATGTCGGCCATGAAGCCCAATCCAAGAGATGCTCCAGTGAAACAAAGACCGATTAGGTCAAAGTCATCTCAACGACCGACATCAAGATCAAAAGCAAGTATTGAGCCACCCATCAGATCGAAAAAGAAATGGGTTAAACCCAACTACAAATGGGTTTCAAAGGCTCACTCTCCCAAATCTTCTAACGATTCTAATATTTCTACATCATCTGTTTGTGATAACCAGGACATGTCTTGGGAGAGAGTACCTTGCAAAGATGACAAAGGTCGACCCAATTTCAAAATGGAATGGGTTCCAAAGACCAACTGATCCCACTCTGTGTCAGAGCAGCTATGGAGGCATATCATCAGACTTCGGTTTGTTGGTAGTGGCTGTTCCTCGCACATGATAGGAGGCATCTCTTAACTGTACAACACTCAGAACATTATTTGAGAGTATGTGTCCGTTGCGGGATGGGAAGAAAGGAAGGGATCACTCATGGGGTTAGTGCTTAACGATGTGAAGAATTTTTGGATCTGTTCTGAGATTATGCGTGCTGTTCTCAGACCTTCTGGATGCAAATTCAGTCGGTGACTTACGGTTTGAATTTTCTTCTCTATATTCTTGAGTTTTTCTTAAGCTGATTCGCTTTAAAGACTAATTTTTGTTTTAGGATAGTTTAAATTTGCGCATTTACTTTCGTTTCTCTCCTATGCACAAATTTAGGGGGAGAAATAAAAACAAAACAAAAATTAGAAAATTTTAATTTAAAAAAAATCAAAAAACATTAGAAAATCAGAAAATCAAAAATATGGTGTTAATGGAATGTGCTTGCAGGAGATGTTTTGGGAAGTGATATAATCATGTTATAACATGCAATCTGAATCTGTGTAAGGGACCGAATCTGAATTGTCTAGGCTCTGTGTTCGATGCGTTGGTAGGCACGAAAGATTTAAAATGGACTTGACTAGGCATAGATGAACTTAAGGAATCTAGAGACTTGAAAAATCTTGACCTAAATAGATCCATTTTGCCTGATAATACGACGCTCAGATAGGTTGAGCAGGGATATATACATGATAATCCACCGATCACACTAAAATTATCTGTATCTAGAACTGTGGTTTAACTCCTCCTCGATGTACGAAGTTTGTCCTTAATTCCGGTATTGATGGGGTGACTGGGGAATTCCGATAAATTAGGTATGTAGAAGATTATTTTCTTTCTTTCTGCCTATTAGTCATATGTTGCCTCCTCTACGTGATTGAAATACATCAGACCTGGACTGTAACATATGCAACTCTATCTCTATGCATCTTCTATCTATGCAATTCTTTCTATTTGTTAGCCATATATTGTCTCCTTTGCGTGATTTACAATCCGACCTGGTACACAGTATATGCATCATTCTTCTTCTCAATCCCTCTAAAAACTTTAGTTAGTCATATGTTTCATCCTTTCCATGATTGGAAGAGATCCGACCTGGATGTACAGCATATGCATTCTAAATCTATCTTCTCTCTTAATAATTGTCTGCTCACCCGATGTAAAGAGTATTCTGGAAGTCCTTGATGGCTGGAGCATATCAGGAAGCGGGAAACACATTCTAGTACAATTAAAATTGAACACATACAGATTGTCTGTAGATCTCGTTGCTCAATTTAGGTGGACAATAATATCTTTGGTCGTCGTCAGCTGAATGATCCTCAAGGAATTTTATCTAGGAACTTAGGATCACATTGTCTTGTCACTTAAAGTATGTCCTAATTTTGTCACAATCTCTCGTGTTTAAGTGGACCACAATACCGGCGATTGACCAGATCTACTCATGAAGTGAGAGGTACTGATAAACGGATAAAGGCTATCTAAAAACTTTGATCCCAAATCACTCTTAAAGCTAGCTATTATTTTTGTTGTTGTTAAGTTTGTTCATAGTGTTCTTCTAATTTAAATATTAGGGGAGAATTAAAATTAAAAAAAAACAACAATAACAAACAAAGATCAGAAAATTCACAATAAAAAAATAGTGTTATTTCTGTTTTATTTGTTGTTCAGGAAAATCAAAAAATTCAAATATATTTTTGTTTCTATTTTATTTTTTTCAGAAAGTATGAAAAACCCAAAAATATTGTGTGCTAAATTTTCTTTTAGTTTTGTTTTGTCTTGGAAAGTGATTTCAGGTATATATTAGACTCCTGGAGACTGTATCGGAGAATTTTTGAGCCAAGGTTTCATCCGTGATCATCGATGAATTCTCATTCAAAGGAGCAAGAAATGAAGATTATTCTTTCAACATTCAATCTTTCAACCTCAGAAGCCAGGTGAAGCTGAAATTGAAGATTATGTGACAGATTGCATTGAAGCCTCCTCAATCAGTCTACTGCTATCTTAAACATGCTGAAGTGATCCAGAAGATTTGTTCTCTCTGATGTTCTCTATGAAGATTCTCAAGCTGAAAGCTCTGTCTTTCAAGAATCAGTACATCAAGCCTCCTCACTCGACGTGCGTTCAAAGCCAAATTCTGAAGAAAAGCCCAACCGCTCAAGATGAAGTCATTTATTGAAGATTCATATGTTCATCTTGAAGCTTTGAAGAATATGAAGATTGAAGCTGAAGCCAAAGCTCCCAATGAAGATTGACAAGAAAAGCCAGCTATTTTTTAGGGGGAGCTTGTTGGGTCATTTAAGAAAAGAAAGTTATAAACCAAGGGGGAGATTGTTGGGAAAAAAATATGGTTTATACTTTACTTTTCTAGGCAAATGTATTTTTCTGTAATATTTTATGAGTTTACGGTCAGGTTTACGGTCAGTGGGTGTTTACGGCCGTAAACAGGTTTACGGTCGTAAACCCATTTACGGCCTATGTTCTCCAGCCCATGTTCCCCTTGTATATATAGGTGTTAGGGGGTGAGGAGTAGAGATTGATGAACAGTAGAGAGTGTACGGTAGAGAGAAGAACAAGTGTGTGTTGTGTGTGAATCTTGTAAGGGAACTTCATTCTAATCAATTCAAACAAGATTCATATTATTCTTCTTCTCCTTCTCTTCTATTTGATCTGACATCATCCGTTTGATTGGGATTCCGCACCATCAAACGGATCTGATTGATACACAAGCAGATTAGATTAGGGACTACAATGTACACTCTCGCTTTTATGATTAGTACGACTTTTGTTTATATTACTTAGGCTTAGAAGAAATATATCTCCGATTGACCATTTATGACAAGCATAATTGTGTTGGTTTGATGGTAAAATGTCAAAGAATCATAACTTCTTTGTACGAAGTTAGATTTAAGTGCTTTGTATATCTACGAGATAGTCATTACGACTACTTCATTTTTAGCTTGGATCATTTACTATTTCCTAAATGTCTAGCCTAAATTGTGGGCATTACAATTATATCTCCTTTAGTACGATCACATCGCTAAATCATTAGCAAAACAGGGTTGGATAATGATCACGTAATTCACCTTTTCATCCTAGGTAATAACCATAACTCATATGCTTTCCAACAGAGTATCAAACTCTTGGACTTATTAACTAATGGTGGTGATCAACCTTGCATCTTCTCTTCATTCTCTATTGGAACTTTATTCCTAATCTCTGTGTTAAAACTCGACCTTCATCAGAGACTCATGTTCCTTCTCGAACAGACTTAACCCATGATAAGGTCTTTACATTGGCAATCATACAGACAAAATGGTCGTACTCTAACAACCTCACATCCCATGTTGCAAATGGCCAGACTCAGGTTTCTACGAGTCAAACTCTAGCACACAAGACACCTTTATTCATGTTCTAATGTGGTACAACCATATCATACCAGGTAGCATTTCTAGCTATTGGTTGCTTAGCCTTAACGATGATTGCAATAGTTCTATCGATTACTTCAATTGTCATTTCCTCCAATCTCTTGAATAAAGTTGGATACTACATCGATGAGTTAGACTATAAATACAATGGGATTAAAATACTCTGACCAAGAGTTTATACTTTTAAATAATAAAATATTTAACTAATATACCTGCCTGCATTCATACTAAAATCAGTGTCACGATGACAAAAACAAAAGTATTACGATTATTGAATATCACAAGTAAGCTCGAGGATATATGGTCAGTCCTGGGAGTGGCATAGCCTGACCAACTATGCTGGCCCGAGGAGTGATTAGCATATGCCCAAGAATGTTTGTGATATGGCAACAAGTCTAAAAACTTACCAACACTACTTCAATGAAGACCTTAGGAGTATTTTGTGTTACTATAATCACTTAGTTGGGAACTAAAGTTCTTCATTAATAGGTCAATAGTTGCTAAGTGGATACACTAAGGTTATATGTAACTAGGATGACATAGACTTAGAATCTGTGAAATTTTGCTTTACCCCCTGTTCCTTGTGAATTTGGAGTTAATGTCACTTATTCGAAGGTCTATCCTGTTTTGACTACATATAACTGGTA
This sequence comes from Lactuca serriola, assembly GCF_051521515.1. Taxonomy (NCBI): domain Eukaryota; kingdom Viridiplantae; phylum Streptophyta; class Magnoliopsida; order Asterales; family Asteraceae; genus Lactuca; species Lactuca serriola. The sequence goes on from NC_136411.1 coordinate 138,473,796, forward strand.
GGAACTTTACAAATATTGAAGTAACTGATGAAGATTATCTTATAATTATCTAGTTAGTACGTCTAGTAATTATTTATTTATCCCTATTTCTCGCGTAGATAACATGGCTGGACCCCATTCCCATGGCGACCCGTATTTCCCGAACGAAGGCAATGCTGGATGGTTTGGAGAAGAGCCAGAAGATGATAATCCAATCCCTTTGGACGATCACCATGATGAAGGCTTTTCGGATGGAGCTAACTCCGAGCCTAAAGTTGAGGACCTGCCCCCGGTGGCTCCCAACCCAAATCCTAACCCTCGTCCGACTTTTCAAGGCTCGTCGCCCCCTTGGGTAGGATGCTTGGAGACATGGAGCGAAGAGCAAGATCAGTGCATGCCATTCAACAGAGACCAAAGCTTCTATAACCTAAGTGAGGGAAGCTCAGTAGACAGGGTTTTGCCAATCCTGGTCCGCAGGGTTACCCGAAACGAAATCCAGGGCAGAACAGCTATCCATCGCATCATAGAGGTTGATGCTAATGCAAGAATGCATATCATTCGTACCACTTATCTTGAAGATGCTCATGAGAGGTTTGAGATAGACCACAAGACTCTGCTGCAAGCACTAGCTGAAACTCGAGCCGAAGTCATACAGCTCCGAGTACGCCAGAGGGTGTACGAAAGACACATGCTTGATATGGAGCGCCAGCTGGCTGAACTAAGGGTTCACCAGAAGGATGACCGTCACCAGTAGGAGATGCTTTACTTTCTTTCCTTGTTATAAGGAATCGTTTTCCTGTCTATGCCCTATGTAGCACTTTTCTATGTAACTACCCCAGTACCGTAAGTACTTTTAGTTAGGCCTTTATGCTGTGAAAACTTTTCTACTCCGGATATGATGTAAGACCTACTACAAGGTCAAGTTTTTCCCAAACTTATTACATCATAAATATCAATGATATTGAAAGTCGGCTAATTTCTGTGTCAATCTTTGTTCAAATACTTTCATCATACTATCGTTAGAATTCTATCTGGAACTCACTCTAGTCAAGCTATTGGACTATGGTAATTTAGCTCCGGGATCATTTCTAATTCTCTTTCAAAAGTTGGATCATGTTATGCACCAACCAATGATACCCGAGTTTGGACGACAAACGTCTTGTGACCATTCTATGAACTTAATTCTACTCTTTACTAGGACTGCATCATTGGGATGTAGGTCAAACCCTCGAGAACTTACTTCTACTCTTTACATGAAAGATCCAAATACATCTAGTACTGACCATATTGACTCATGAACTCCTTTTATTTCGTATCACAGAATCATGTCATCATCCATAAATAGTTAACCGAGCAACGAAACCCCTATCCTTCATATCGACGCCGCTACATTCCAAGTCGCGGTAACAGCTACAGTAGCAGTTGTCCTTGCAAACCTCAGCGCTAGCAACGCAAGTAAGGCTGGAAAGGGGGTTGAAAATTCCGATCGTTGTATCGATCCAGGAAGCCAACAAATGATAACAGTCACAGACTTGCAAAGCCGTAAAACCGAGAATAGGAAACGAAAGCGTCAAGCTCCAAAAGGAGCGCAATCGATCCCAAAGACTTGTCATGCAACAACAACAACTGGCAACCCCTACCACTTCAGCACCAATCAGACCATACGAGGGAAAACTCCCGAAGTGTAACCAGAGTAGATTTCATCATAATAGGGGTTGCCATGAAATGAAATGCTGTAATTGTCACAAAATAGGGCACCATGCTCGTAGTTGTGGAGCACCGGCATGACCCATCACTTAAGTCCTTGACATCGGAGTCAACCAGGCTTGCTATGGTTGTGGTGAAATTGGACACTTTAAAAGGAATTGTTCGAAAAGGAGGAACAATGAAAGCAACCGTGTCCACATAACTCCGACACGACACATCACTTCCACCACCGATGCTGGTGCAAGCTAGAGATGTCACCAATGCGGTGAGATAGGACACCTCGTGAAGGATTGTCCAATAACAAAGAACTCTGGCGCAGACAGGAAGATACTAAGGATCACTGCCGCAGGAAAGACTACTCCGGACCCACTTTGAAATACAAGGGCGTTTCGTTATAATAGACTTATAAACTGTTAAACACTAGTGCAACTCGAGTCTTGGCTTTTGCGAGATCCTGTCAGTCAAGGGGCCCTCGTGCTGCATATACCTGCTTTTTGTAGTATACCTTGTTCGCAGCAGTAGTCTTGTAGTTAATCTAAAGTACTAAAACTCTGTTAAAAGTTGCACTATTGTGTTGTGTCTGTAACGCCTTTACGATCTAGTCTAATGCCTTTATTTCCATGTGAATCCGATATTATCAGATAACTTGAGTCAATTCGATTCTCAGCTTCGTGCGTAAATTCTTTTCTCCGAAATCGCCTTTCTAGCGAAGCCGTCATTCCAGAACTCCGAGGTACTCATGCATAGAGTACCTTATGTTTCGTGTCCTTCCCGAAGAAACCTCAGCAAACCTCACTAGAGTACCACTCGTACATTACATCAGGTTCAACCCGAAGATCCATACGGTTGATATATCGCTGAAGAAAGTATACGCAAGGGTGGTATATAATCAAGATTCTACAGACATAGAATTGATAATTCCGCTTTAATTTCTTTTCCTTGTTTGGATGTGAGCTTAAAGAAGAATCATTTATTCGACTGCCTCTTCAATCTTAATTATATACGACTCGTATACACGAAGCTGTGATTGATGAACCAAATATGACTTCTAATATGAACTTCAGGATAGAGACTGCTCAAGACTACGAGTTATCGTACTGCCATGCAAATAAACTTAGAATCCAATCAAATGCCTTCTCGCTGAGCGGGGACAAGAGATATAGGTAAAAGAGAAGTACCTACCCTATTCCCTACTTCATGAGTAATCGTACTTTCTTTTGGATCTTCCCGATATCTTTCCAGAAGAACTCCCAGGATTACCTCCATAACGTCAAGGTCAACTTCAAAATCATATTAGTTGCTGGGGATACCCCTGTAACCAAATCGCCCTATAATATATCTTCTACAAAGATGCAACAACTGTCCGGTCAACTCAACGAACTGCCCATCAATGGCTTTATAAGACCGAGCTTCTCACCCTGGGGAACTCCAGTCTGGTTCATCAAGAAGAAAGAAGAATTAGTTAGTATGTGCATTGACTAATGGAGACCCCAACAAGATTTCCATTAGGGATCATTACCCTCTGCCTCGCATAGATAAATTTTTTGACCAACCTCAAGGAATGAATTACCTTTCGAAGACGGATCTGAGATCCGAGTATCACCAGTTACGAGTATTAGAGCAGGACGTCCCGAAGACGGCCTTCCGAACTCGTCGCAGACACTATGAGTCCGTAGTGATACCTCTCGGATAAGACCAATGCACCCGTAGAGATCATGGACCGTGAAATCAAGCAGATGAAACAAAGTCGCATCCCAATAGTGAAGGTTTGCTGGAATGTTAAGCGAGGATCTGAATCACTTGGGAGCGTGAGGATCAGTGAAACGGAAGTATCCTCATCTCTTTACTTGATTATTCGTACCTACTTCCTTGCTTAAACTCTAATTTTGGGACGAAATTCCCTCTAACGGGGGGATGATATGACAACCCGAAATTTCCTATCCTGTATAGTCAAGCACTTCATTGAAAGTCAAACTTACTCCTGCTAACTTTTTGCACAGTTTCAATTCCGTTTGAGCATTTTGATCTTTATTTCATTAAAGGAATAAGTAAACGAGAGTGTCAGTTGAGCTTGTAACCTGTCAAACAAGCCTTAAGCCCTCAAGAGAGGAGTTTACGACCCAGACCTTGGAGTTTACAGCCGTAAACTCAAGGTGGCCGTAAACCCCTTGATATATATATGATGCTTAGCCATTTTTACTTCATTTTCTTGCATTCCAAGCCCAAGAAAATGGATTCTCTCTCTAGGATCTTGAGAGTTTTGCTTCCAATCTTCAATCTAGTAAGTAAACTTTCCATTTTCAACTTGATATACTTCCAAATCTAGTAAGTACACATGATTTCATCCATGAAATCTCTTCTTTTGGTTAGATCTTCAAGTGTTCTTCAAAACACCAAGAACACCAAGAACACACACTAGTCTTCTTGGACCTTAAACACTTAAACAAGGTTCTATATTGTAAGTACTCTTGTCTTAGCTTGTTGTATACTAGAATGGACTTGTTTACACCTTAGAAACATTAAGAAATCTGGAATGGAAGGGAGTTAATGGCCAAGGCATCTCCTAAGGCAGTAAACTCCATAAGAGGGTGCAATGTTGCCTTAACTTCCTTCCCAATGCTTAGAACTTGGACTAGAACCCTTCACATTTGAGCTAAGGACCTTAACACACGAATTTGGGGAGTTTGCCATGGGTTTACGACCGTAAACCCACTAGGGCCGTAAACTCTTGGCCGTAAACTCCATGGAGAGTGGTCCTTGGGCCATAAACTCAATAGCAATGCCTTACAACCATTAGATGCAACCCTATGACCTTATAACACTTGAATCCAAGTGTTTTCCTTGTTCTAGGGTGTCTTTACTTGCTGAATTAGTGTGATAATCACTAATTAGATGCATATATATGTCTTTATATGTTAATAGGATCATTGTGTGTGTTCAAGTCTTCACTTGACACCTAGCACCTTGTCCAACACTTCCATACAATCCACTCGCTACAGGTGAGTTCATACCCCTTAATCAACCATAATTTTAAATGTTTTTAAATTCTTTTATGGGGGGAATACAAGTTGAGTCATTATAGTTATTATATCAATCACATTTGATTAAATACTATCCAACTGTGGATTTACTACACTTCTAGATGCTTTACAAAGCAAACTACTTCGAAATACTTTCTCAAATGTTTTACAAAACCTCTTTTAAAAATTTTATATTGTCAAATGCATGCCTATATATGTATAGTTATGTAAGTAATGTTTAAAGGACTTAGGACTACTAACTCGCTTTAATTCCTTTTCCTTGTTTGGATGTGGCCTTAGGGTATCAGTTATTTGTCTGAATGTCGTCTAAATATTAGTTACATATTATGTATACATGTATAGAGATAAAAGTTCTATTAGTTAGTTCAGTACCTTTGGGTAGAAAAGGCATACCTTCATTCAGTCATATACATACATTAGTAGTAACTATAATAGGTATAGTTTAGGAGATACTATTTACTATTCCTAGTACAAAGAATCACACAAGAGTCAGTTCATTCATGAGTCTATACAAATATACTACATACTATATGAAGAGATACTATTACATATTATATGGAGAGAAATACTATATACTATACAAGGAGAATTACTACATACTATACGGGACTGACCATCCTACACCTGGCTGCTAGCTACAGCAGGACCTGTTCATCGACAGATGTTCTCGGTTGTACTGTTCGGCGAGTTACCGCGTCGTGTTTATCCTAGACAAAAGGATATGATTTCAATGACTATATAATTTATCCTATTACTTTTATCTTGTGACACATTCACATAAACGATGAGGTAGACTATATTTTGATAATAATAGTTTTACATGGGAAAAACCTTCATTCATACGAAAAATCAATCCTTTGAAGTAGCCGGGTCCTGGTAGAAGACTACATTTTATACTAGTAGGAAATATGGGATTTTCTAGGGATTTCATACTTATACAAACTTTTTCATCAAACATTTAGAAGTCTTTTCTTTACATTTTTACTAATTAATGAAACTAAAATACTTATGAATTCACCTGCTTAAATGCTGATCTACGCTTTCAAAATAACTTGTATTCTCAGGTCACCAGTAGACAGGTACGATAACCAGGTTTTGAGGAGACGGAGCAGTCAAGACTTGTCTTTCATTTTGATTACTTATCATGTCTTAATCTATAAAAGAACAAACATGTATTAAAATTTTACTATTAATGCAATGGATAATGTTGTTGCTTGTTTACTACTTTGCACTGTTGTGATACTTTACATGACGTCCTCCTCCCCAGAACGTTTCCGCCATTCTTGGTTTTGGGGTGTGACATATCCCTAAAGGAGCAAGCGATTAATTTGGTTCTTATCTCGCTTCTTAAGTCATATGGTCAGTTTGTTGAGAACTTTCATATGAGGAATCTCGATGTGGCCCTAATTGATCCCAACTAAATGTTGGTAGTTGCTGAAGAATAAATGCTTAAGGACATAAATGAAGCAAAAATTCTTATAGGGTCTAATACCATGGTTTCCATGGACATTGACAATGGTAACATTTGTGACCAGAAAAGGTTTCTCATCTTAATCAAAAGGGATCAGCCAAGGTCAAATCGTTTGATCGCATGGTAAAGAGAATGCTCATTCTGAGATAATTCCATATGTTGACCCCAATGAGTCCATTTGTTTCTACTACCAATTGAAGGGACATTGGAAGCAAAGCTGCCAAAATACCTAAAGAATCTTAAAGATGGTAAAGTCAATTCATGTGACTCTACTTCAGGTACATCCATCATCTAACTCCATTATAATTTCCTACTATATACTTTTAATACATGATGTGATGGTCACATTTTTATGGTATTGAAGGATCTAAAAGAAAGAAGGAATCTTAAGAAAAAGTGAGCTAAATTTGATCAAGGGAAATGGGCTTTTTTCGCATGGTTCGATGGTCAGAATTTGGAGCTACTACTAAGGAGTTAGAATAGTTTTAATATATTTCTATTATTCTTCGGAGATGTCTAGAAATATATGTTTCATTTTATGCATTGTAAGGACAAGTTCCAATTTTCTTTTTAGCAATAAAATGAAGTTTTGGTTTATGAAGTTGCCTTATTTATATATTTCATTGCAATGGCATTTATGAAAATGTTGGTTATGTTACTAATAATAACAATGTTAATATCGGATATTGACTCTTCTATAACATTCTTGTGGGATTATCATCTTTGACCAAGTGAAAATGAATCTCATCACCATGTCTTAATTTGACAAAAACTTGGAGTTCTATAATTCAAATTGCAGGATGCATGAGAATCTTGTTTATTGGAAAATTTTGACTAATTCTTTGTTCACATGTTTATGTGATGCAAGTGAAGGACTAATGGATCTAGCACATGTTCATATGGACTTTTTAGATCCTCCACATGGGACGATAACTCTATTCGTCATAATTTACTAATGATTCAGTAAATATTTTTTTGTTTATAAGATTAAGCAGAATTCTAATACTTTTGAAAAGTTCAAAGAGTAGCAGAACAAGTAGAAAATTGATTAGGAAGAAAGATAAAAGATTATCCAATCTAAAAAGAAAGGAGAATGCTGAAGTATCATGTTTTATGATCATCTTAGTTGTGGAATTGTATCAGAATTGACTCCTCTAAGAACATCTTAGTTCCATTGTATTACTGAGAAGAAGAATCGAACATTGTTGGAAATGGTTCGATCATAGATGGGTCATAGTTTGTTCCAATAACGCATTAGAGCTATGATTTAGTAACTATAAGTCATATCTTGAAACTCATTTCAAACTAATAAGGATGACAACACCTCGTAATATGTGGAGTAAAGAATGTGTTACTTACTCTAGAATATTTAGAAATGAAGTTTTGATGTTTTCGTTGATCGAGAAACAAAAGAAAAATTGAGTTCTTTTCTGTGAAGTGTTCTCTTGTTGGGAATCTGCGCGAACTTTTGAATATTTGTTTTAGCTCGTCAAGGAATGTTCCTTGAGAGAGAAACTTATTTGTCAAGAAGTCAGTGAGAGTCGTATTGATCTTGAGAACTTACAATAGTCAACCGATAGTGATCCTTTTAGTTATCACTAGCACGCCACCTAAGGTTTATAACTTGTTGTATTTAATTGACATATTCTCATTTTTTTGCACTTCCAGTTGAGTTGGCAATTCTTATGAGTTCTATTATTTCATTTAACTACAAAAGTAAAGTGTGTTGGTCAATTAGGGTACAATGATCAATATGGGTGAGTTGCTAATAGCAACGAAAGCACTGGTGAGCTTTAAGCTGCCAGAAAGCAAGAAATGAAGAATAACAAAGTTCAGTGCATGAACAAGACCTAAATGTGATTTTGGTTTTTCCTGAACCGTATCTTATGACTTTAGGTTGAAAATGAAATTTCTACATGGATGGGAATGTATTCACCTTCAAATCGATGTGGAAAAAGGTTTCGCTCTAATTCATGAAAATGTTTATGAGGAAACACTTTCGCTAGTAAATTTTGAGGATCTGACAAAGCTCCATACGAATATTGGTTGAATTAACTGCATTCTTAAATTCACAATATGATTACTGCATCCTTCTTCTTATTTTGAATTATGAGAAACGGAAAGGAATTGTTTAAACCTTCAGGAGATATTTTTATCACGTCTTGAACGGGTTTGAACACATACACTGTCTGGATAAAGTACATAAGCTTAAGAGTCCTAACTAGAGGCTTGACAAAGCATCACAAAATAGGAATGTGCACTTCCATGAGAAAGTGAAAGGGTATAGATTTCTAGAACTCCAGTTGATTTTTTAGCACATGTCAAAGCTAGTGGGAGCATAATTATTAAGCTACTATTGCATGTTGACTATACTATTTGTAAAGAACATTGTTTTAGATTTCCAGATTGCAAAGTTCGGGGAAGTTTTTCTATATTGGACTTAAGGGAGGGACACTCATACTTCATTTCAAGTCTAAATGTCTAGATCATATGGTTTAATGGAAATTAGTCAGAGTCATATATGAATAACATGTTGAAATGTTTCAACATAGGAGATTCCATATATGGAAATAGTATAGTAGGAGATTGAATAGATAACAAACCTTTATATAAGATATAATATGTCGAGTCCCATATGCTTCGAATATAGGATCGATTACATATACTATAATATTCCATTATTCTAAGTTTTCAAATTCCTAGAGCATTGTGTTAAAATGATCAGAATTTTGTGTGACTAAGGTTCTTAAACAATTGCCAAGAACATTATGAGGTTTTACCGAAGATTGGTTGCTTGTGGATAGTTAGAGGTATGACATTATTTGGGAAGTACTATAGTGATACATTTTCGATTGAGATGATTTTTGGTCAGAAATGATGGCCATATGGGAATATGGAAATGTTTCCATAATGGGAGATTCTTGTAAAATCTACTTGTGAGTTGGAAACTTTAATGCAAGAGAAGTGTTCAAGGAGTGTATCTTGAAGTTGAAACTTCATAACATTGGAATTATTCTGAGTAACAAATTCCAGTTGAACATTTTGTAATATCGAAGGCTCAGTCTAAGTGACTTTAGAACCTCGACTTCACAGAAGGTTAGTGCATGTAAATATGAAAATCTGCTACATCTTAAAAAATGATAAGAATTTGGAATTGTAAAATGAACATCATTTGAGTACTTCCCATTCGATCTGTTCACAAAGTAAGGACCATAGAGATACATAGTATGCATGTTTATAATATGGTATGACTAATGCTATTTAATTCAAGTGGTTACTTGATTACTTAAAACATTATACAATGAATAAATTCGCAATTGTTATGGTGATTAAATAATAGAGATTTATTTATAATCAATGGGTATGATACCATAGTTAACTAATTTATAATTGTGTTTCACATTGTATGTTGTACTTCCCTAGGTAATTTTTAATATTATTCAAAACTCCACAGTTGTTCATACTTTTGGAAGTAAGTAGTGAATTAAGACTATCATGAATTGATTGTAGATTGTCGATTGAGGTTAAGACATTACAATTGGAATTGCTACAATAATCATGAGTACTTTGAAAATAGAGATTGTAAGTATTAGGTAAACCTATGCATGGAGATTACTTCATGGATTAATTCAAAAATAATTCTAAGACCATAATATCTTCTATTCTTAAAGTAAGGATATATAGTTCAATGTTTACATACCATTTGTGCATTGGTTTGCTCAAACGTGTCTCCTAGCTGGATGTTATAAAGGGTTATTCCATGTATGATTTGATATGTAAATTGTATGACTATAAATTCAAAGTAATTTGTTCCTTCTTCCCTAACAGGAAAAGCGATATCCTTAGGCCCCTCGGTGATTTGAGTTGATCTATAAGAACCAGGCCCGGTCAGGACTGAATTCATGTGTTTAATTTTGTAGTATGAAATTTGATCACAAATTGGGTAATTAGGAAACAAAACAAATGAACATGGGGTTAATCATTAATCCATGCCTCAGTTCATATGATATCTTGTAGAACGAAGGAATAAATGATCACTTATCTTAGGGCTAACATTTGATTTGAATCAGAGCTCAACAGTGGCTTTGGAAAGAACTCATTGTTGTCTAATTCAAGGTTATACTTGCAATTGTAGTTATAGACTTATCCAATTGGGAGACTATTGGATTAAGATGTCTAAGCTCATAACTAAATTGTTGTACTCTTGTAGGTAAAAGCAAAGTCCTTTTTGGGTTGTCCTCATGACTAGAAATAGCTAGAAATCATATTAGGAAATAAAAGTGTAATTTATTAGATTATTATATTATTAATAAACTAATTAGGAATTATGGGAAAATTATTTTTATTATATTATGTGATTAATATGTTAATTGGAAATAAATAATTGATTTTGTTGATTTATTATGTGATTAATAAATTAATATGAGATCAGTTATTAAATAATTGATTGTTTCATTTATATGATTAATAAATTAATGTGAAATCAATTAGAATTGATTAATTGTTAATCAAAATTAATGAGGAATTAGTTCGGGATTAATTGGAATTAATTGATGGTGCAAAGGGTGAATTATAATTATTTAATAGTTGAACAAAAGAAGCAATCCTAATACCGTCCATGGTATGGACGGTTTTGGAGGGTTTCCTAGGGTATCTGGAAGCCTCCTGGTTGCATAAAAGGAAAATATTTGAATTAGGATTAAATATATTACTTAATCAATTCAAATCTTGATTTACCTGCATGTTACCTAAACTATAAATAGGACCTAGTGGCTTGCAATTTCGTTCCCAACATTACCTAAAGGCATAGGAACGAAATTTCCTTCGTATCTCCTCTTTCCTCCTCATTATAGGGTTTTTAATTTTGGGTGTGAAACATTAGAGGCATCATCTTTTTGGTGCTAGCTTTCCAAGACCAACAAATACATGGGATTGAAGTGATTTGCTTACTACAAAAAATCAAAGGTATCTAACCCTAATCCTATGTATATTTTGATTATATTAGTTTTCCCTTAGGGTTCTTGATGTTCATAGTTTATTGCTATCAATAGAGAAAAAGTAGATCCTTTCTACGTTGCATGTGAACTTAAGGGTTTAAGTGTTTTTTCCATTTACATGTATTTTTTCTGTAACCTGGAAAACCCATCAACTCGATTGGTATTATTCATTATCGTAAGTCTCCTTATCTTCTCGAAAAGTTATATGTCGGTTCTGATACAATAATTAAACGTTTAGAAACTATACACATAAAATTTCCTTCCTTCAACTTAAGGGCGGCAATATACCTTAAAATTTCTTCCAACAACAACAATCCAGGTAAGCAACCTAAGGCACACTATATTATATAACAACTAGCACATATTTAGCAGGCATCTTTCCTAAAGTATGCTGGTGCACATCATAGCAAGTACGGTTTTCAACCTAAGGCATGCTACAAAATAAATCTCATTAGCACATAATAACTATTAAGGTATTCACCCTAAAGTAACCTAGTTTGTGTAACAACCGTGACCCAGATTGTATTAGTGGATGGTATAAATGAGTCACAGCCATGGTTTTTGAGTAAAACCATATCCCACAACGTGACATGACTAAAGATCGCATGTTCAAGATGGTTGTCATGACGTGAGAAACGGAGTGTCACGGCGTGACAATAGCTGCAGCCCAAGCCCATGATTTGTAGGGTTTCTTCCATATTTAAAGCCATTAACTCATGACCTTGGGGATTCTTCTCAGCCTCCAACCTCTCTCAACGAAACCCTAGCCCCATTTCATGTTTGTGAGCTTGTTTGATTGAGCAGAGGCCTTGTTCTTGGCTTTTTGGTGAAACTTGAAGAATAAGGAAGTTTATTGTGGTGCAATGAAGGTAGGAGCTAGCTTGGATCCCTCATTTCGTTTAGATTTTGGAGTTGTTTGAGGTATAAATTTCACATCTTGATCCTTATTCTTCTTGTTTTAAGTTTGGTCTCATTTACATGTTTTTGGTCCCTTTCATGAATGCTCTTGGAGTTTGAGGAACTCCAGCAGAGTCATGTTTGGAGCTATTTTGGGTCCATGAGCAAGCTAGGGTCATATAAAGGACTTAATGGAATTAGGGTTACAGATCTAGATTTGGGATGGATTCCTAATGGATAAAATTAGAAAATTTATCCATTAAGTCAGTAAAAAGAGTTAGATATGAAGTTATGGGCCTTGATCTGAAGGAACTAAGCACTTAATAGAGATATTGGCATTCTGCCATAATCACGACGTGGCATGGTGTTTGCCACAAGGTGGTGGTGATCAAAATCATCATTGTTTTGTCCTTGCTCTCTCACGATGTGGCACAAGGGTTGTCATGATGTGACATTGACTTTGGCATAGGGTCAAACTTGGAGGATTTGGGTTGCTGATTTGGGGATTGATCTATCTTGGTGTGAGTCGGTTCAAGGAATTGATCAATTCAAGGAGTTAAAGTGTTGTTGTTTTTCTTCGGTTATTCAGTTCATGTGCGTTTCTCACTCAGCCAGGTATTCCAATGTATATCCTTTGCATGGTAGGATAGAGGTACTGTTAGAGTACAAGTATGCTAGTGGCTAGGAGAACACCTTGTTATGCATGTTCAGTTTAGGACACTTGGTGTCTTGATTTGATAGACTGGTGGGGTCTTGCCTATTGATCGTATGGTGTTGTTAGGAGTTATATTTGGTTAGGATAACTGGGGTAGACTAATTATCAGCATTATATATGACTGACCAGCGAAGGACTTAACTGAGGAGTGGTTAATAACAGGGAACTATGGAAGGCTAGTTGCTAAGAGCATGGCTATGCTGGTAATTGCTATGTATTTATGTTGCATGATTATGTGATAGTGATGGATTGGGTTCTATCTAGTTTAAGTTGGATAGTCTGATCACTTTTGGTCTAATACTTGATTGTGATGTTCTTGTCTGATTGTTCACTCTCAGATTGGTCTAATAATAATCAAATAAAACATGTATATTTTGTTCATCCAACATAGATAATATGCACACACATAGCACGTAATTTATATTAAATACTTTATATCTATGTGTAAAATGAAAGTAACTATGCGCTCACTTGTTAAAGTGATGACTCCAAACTCGGGCAACGCTTCGCTTCTAACAATTTTATTTTTCTTCGACGAAACCTAGTATCATTACCACTAGATCTTAGTCTAATATTTATTGTGACTAAATATTAGTCTAGGTAATATTGATTTTCTTGTATTATATAAGTGTTAAAAAATACTTTCCAGCTACTATATACAGACAGGGGCCAGACATGAAACATCGGAGGGCACGACCATTTTGGCATTTAAGTTGTTCTGAAATCCAACAACCCCATGCACCCCTTCAAAATAGATTCCCCATACCACGAGCCGTTAAAAGGTATTATAATAACACTTTGTATATTTTATAATACTTAGCACATATATTGCTTATAGATTCATAATAACGATAATGAACTTAGACATAAGTTATACTTAAAGTAGGGTAAGCATAACTCACTTACAAGGGGGTTTTGCTAGGAGCTGGGCTATGTGGGGGCAGAACTTCTGATCTGAAACCTCTTCTTCTCGGAGCCTTATGGCGCTCCGGTACTCACCTCTAGCACTTGGGAAGTACATGGGAATGGGAAGGGTTAAGAAGGATGTTTGAGAGAGAAAGAATGGGAAAGGTGTGAATTTTTGGGGTGATCCTCGCATCTATTTATAGGTTGACGACTTCGGATACGTTGGGCGTAACTTTAGAGTACATTGCGTATACTTGTTACATTGGGCGTACGAGCTCCTATGATGTGCGTACGAGGGGTAGATATCATTATTGCATGTGAAGCCATGGGGAGAAAGGGAAGGTTAGGATCGCGCCACGTGTAAGCCTTGCATCCTCTCATAATTTAACTAACTTCTAAATTTCGTACCTTTTGCATACAAGCTCCGTTTTTGACGTTGTTTTTATTGTCGCGTAGGTAGCGACGTGATCTATAACTTTCATTTAGACTTCGTCAGCTAATTTTGATTTTTTTAAAGTTATATTTTAACAGGATTAGATAGATAAAGTCCGTTAAAAATTCATACCTTTGTCATCTAATGTCCGTTTTCGGCTGTCTTTATATCGTTGAGTTCTTATTAAAGAGATCTTCAATTCTTGTTTAGATTGTGTTGGCTAAAAATCGATCGATCTAAAATACAAATTCTGGGTTGCATACTGCTATGCCAAATCTTAGAAAAATCATAACTTTTTCTAACAAAGTCAGATTTTGACGTTCTCTATATGCACGCCTTGGTTTAACGTATAATATGAATTTTCTTAAGATCACTAAGGCTAAAAAGTATTTTATCGCAAACTCACTTTTTACGCTACACAGCGTCGTGCTGGTTTCGTCAGAAAACTTCAACAGGTCATAACTTCTTCGTTATAAGTCGAATTTCATTGTTCTTTATATCACTGAAATCTTTGTTACGACTACTTCAACTTTCATCATAGATATGGGGTGTATCTATTATTTTATTTTTGATGCATATTTTATTATTATTTTGTTACATCATTAAAAACACGTATATTGCACATAAATCACATAATACTCAAATAATTCTTCTTCATTACTTCAAAATATGCTACAATTGTTGAACCTAACCATCACATAATTATAATAATGCTTACCCTAGAAACACGGGCATTACATTTGTGCATTTTTCAGACGAGGAACTTGGGTATTTTGGGGATGGTGTCTTCAGTAAACTTTGTTCATATAGTGCACTACCAAATGTTGTTCAACAACTCTGTTGGCTTATTTGTGAGCGATAGTGTCAAACTCCTGCCACTATCTCCGGGGAGCATTTGGTTGAACTCTGATGAAGTCGAATGGCTCCGGTGAGATGATAACTACGTTTGGGGGTTGTTGTAGATGCTGCTACTCATTGAATCATTGGTATTAGCTAGGGAAAGTACTCCGGAGATGAAAGTAGCATGTCGATGCCGGAGAAGAAGGTTGCGTTAGAGAGATGCAATCGCCGAGAAGAAGGATGTGTTTGAGGGATGGAATCGTTGGATGTGTATTGGTTGGTGGCTGGTTCCAAGATGATGAGCATGCTTGGAAGGTGAGGTAAGTATTTGGCGATTTTACCTTTGCCTCTTAGATAGGATATTAGACTTTTAGTTGTTTCTTATGCGTTTTGTTTGTTGTGTTCACATTTTATGGGCTTTAACAAGAGAAATAATGGTTGGGCTGGATTTGTGGAATAACAATTAAAACGAAATTTAGTTCATATTTTAGGAGGTTTGAATCTAAACCTTTATTAATTAGACTTTACAAATGTGAACTTGTTTAATTAAACCAATTATGAATAGTTGGGTATAAATAATAATGAGATTTGAGAATAGTATTTTAAAGAGAATAATATTAGGAATTTATCATTTTTTGGCACGTTAATAAAAGTGATAAAAAAGCATATTATGAAATATTGAAAAGTAATATTTGTAATATTAACCAAGTAAGGATTATTATTGCTATTGTAGGTGTTCATAGAGTTAGGAATCCATCTTAGCCACTTCGGTGGTTTTATTTTGTGTTTGTTGCTTCAGGTGAGTCTTTTCACTTTACTCATGGGTCGAAGGAACAAATTTCTGCCCACTAGATTATGCTTGTAGGATGATACTGGTCTTTGTGACACTTGTTGATATGACTGTATGTGCTTATTTTATTTGTGACTCTTGTTAATATGACTATATATGAATATTATATTTGTGACTTTTGCTGATATGACTATATTTTTATGTATGTGGGGTTGATACGGACCTGATACAGCTACATGATGTTATATGGAGTCATTATGGATTCAGGGTTGATACGGATATGGGGGTTGATACGGACCCGACACATCTACATGTTGTTATATGGTGTCATTATGGACTCATGATTAATATGAATTTAGGGGTTGATACAGACCCGAACCAACTACATGTTTTTATATAGAGTCATTATGGACTCGATATTTATACGGACCCAAGGGTTGTTATGGACCCAACACAACTATGTGTTGTAATATTCATATATGTTATATGTGGTATTTTTGGGGAACTCACTACGCTTTGTACTTATGATTTATGTTTAAAAATGTTTGCAGGTATATCTAGTTCTCTTGTGTTAATGGAGGGACACGACTCAATTGCATTACATACATTGAAGATTTTTGCACATAATAACTTTTGACGATACTCTGATAAAATTTTTGAATCAAACGGTTTTATCTAGATCTTTGAAGTTTTAATGAATAAATACTTTTATATTTAAATATAAAAATTGGTTTAAAATTTGGGACGTTACAAGTTGGTATTAGAGCCTTGGTTTGAGGGATTTGGGCATACTCGGGTGTGTTTGAACTCAAAGTGGGGAGTTAATAAATTGTTTTGAAAGAAAATGAGTTTTCCAAATAAAAAAAAACAAAAAACTTTTAGAAGAAGGGGTGTGATGCGTGAAATCAGTCAAGCTCAAGTAAGTGTTTCCCAAAATACCCATACCTATTAACATGTTATATGTGTTAAAGTATGATATACATATTAAAAGTTAGAATAAGGATCTGCTCAGGGTTGCATGCTAGAATGTCTGCTTAGGATAGATGCCTTTTTATACCTAATCTATGAACTGGTAGATAAGCTTGATATTGAGTGGACTAAGGATCTTCAGGAATTGCATGATAGAATGACATGATTTGTGATGCCTTGTAGCCTAGGAGGAATTACATGTTGTGCAGTACTTGGAATCTATATCGGCGAAGTTAATTGCTAAGTGTATGTTAATAAATTATATACAATTAGGACCACACAGCCTTATAATGATTGATTTATCCTTATTTCCCATTCCTTTTTTATTGTGGGCTTAAGGTATAATCATTATTCGACAGTCTATATGATCCTGTATTGTGTATAATTTGCATCATAAGGCAACTGGTGGTGTTGGTAGAAGTTTCTATTATCGCAGAAGCAAATGAGACGAGGATTCCTAGGAGATCCTAGGGACTGCTATAGTGGGTTATGTATGTTGTTTAGCATAAGGATTGTGCGAGTTTCCATGGTAAAGTGACTTAGAGGATTCGAGATAATTCTTGAGGAAAGTATGGATAGGTGTGGAAGGTAGTATAGGGCCCGTACTACTGAAAACACAAGATCCGTACTCGAATCAAAGAAAATCACAGGTACTCTAAGGAGTTGGTCGAGGGTAGATAGCATGGTTTCCACCACGATTCATTGCATTGTATTCCCGTCATTATCGATCTTTCGGTTTTGATTATTTGGAAAGAGAATTAGTCTAGTAATTGTCCGATCCTTAGTAGTCGTGGCAGTTTAGCTCTGATTCATACATATATATATGTGGGTTAGTCGATTCTAAGGACCCGAGGGTCTTGCTCAAGGTAGTGCCAGTTCAGTCATGAGAATCAAGAAGGCAGCGGTTGTAATGATCGGCTCGAGGATTACAATGAGGCTAAGTAATTAGCAGATGGATTGGGATATCACTATCCAAGATGGGGTTATGTTCGTTTAACTTTCCGTGTTTAGAGGAAAAAGAGAGCAGACATGTGATTTTCAGAGTTGAGATGTAGAACCAGCATAGGGCTAGATGGTTGCGGGTTTTGGCAGCAAGTATGACAGTATGGGAATACACAAGTGGATTCTTGTGGTATGGTTCCCTTGAGATGAGATCAAGGGTTTGCTTTCTTTGACGTTAGTTAATTCAGGTGCTAGTTGATTGGTTAAGGTGATTAGGGGAAAGTGAATCGGGAACGATAGCTTTTGTTGTCTCTGATGTATCCTGACTATGAGAATGATGCCTCTTGTATTTATAAACGATTCTCATGAAAAAATGATCGTTGGGGAATCATAGGCAAGGTGTGTGGTAGTCCATTTGTTTATAGATAAAGAATCGGTGCCATGAATGGAGTGTTAGAATTATTGCTCGTGTATTTGTAGGGGATTCCTAATGTTAGGGGCAGTTATGTTAGGGAAGTTTCCAAGGTCTCCGCTCAAGATTCGAAATCTCTTTGATTTTGATTGGTCTTTATATAGAAGATCATCTTGCGTTGTGTTATACATTCCAATAGTCGGGGATCGGTTTGAGATATGGTTGTTTGCAACGTCAGTTGGTGATAGTTCGAACACTGAGTAAAGGAAAACTGGGTATTCTACTTGGAGGATCATCGATCTGTTCGAGTTATGAATTCAAAACAATGGGTCATAGGGATCTATAGTTCGGGTATGTAAGACTTTGGTTCATGATTTGGTTAAGAATGGGGTGCAGAGCAAGTTTCCATTAAATGTATGTGCTCAGTGATGCATGAGTTGTCTTAGTGGAAGGAAGTTGTTGGACAAGGAGCTCGTTGTAGCCAGTGGTTCCTTTCAAGAATGTCGATGAACAGATCAAGAGGCATTTGGATTGTTGGATTTGTTGTTAATGCATTCTTGATCGTTGGACATTCCATTCATCGTCAATAGCTGAGATTCTTCGAAAGTATCAGAGGAAGTTCAATGGAAGCATCAAGTTCTATATATTGTTTGTTTTGGTTTCTGGTTATGGGTACCCTCAATTGTTGGTTATGGAAGTATTGTTAATAACAGGCTTGGGTTGGCAGCTTTCCTTGGTAGTTTCTAACTGTATCAGATGAAGTCTAATGGATGTGTCAAGTTCTTTAGATTGTACATTTTGGTTTCTAGGTGTCGGTACCCTCAATTTTTGGTTATGGAAGTACTTTTCATAGAGGGCTCGGGTTGGTAGTTGTCCTTGGTGATTAGGAGTTCGGATGTCGGAGCGGTATTGTTAGTTTTCCAGTCGTGACTTTAAATATCCATAGAATCCAATTTTGACATGTCGCGTAGTCAGAGTTGGTATTTTGGATTAATTTAACCAGGGTTTTAACATCATTTTTGGATGACCTTCGAAGCTTTATCGAGCTAGTTATGTATAAGTAGGAACTGTTCAGTTTCAATCAATGTGTGGGATCTTTGTTTCTATTATTCATAAGGATGGTACTGTGAGTGGTTGAGGTTTGTCGTTTTGATTAGACCTACTAGTACCTCGCCCTTTGGGTAAGTTTGTGAGGAAGAAGGAACACAGTAGATCTAAGGTTGGTTATATGTTTCCCTTGGGGGTGTATATTGTGGTAATTCATTAAATATGGTCATGAGAGGGAGGCATGTGTGGACTGAGTAAGATAGCTTGAGAACACTTGGTTTGAGTTTATTGGTATGGTTCTTATTTGGTTAGTAGCCTTTGAATTGGAGCAAGAATACAACCAACTATCTCATTCTTTAGTTGTGTGCGACCATGTTCTCTTCTGATTTTGCATTGGTTGCAGCATGTTCTGTGTAAGGAATTGTGCGTTTAAGAAGGGTATGGCTCATGTCGTGTTTGGTTAGTGATTAAGAGGGATGTTGAGTGGCTTCCTGGAAGTTTGTGGGTTGATTATTGAGTACCTTTAGGCCCCTTTGGTGTTGGTTGTGAGTCTTTAGGACAATGATGGAATGATGACAAGATCAACGTGGTACCGTGATCTAATTGTCCTAGTGGTTAGATGGTATCATGAAGTATCGTGAACCAGTGGTTGTATGACTCATATGGGTGGGACCAGGTAGTCATTTGATTGAGACTCTTAGGTCTCAAATCGTTAGTATTATCGACATGGTTGGGTGTTAATGCATTTTTGGGAGTCGGGAAATGAAGTGACAAGTTGGTTTGGATCATGTAGATATTAAAAGTTTGTTTTGTTTGATGTATTAGTTGTGCAGCAGAAGTCACATGTCGAATGTTGCATTTGTGGGAGCAGTGGGTTGGTGATGACTTAATAGGAAGTCAAATGTGTATTAAAGGTGTCTGGGCTCGATTTCTGGTTATAGGATTGGTTAAATTTGCGATCGAAATGTTTTGGGCATTCATTCTACATGGTTTGATGGTGTTCCTAGTCAGGGACTAGGGGTAGGTACGTTGTATGGATGATCATCAGTCTTAGGGTATGATTTCTAAAGTTTAGACTAATGGGTTCCTGGTTTTGGGAGTTTATTGATGGAGTTAGTTGTAGTATCAGTTTTTGAGAAGTTTTCCACTTTAAGTAGTTGTCATTGTGATTTGGGTCTTATAGTTAAGGAGAGAAAGATAGTGGTTACGGTTATGTATTTTCAATTTATTGTGTTACTAGGTGTGAGACCCGTGTATTACACGGATTTAGTAAAAATAAAAATTTAATATCAATATATAAATATGAAATATTTTATAATGTAATACTTTATATAACCATTTTGTAATCTTTTGAAAATTTGCAAACGAAATTAAATCATTTGAAGTATTTATGAGCATTTATTACAAAATTAATAGAATGATTTTATTTCTTTATAAAACTCATTACAATTTTATGGAATTTTATTTTAAGAAAATAGAAATCCCTAAAAAATGACAAGTGGAAAACAAAATTTCTAAAATTCTCACAAAATGATAAGTGTCAAAATGAAGGAGAAGATGACATATGGCAAAAAAAACTTTCATTTTTAAAAAAGGATTTGTTGGCAGCCGTGGATTTCAGAGTGATCTCTTGACTTCTCTTTATAGATGCCTTGATTTTGAAGTGGTTAGAGGAGATCGTGGAATATGTTGGCGTTGTTTACAATGATTCTAACCAAGACGGATTTCAAGGACGAAATCCAGTTTAAATGTTGGAGAGTTGTAACATTCGATTTTCAGTTTAATTTCTTTTTGGAATAGGCATATATAACCGAGTTTTTATATAAATATAAATATGGAATCATTGGGGTTTTATTGAATTTTAATATGTATTTATAAGCATGTTTTTTTCTATTGATAAGGCAATTAACTACGTAAGTAAGTAACACATAATAATAATAATAATAATAATAATAATAATAATAATAATAATAATTCCATAATCACTTAATGAAGGAAAATGGAAGTCTATGGGTGTAATGGTGCATTTTGGAAACTTAATTTGAATATAATCTAGGGTTAGGGGTAAACACGTGTAAGGCTGGATCTTGAAGGGCCATTTCTGCAAATCTCAGAAAGATCGATTCATGTTGTCTCCTTCTTCCGGACACAGCATGAACGACCCATTCCATTTTACTTGAACCTACCATGGCATCCCGTTTATGAATTAACCAAGCCTTTTTTTGGAATGATCAAAACCAACCCCAAGCTTATTCTCTTCTGATCGCGTTTGTTGCCTGAAGACTGAGATGGAGATGTAGAGTCAATAGAGAAAGAAATTAGATGTATAGTGATAGAGACGAGCTTAGTTCTATCAGTAGGTGTTCAATGGAGCAGAAGGTATTATCAAATGAAGGATTATTGATGGTTAGGGTAGTGGTATCGACATGAGGAATAATCAGTTGAGAAGACTATTGAATGAAGAAGGTTGAACCAGATGTAAGATCTGATTTGGATTGCTCATTTCACTGTGACGACGGTTTTTTATGCACCTTTTTCCAATGAGGAACTTGGGTTTTCGGGGATTGTGTCTCCGGTAAACTCCATGCATGTAGTGATCAGCCATATGTTGTTCAACAACTCTGTTGGCTTCTTTGTGAGCGTCAGTGTCGAACTCCTATCACTATCTCCGAGGAGCATTTGGTTGAACTCCGATGAAGTCGAATGGCTCCGGTGGGATGATATATAGCTATATCTGGCAGTTGTTGTAGTTGTTGCTACTCATCGAATCTTTGGTATTATCTAGGGAAAGTCGATCAGATCTGAAAGCAGCCTGCCGACGTCGGAGAAGAAGGTTACATGAGAGGGATGCAATCGTAGAGAAGAAGAAGAAGGTTGCATTTGAGTGATGGAATCGCTGGAGGTGTATTGGCTGGTAGCTGGTTCCAAGATGTTGAGCGTGCATGGAAGGTGAGGTAAATGTTTGACGATTTTACCCATGCCTCTTTAAGTGTTTGACAATTTTACCCATGCCTCTTAGATAGGATATTTGGGTTTTAGTTATTTCTTATGGGCTTTGTTAGTTGGGCTCATATTTTATGGGCTATGACAAGAGAAATAATGATCGGGCTGGATTTGCCGAATAACAATTAAAACGAGATTTAGTTCACATTTTAGGAGGTTTGAACCTCAAATCAGACTTTACAGATGTGAACATGTTTAATTAAACCAAATATGAATTTTTGGGTATAAATAATAACGAGATTTGCGAAGAGTATGGCAACGAGAATAATATTAGGAGATGATCATTTTTTTTGGCACGTTAATAAAAGTGAATAAAAGCATATTATGAAATATTAATACGTAATATTTGTAATAGATGAGTAAGGATTATTACTGTTGTTGTAGGTGTTCAGAGGGCTAGGAATCCATCTTAGCCACTTCAATAGTTTTATTTTGTGTTTGCTGTTTTATGTGAGTCTCTTCACTATACTCGTGGGTCGAAGGCATCAATTCCGTCCCACTAGATTATCTTTGTAGGATGATAGTGGTCTTTTGTGACACTTGCTGGTATGACTGTATGTGCTTATTGTATTTGTGACTCATGTTGATATGACTACATGTGCTTATTGTATTTGTGACTCTTGTTGATATGATTGTATGTGGTTATTGTATTTGTGACTCTTGCAGATATGATTGTGTGTTTTATGTATGTTGAATTCATATGGACCCGACACAGCTACGTGTTGTTATATAGAGTCATTATGGACTCAGGTTGATACGGACTCGACATAGCTACGTGTTTTTATATGGAGTCATTATGGACTCGATGTTGATACGGACCCAAAACAACTACATGCTGTTATATAGAGTCATCATGGACTTGGGATTTATACGGACCTTGGGGTTGTTACGGACTCGACACATCAATGAGTTGTAATATTCATATATGTTGTATGTGGTAGTTTAGGGGAACTCACTAAGTTTTGTGCTTATGGTTTATGTTTAAAATGTTTTCAGGTACATCTAGTTTTCTTATGTTTAAGGAGGGGCATGGATCGTATGTATCACATCCATTGGAGTTTTCCACACATAATAACTTTTGACGTTACTCTGCGAAATGTTTTGAATCGAACGGTTTTATCTAGATCTCTGAAGTTGTAAATTGAATAAATACTTTTATATTTAAATAAAAAAAATTGGTACAAAACTTGGGACGTTACAACATAATTGAATGATGAATTCTAATTTAAGTAGGGGAGATTTGTACCACCCATTTTCTAGTTTTGATCGGTTAAAGACTAAGGATTTTGAGGATAAGTTTTTTGGAAAAACCTTAAGCCATGGTGCGATAGGATGTGGGTCGTGATATGGTTATGTCATTTAAAAGAAGAGCGCATTTAGATGTTGTCCATGACACGATCAGGTAATCGCCACGGTGTAGAGGCGGCATATTCCTAAACCTTAGAGTTTCGTCCTTGGGCCATATTTAAGCAACATGATTATTAGGGTTTCGCCTGATTTCAGCTTCCCTCTCATCAGAAGCAAATCCTAGCACCCACTGAAGTGTTATTAGTGTTTATCTGGTGTTCTTAATGTTTTGAGCCTTGAAGTGCAACCTAGGAGAAGAAGGTCACGAGCTTGTTGATTGAAGGGTTGTTTCTATTTCAGATCTTGCATCTCTTGCATTTTGTGTAGCTTTAGAAGGTATAAAGCTTCCACCTTTATCATTCATGTTTCTTTTTTCATTATTTGAGGTCCTTTTGAATCCTTTAGAGGGATGTTCTCAGAGTTTTGAGTAATTCTAGAACCTTAGACTTTCTTGGTGACCATTTTTGGGCTAGGTCTGATGGAAAAAGTGTTAGTTCTTGGTTCCCTTTGAACCATATGCAAGTTTTGGTCATTATAATAGCATAATAGATATAGGATTTAATACCTTACTTTGGAGTGATGTTTAATTGGATAAAGTTGGAAACTTTATCCATTAAGTCATTAAGAAGAACCATATATGAAGTTATGAGCCTTGATCTCTAAGTATTAAGCTCTAAATGAAGAAAATCCTTTCTGACCAAAACCACAACTCCACCAAGGAAGTCTTGCAATGTCGTGGCGTGCTGTAACGCGTTTGTTCATCCAAATATAGCAACGACACGACCAAGGACTCGCCACGACATGGTGATCGTTGACCTGGTTGACCGTCGACTTTAGTTGACCGTTGACCATTGACTTTTGGCTAGTTTGACCTTGAAATATTTTGGTTTTTTATTAAGGTTTGACCTTTATTGGGTGATAGTCGGTTCACGGGTTGGATCAGTACAAGGAGTTGAGAGTGTAGTTGTGCTTCTCTAGTTTTTCTATTTAGGTGAGTCTTCTTACTATGTTATGTATGACATTGTATATCTTATTTATGGTAGGATATTATTGGATTAGGTGTCTAAGCCCATAACTATAATTGGTATGTACTTGGCCCGATAGTAGCATGGTCCTTTTGGGTTGCCTTCACCATAGAAATTTGATAGGATGAGTTTTGGAGAAAGAGATTAATTAATGATTTATTAATATATTATAAGAATAATATATTAATTGATAAATCATATTATTTAATTAGTATTGATTAGAAATTAATTTAGTGATCAAAAGAGACTGATTAAAAGAATGGTGACTGATTATGTAAATCAATAATAGTTGTAGTTTGGACTAATGGACTCTATTGATATGGGGTGGACGAAAATCTATGGGAAGCCAATAGAGCTTTCGTCTAAGGCCTATCATATGTGGGTCTGTGGATTTCTTAAGGCCTAAGCAAGGGAATTAGGGTTTCCAGTTGAAAACCCAAGCAACCTCAACTATAAAAGGAACCCCAAGGTTCTTGAAATCGACACTTGATTACCTAGAAGAAACGCTGGCCGAAATCATGTAGCCTCCACCTCTCTCTCTTGTTCATCCATTTCTAACTGGTGTTTGTGACTCCATTAGAGGTGTAGCACTATAGGCACTAAGCTCTTGAAGGTCAAGATCAAGCAATCAAAAAGAAAGGTATTCTTTTAACCCTAATATAATTAGCTTTCGATTGTTATGTATGCTAGATTAGGGTTCTTGCTTTGAAAATTAGTTTGCATGTATAACTTGAGAAAAACCTAGATCCAAAGAAATTAGGGTTGCATGTGCACCATCAGAATGTTGTAATGCTCAAAACCCATCAATGGTATCAGAGCTTAGGGTGTTTTTCTGTTATATTTAATGTTATTGTGTTTTGCCAAAGCTGGAACAAAATCGTTTTTTGTTCACTGCCTGATGAACTTGATGAGTCCAAAGATGGACTCGATGAGTTCATGCACTGACTCGACGAGTTGGTTCGTCAGTTGGCAGATTTTTCGGATTTTAAGCCTAAATTAGATAAGGATCATTACCTTAAATTGTTTTAACTGTTAAAATTCAAATTTTCTGTTATGGTAATGAATATCCTCATCTAATTGAAAAGATAATGGTCAAATTTTAAGATAGTGTTCAAATTTTGTGATTAGTTTAATTATTTAAAATTTGATCTAGAAGTTTTGAAAAGTTTCAAAATTTGCCCTCAAGTTTTGGAATTTAAAATTTTGGCTGATATGAAACACATTATGACCAGAGTAGAAAAGGATGTGGCTGATATGAAACACATTATGACCTTGGGTGATGATGATGATGATGATGATATGATTATTAAAGATACTCCTCCAAATTTTCCAGGTTATAATCCTCCATCTCCACCTCTACCTTCATTATCAAATCCACCTCCACCATCTCATCCCCCTTGTTGCACTCATTCACGACCTCCTTGTTCCCCTCCTAATTCTGATGATGCCAAAATGAGGAGAATAGTCAATGGAACAATTATCAACAAATGGTGACTGCAACAACTCCATCTCTGCCTGAAATGTCTGAATCAGGAAGGGATAATAATCAAAAGGCAGTTATTATAGATGAACAAGAGATACCAGACACAGATGAAACAATTGATGATCAACCTATCTCAAACACTGGTGATCAATCTCACACTGATGACTACGAAGGGTTTATCGACTTGGGGTTTATGGCACAAGATGCGGTTACCCTGATTCGTACTTTGAGATTGAGATTCCTCAAGGAACCCAAAGAGAATATGAAGATGAAGATGTACAACTCAATTCTAGAAAGAGGAAGGTGTCCTCTTCAAGGGGAGCCAATGATGCTGAAGCTGGAAACTCTTCTGCCACTGGTGATCCTTCAGCCCCTCCTCGTTTCAAGAAATGCAAGCTCACTATTCCTCAGAATGATTTAGCTAAAGAATGGGATATAACTATTGAGGAAGTTAGAGAAATTACGATGAAGCATAATTCCGCTATTCAATCTATAAAATAAGAATGTTGGTCCATTAAACTTGTTTAAACTCTTGCTTCCATTGATAAAAGTGCTGATGTTCAAAGCTCTAATGTTCAAAACAGGAACATCTAGCTATTTAACAATAATGTGGACAAGCAACATAAGGTCTTTGAGTTGAATGACATGATCAACAGAAAGAAGTTTGGAGATGTTCCGACTCTTAGATCAAAACCTGATCCCATCATCAGGGTAAGGTGCACTAAACTAAAGAGCTATTGATTGAAGCTTCACTTGTTCAGGAAGAAGACTGAGTATGAATATACTGAGGTTTTGGTTGCTCGTGAGATAGTCAAATTTGGTTACAACGAGTGGATACAAATTCAGGAGATTATTAACAAACATAAAGGTATTCATGCTCAAGAGGTGAAATTAGCGATTCAGTAGCTCCTTAGTGATTCAGGAGGTGAAATTCGTGAGATAGCGATCTGCTGGTGAATCTAGACCATCCACTTCAAGAAGAAAAGGCACCCCAATAATGTCCAAGTATACCAAGTTTCTTCTTCCATATGGCACTCGCTACATCAATAACACGTTTCCAGTAAATTTTGAACTAGTTCAACACATGTTCATTCGAGAACCAGAACATGATATTTTCTATCTTGATAGTCAAAACATTGTATAGTCACACCCTTATGATCTGATGAGTCAAACATTTTACACACTGAATGCTAGTGCCAACGCCAACATCAACATCAGCATCAGCGTCTCAAGACCTATCAACATCACCGTCTAGATAGTAATCTTTTGTAATCTTTGTAAATTAGACAATTATATATATATATATATATATATATATATATATATAAATAGAATAAACAAATGATCCAATATCTCGGTGATAAGGATATGTTTATATGCAGATTAGATACAATCCCTTGATTAATGGGATATACTAGTATAGTTTAGTATATATTCAACATTAGGGTAAAACTGATACGACCCCGGTAGAAGAGGACATTGGTCCAGCTAGCATTAGCCCAACACCAAAGATAACCAGGCCCAAACGAATGATAAAGAAGCCTTCCAGGTTCTTGGATTAGCTTGAAAGTCACATGGAAAGGGTAGAGAGGAAACAGTCACTAGATGATAAAGTCTTCCTTAATTTTAGTCAGTATTACATAGTTACAAGAGCACGTTTAGTTTTCCATAAGGTCCATGAACATTAGTTCCTAGTTTTTAGGTAAAAGCATGCATATTTATTTCTTTGTAATTTGCATTTTTTTAGAGAATATACAGAGAAAATTGATCCAACTTTTTTTTTTGGGAGAATTGCCATCTCAAATCGGCATCCATCAATTTGGTGCTTTAATATGTGATTAAATACATATAATCACATGTGATTATATGTATCCAATCATATGTGATTTATGTGGATGAGATTCATTGTCACATTCTCGACTCAATAATTGTTCTTTGTCCACTTTAATCATATGTGATTAAATACATATAATCATATGTGATTATATGTATCTAATCACATATGATTTATACGGACAAAAGATAATGATGTCTATATAAATCAAATGTGATTAGATACATATAATCACGTATGATTATATACACAAGAACAATTATTGAATCGAGAACACAAAGATAAATATTGTCCACATATATCATGTGAGATTAAATGCGTATAATTACATGTGATTATATGTATCTAATCACATAGAATTTATGTGGAAAATATTTATTTTCGCGGTCTCGATTCAGTTGTTGTTCTTATGTGCTTGATTACATGAGATTATATGTATCTAATTAGATATGATTTATATGGACAATATTCATCTTCACATTCTTGTTCAATAGTTATTCTTGTACATTTAGTCAAATATGATTTATGTACACAAGATTCATTTTCGCGTTTTTGAATAAATAGTTTTTCTTTTTCCACATTAATCATATGTGATTAATATATAAAATCACATATGATTAAATACATAAGAAAAAAATATTGAATCATGAATATTATCAATAAAAATCATATGTGATTTGATACATATAATCACATGTGATTAAGTACATGACCACTACTATTTTATCGAGAAGGAAAAAATAAATCTTTTCCACCTCAAATCATATGTGATTATATACATATAATCACATGTGATTAAATATATTAGAACAATTATAGAGTCGACGCAAAAATAAATATTTTCCATACGAATCATATGTGATTAAATAAATATAATCACATGTAATTAACTACACAAGAACAACTATTGAATCAACACGTGAAAATAAATATTGTCTACATAAATCATAGCTGATTAAATACATATAATCACATCTGATTATATGTATCCAATCATATATGATTTATATGGTTGAGATTCATTGTCACATTCTCGATTCAATAATTGTTATTTGTCAACTATAATAATATGTGATTAAATTCATATAATCATATGTGATTATATGTATCTAGTCACATATGACTTATACGGAAAAAAAATAATGATGTTTATATAAATCATATGTGATTAGATATATATAATCACATATGATTATATACACAAGAACAACTATTGAATCGGGAACACAAAGATAAATATTGTCCACATATATCATATGTGATAAAATGCATATAATGATTATATGTATCTAATCACATATGATTTATATAGACAAGATTCATTTTCACGTTCTCGATTCAATAATTGTTTTTTCCACTTTAATCATACGTGATTAAATACATTTAATCAGATGTGAATATATGCTGCTAATCACATATTATTATTATTATTATTTTAGAAAAAACGAATCTTGTCTATATAAATCATATGTGATTAGCTATATACAATCATATGTGATTATATACACGATAACAAATATTGAATCAAGAACGCGAAAACAAATCTTTATCCACATTAATCATATGTGATTAAATATATCAAATCACATGTGATTATATGAATCTAATCACATATGATTTATGTATCTAATCACCTATGATTAAATATAATTAAATACTTATAATCATATGATTAAATACTTATAATCACATATGATTAAATATATGAGAAAAATTATTGAAACGAAAACTCAAAAATGAATATCGTTCGTATAAATCATATGTGATTGGATACATATAATCACATGTGATTATATGTATCTAATCACATATGATTAAAGTTGACAAAAAAATTGATTGAATCGAGAGCGCGATAATGACATATGCGATTAAATATATCTAATCACATTTAATCAGATGTGATTATATGTATCTAATCACATATGATTTATGTGGAAAAGATTCATTTTCACGTTCTCAATTCAATAATTATTTTTTGTCCATTTTATTCGTATTTGATGAAATACATTTAATTACTTGTGATTAAATACACAAGAACAACTATTGAATCAAGAACGCGAAAACGAATCTTGTCCACATAAGTCACATGTGATTAAATACATATAATCACATGTGACTAAATACACATGTGATTATATGTATCTAATCCCGTATCATTTATGTAGACATGATTTATTTTTGTATTCTTGATTCAATAGTTGTTCTTTTACAATGTTAACCATATGTGAATACTGTACATATAAATCATATGTGATTAAATAAATTTAATCACATGTGATTATATGTATCTAATCACATATGATTTGTGAGGACAAGTGATTAGATTATATGTATTTAATCACATATGATTATATGTGATTAAATACATATAATCACATGTAATTATATGTATCCGATCACATACAATTTTTGTGGAGAATATTCATTGTCACGTTCTCGATTCAATAGTTGTTCTTTGTCAAATTTAATCATATGTGATTAAATACATGTAATCACATGTGATTATATGTATCTAATCACATATGATTTATTTAGACAATAATCAATTTCGCTTTTTTGATTCAATACTTTTTCTTTTCTATTTATTCATATGTGAATGTATTTAATCATAAACAATTTTTGTCTATAGATTATATGTGATTACATACATATATAATCACATATGATTATATACATGAGAACAATTATTGAATCAAGAACACGAAAACATATTTTCCATACAAATGATACGAGATTAAATACATATAATCACATATGATTAGATACACGAGACCAACTGTTGAATCGAAAATGAGTAATAAATATTATCTACATAAATCATATGTGATTAAATAGATATAATCACATGTGATTATACATATAATCACATGTGATTATATATATTTAATCACATATTATTTATATAAACAAGATTCGTTAAAAACAAATATTTTCCAAATAAATCACATATGATTGAATACATATAATCACATGCGATTAAATTATATGTGATTAGATACATATAATCATATATGATTAGATACATATAATCACATGTGATTATATGTATTTAATCACATATAAAAAAGTACATATACTCACACATGATTTATGCCATTATATGTATTCAATCACATACAATGTTAGTGCTATAGGTAATGGGTGGTGGTGCTAGGTGATGGTGGTGAGTTGTGGTGGCGAGTGGTAGTGGTGGTGGTTTTGGTGGGTGATGAGTGGTGATCGTGGTGACGAGCAGTGGTAATGGGTGGTGGAGGTGAGTGGTGGTGATGGATGGTGGTGGTATTGATGGGTTGTGGTAGTGGTAGTCTTGTGTGCTGGTAATGGTGGTGGGTACATATAATCACATAAATCTTGTCCACATCAATCATATGTGATTAAATACATATAATCACATATGATTAAATATGTTAGAATAATTATTGAATCGACGGAAGAATAAATATTTTTCATACGAATCATATGTGATTAAATATATATAATCACATGTGATTAAATATATATAATCACATGTAATTAAATACACAAGAACAACTACTGAATCAACACGTGAAAACAAATATTGTCCATGTAAATCATATATGATTAAATACATATAATCACATGTGATTTAATACACGATGCCAATTATTAAATCGAAAACACAAAAATAAATACAACCTACGTAAATAATATTTTACTAAATACATATAAGCACATGTAGTTATATGTATCTAATAACATATGTTTTACGTGGACAATAATCATTTTTGCATTCTCGATTCACTAGTTCTTCACGTGTATTTAATCACATGTGATTATATGTATTTAATAACATATAAATCATATATGATTTGATATATATATATATATATATATATATATATATATATAATCACATGTGGCTTGATACATATAATCACATGTAACTATATACAAGAGAAAACCTAATGATTCAAAAACACAATAACAAATCTTTGTAAGTGGGGGTGGTGGGGGTTAGTGGTGGTGATGGTTGTGATGAGTGGGTGCTGGGTGGTGGTGGTGGTGGGTGGGTGGTAGTGTGTGGTGGATAGTGATGAGTGGTGGGTGGTGGTGGGTAGTAATGAGTGGTGGTGGCGGGTGGTGGTGGTGATGGTGGGTGGTGGTGGTTATGTTGGGGGTGGCAGGTGGTGGTGAGTGGTGATGGGTGGTGGTGGTTGGGTGATGATGGTGGTGGGTGGTGATGGTAGTGGCGGGTGGTGGTTGGTTGTTGTAGTGGTGGTTGGTAGTGATGGGTGGTGGTTGGTGGTGGTGGTTAGTGATGGGTGGTGGTGGTGGGATGTGGTGGTGATGGGTGGTAGGTAGTGGTTGTAGGTGGTGGTGGCACGTGGTGGTGATGGGTGGTGGAGGTAGGTGGTGGTGGTTGGGTGGTGATGGTGGTGGCAGGTGGTGGTTGGTGGTAGTTGTGGTGGTGGGTGGTGGGTAGTGATGAGTGGTGGGTAGTGGGTGGTGGTTGGTGGTGATGGTGGTGGCGGGTGGTGGGTAGTGATGGGTGATGGTGGCGGGTGGTGGTGGATGGTGAGTAGTGATGGGTGGTGGGTGGTGGTTGGTAGTGGTGGTGGTGGTTTTGGTGGGTGGGTGGTGGGTGGTGATGGGAGGTGGGTAGTGGTTGGTGGTAATGGGTGGTGGTGGTGGCAGGTGGTAGGTAGTGGTTGTTAGTGGTGGTGGCGGGCGGTGGTGATGGGTGGTGGTGGCGGGTGATGGTGGTTAGGTGTTGATGGTGGTAGGTGGTGATGGTGGTGGCGGAGGTGGTTGGTGGTGGTGGGTGGGTAGTGATGGGTGGTGAGTGGTGGTGGTGGTTATTGGTGGGTGGTGGTGGCATGTGGTGGTGGTGGCGGGTGGTGGAAATGGGTGGTAGATAGTGGTTGTTGTTGGTGGTGGCGGGCGGTGGTGATGGGTGGTGGTGGTTGGGTGGTGATGGTGGTGGCAGGTGGTGGTTAGTGATGAGTGGTAGTGGCGCGTGGTGGTGGTGGGTGATGTTGGTTGGGTGGTGAGTGGTGTTAGTTAGTGGCTTTTTTAATTGTGTGTAATTATTTTTTGATTTATATGAATATTATTTTATGATTTTAATTAAAAAAATTATATTTTTCAAATTTGTTCTCAAATGTTCTCGCGATAAGAAATGTTTTCGATTAAATGCTCCCACACACACACACATACACACACACACACACACACATATATATATATATATATATATATATATATATATATATATACACACACATACACACACACACTAGCCATGTATCCGCGCAAAACTGCGGCTGGCGAATGGTTTTTTCGGACAGTTAGTTCCTTTTCAGCATACAATGATTTGTTTTAATTTATTGGTTAGTGTGCTTTATGAAAAATGTCATATTAAATATAAGACACAAAATATTGGCAAGTATGCTAAGCACTTCTTTTCCACAGACAATGTATTCATCATTTTTGTGTACATTAGATAGGGTTTTCTATTGTGTCTAAAATAAACCATTTCTAATTCAATATAACATTAGATAGGGTTTTCTATTGTGTCTAAAATAAACCATTTCTAATTCAATATAACATATTAAAAAAAAAACATTTTCTACAATGGTTAAAAAAACAGACATTGGGTTCAAGGGTGCATATTTATAAACACGTCTCGATGATTTTATCTAACTAAGACATAATAAGAAAGTGTATAATTTTCAAATATTATAATATTTGCATAATTCATAAAGTTATTATTTAAGATGACAATTTCAAAATACTATAAATAAAATTTAAAGCCAACAAATTAACATGAGTGTCAATGAGCATAATTTCATTATGTTGCATACGAATACATTCAATTGTAGCATATTGGGCCATATTACAGTATATACAAATGGGAAAAATAACTAACACTGATTGTTTAATTTTTGAATGGCATATTCCTCACAAGAACGACTCTACATGAAATCATTTTATCAAATCAAGAGCATTTATGCACAGAGCAGTAAACATAAGAAAAAGTCAAGTTCAACTTTTCCTAGGAACTATTTAATATTAAAATCTTTATGAGGATCAATAGTACCAAGTCTCATTTAGCGTAATGAAGATCTGGAGTACAAATCAATAACTATAAGCACAATAAATGGAATATCTGGTCCATTGAACCTCGAAACATAAATTATTATGCACTAAAGTTTCACTAATCCTCCAAAATGTTGAAACTGTTATGCATGACACTCATCATAACATATCTAATTTTTTTTTATTGTTTTTGCACGAATTAAGGCTTCGCCTATTTAGTCTTCATTGGTGCTTAATTCACATTTTCAGTCTATAAAAAATCATTTGTCTCAATCTTCAATTAGTAGTTTTCATTTTCTTGATCCAAATACCATGAAGATCATCCTAAACAACAAAATCACCTCAAGTATGTTGTCAAATCTTCGTATTGCAATAGTAATCATGAGTTTTCAATGTGGATCAACCAACATATCTGCAAAACCAGAAATAATATCATTATTAGTAAATAAAAAAATATCCTTGATGCATGCATAACATTGAGATATAAAATTTACTATTATCATTATCGACTAATTTAGAAATGATATCATTTGCTGAGAGTTGGAATGACTTACAATCACATTATAATTGCGAGACCATTATCTACAAACATTAAGAGGGGAAAAACCATGTCATCTCTAAAAATGCAAAATAAATTGAACTGAAACCTAAAATCCCAAATCACCATCAATTTGTAACTATTTCAATTATACATTAAATGCACAAAAACGTGAAAAAAATAGATTTCCTTTGGAAACCATGAAACACACATCATAACTTGTATTAATCTTGACATAGTTACAATTATCCATCAAGAAACATACAAATTGAAAACCGGAAATTTAGAAACATGGAAAATATAGAAT
The DNA here is from genome assembly GCF_051521515.1 of Lactuca serriola. Taxonomy (NCBI): domain Eukaryota; kingdom Viridiplantae; phylum Streptophyta; class Magnoliopsida; order Asterales; family Asteraceae; genus Lactuca; species Lactuca serriola. The sequence continues at coordinate 138,508,539 of NC_136411.1, forward strand.
GTATAATATCAAGTGATGAATCACTTGCTTTCACACTTCCACATACAAATATAGCACATACAGATACACATGTAGCACATACACATACACATACATTACATAAAATTACCAATTTCAAATTCTTAAAGAGCATAAAAATAAAAAATTATGAGAACGATGGAAATACATACATTGTATTTTTATTCATGGCATATCTACATGAATCTATTGATAGTTGAGCCCTCCAATCACCCGATTACATGGAGAAAATCACCAACAACCTACCACGAGAAGGCCTAATTAATTTTCACTCATAATCAATTAGAAAAATATTTGTAACAATCATAAATGATTCAATTATAGATAGAAAAAATTATAAAATAAAAGTTTTTAGTCCATATCTGGAGTGACAGGTCCAAAAGTGATGTCGGTTCACCTATACCTACACAACATAGATGACTTCGTATCTATTAACAATAAAATCATGATACAAGCAACATTTAAATCATATAAAATATAAATAAATACTAACATGAATGTAGCAACAAACAATTTTCACTTTACTGAAAGCCACATATTATAACCTAATCTCCTTACCGAGCCATGTAATTAATCAACACCACATTAGTGGTTGTTCCAAGGCTTTCTGTCACTTTAACATGCAACATTACAATCACAAACAAAACCCTACATTAGCTATTGAGATAAAAATAATAATATTGTAATAAAATAAGATAAGGATATTTTAGTGTTAATTTTTCAGGTAGAGAAGGGAGGGTACCATGGAGAAGGCAGGATATCTCAAAGGATATAACTTTTAAAAAAATTGTTCCAAGTTCAGATGGTCCTATAATATGCACAAGATTTACCCAAATCAAGATGTTTTGAAAAAATTAATACGTACACATATGATTTTAAAGTTTCAATATCAAACGAAAATCCGAAACATCTAATCAATTTACAAGAAAAGTGTTTGATGGTGGTGAAGCGCATACCGGAGATCGAAGAAGAACGAACTGTGAAGCATATTTGACACTGGTAATGGTCTAGGCGGCTACGGTAACCGGTGATGGTGGTGGCGGATGTGGTGATCGATAGTGATGGTAGTGGTGGCAACTTAGGGTTTGTAGAGAGAAGGGAAGGAGAGAATTAGTGGGGGTGATTGTAAACCTAGTTCTGATAAAGTGAAGACTGCCCGATATTTCGGTAAGTGTCTGGTAACATGAATGTGCAGAGGTGGAGATTAGGTCATTGTTTCCAGCGGACGGTGGTCGCTTAGGGTAGGATTTTTAGTAGAGATAAGGTTTAGAGAGAGGCGTAGGGATAGAAATCATACAGAAGATGTTGGGAGGATGGCATGCGTAGTGGTTTGATGACACTCTTGGGGAAACCTAGTCCTCTTTTGTACTGATGATGATCTTGATGTTTCACACACTTACTGAAGGTCGATCTAGGTTTCCTGGATCGAGAGAGATGGGAGAAGAACACCGACATGATGGTGGATGATCTGGTGGTGGGATTTATAGCAGGGGAGAGCAACAAAGGGACGTAGACTTCAAATTTTGTAAATTGAATCAAACATGCGACATTTAAGGATATATGCAGAAGCCTTTTGGATCTACAAGGTTCAAATTTTAAATACACCCGGATATCAATGGGAAGGAGTCAATAAGATCAGATTTTGGGAGAATTATAAGGGCTCAAACGTGGATAAAAGGCTAAGTTATAAACTAATATTATTTTATTGATGATTGATTGTACATTAAGCTTAAAGACTTGAACGTCTTAAAAAATATTATTATTATATTCAATCTATTTTTAGAAATAGTGAGATTTTTTTTATAAGATAGTAAAGATATATATATATATATATATATATATATATATATATATATATATATATATATATATATATATATATATATATATAGGGATGAGATCGGTTGAGAACTCATAGCTTCCCGAGAACCTGACAACTAAAAGTGGAGCGTTAGATCAACTAGTTTTTTAAGGGCATGATCGTTATCATACCAATCTCAACTTATTTTTTTTGTATTATTGCAAATATTAATAAAAAGCTCTCAATTTAACATTATAAAACAAACTTTCGGATTATTTTTATATACAAAAAATAATTTTCTTTAAATTGCAGATTTTTTAATTTTTTTTGGAAAGCATAAATTTTTAAAAATTTGATTTTTTTTTTTAAAAATATTGCATTTAAAAAAACTGCAATTTTTTTTTAAAATAACTGTAGTTTAAAAAAAACTTTAATTTTTTTTCAGAAAAACTGAATTATTTTTCTAAAACACTGCAAATTTTTTTCAAAAAAAGTGCAACTTAAAAAAAACTGCAATTTTTAAAAAAAAATGTGCATTTTTTAAAAAAATATAATTTTTAAAAAATCAGTAAATTTATAAAAAAAAACTAAAATATTTTTTTTAAAAAAAAAACTCTATTTTTTTATCAAAAAAAAATCAACATTTTAGGTGCATATATGCATATTTTTTTTTTCAAATGAATATATGCATATTTCTTATACTATAGTATTCGTAAGTAAATCATAAAAAATCTCATTTTTATTAATCTATCTATAACATAATAGTACAACTATTTTATTCGATAAAAAATAAAAAATAAAAAATTCTACAAAGATTCACATTGTTATCATTTCTTCATATCAAGATTTTCATATTTTCTTCAATTTATCATTTTTCACCTCTTCAATATTTTCCACAAATTCTTCAAAATGTACAAGAAAATTAAAAAATTTGATTAATGCAAGAACACTCACAAAATGCACATGTAATTTACATATGAATTACATGTGATTAATATGTGAATTACATATGAATTGCATATAATTCATATGTGATTCACTTGTGAATCACATGTAATTCATATACACAAGTAATTCTTATGTGATTCACTTGTGAATCATATGTAATTCATATGTGATTCACTTGTGATTTACATGTGAATTATATGTGATTAATATGTGAATTACTTGTGATTTACATGTGAATCACATATAATTCATATATGATTCACTTGTAAATCACATGTAATTCATATGTGATTCACTTTTCAATCACAAGTGTTATTTACATGTGAATCACATGTAATTGATATGTGATTCACTTGTGATTTACATGTGAATCATATGTGAATTACATGTTATTTACATGTGTATAACATGTAATTCATATGTGATTTACATGTGAATCACATGTAATTCATATGTGAATCACATGTAATTCATATGTGATTCACTTGTGATTTACATGTGAATCATATGTAATTCATATGTGATTCACTTGTAAATCACATGTAATTCATATGTGATTTACATGTGAATCACATGTAATTGGTATGATGGAATCATGTAAAGGAATGGAATTACTTTATCAAGTCTTGATTATGATCAAATTCCATAGAGTTGAGGTGTTGTGTTTACCTTATATACTTATCAAGTCTTGATTCTTCAACATTTAGATGTTGAAGCTCAGCTTGTCATCAACAACAAGAGGGGAGGATTTTGTTTGAAATAATCGCTCATTCAACATAGTATGTAAGGTCTACATTTAGGATCAAGAAACACAGGCACAGTTAAACACACACATTAAGATAAATGATATATATATATATATATATATATATATATATATATATATATATATATATATATATATAAGAGAGTGTAACAACCCAATTTTCACGTCCAAAAATTTCGTTTTTAAAACATTACTTCAGAAAACATCACAATTAAAACATTGCTTAATTAAACCATTCACAACGAAAACCAAACTTGAAATCCATAATAGTTAAAGAATCAAAATATCAGAGTATCAATCCCAGGATAAACTCATAAATGCGGAAACAAGGAGTGTGTGTGATGAGCCGCTACCGCGCCTGCTCCTTCCCCTTGGCTGAAGAGGTACTTGAAACAACAACTGAAAAACATAAGCACAAAGCTTAGTGAGTTCCCCCATAGTACCACATACCCTACAAGCATATAACATACCACATTCAGCTAGGAGTTATGGGCCTCGCCCACACTCATGAAGATACGGGCCCTGCCCACACTTCGCTAGCCGGGAGATACGGGCCTCGCCCACACTCTACTATCTGGGAGATACGGGCCTAGCCCACACTCCACCCTCGGAGAGATACGGGCCTTGACCACAGTCAACCGCTAACCCATAACATACAAGTATCACACATACAACAAGTACGGACAATTCTATCATACTGGCACGTATATCATAATCGACTAAACCAAGAGATACGGGCTCGACCCACACTCTAGTGCTAACATCTCGTCTACACGGGTCGGCCTTGGTGCCTTACACCCGTTCCTACTGGGAGGAGAACTCACCTCGAAGTAGCTGTTGGGTTGTGTGGGAATTGACTGTCTGCTGCTGCCGCTGCTCCGGAAATCCCCCGGCTATCATTCCCACAAAACACTCAATCAAACACTGTTAACTGACCCTCGGGCAAATTGACCATTATACCCTTGGTCAAGTTAATAGTCAAGGCCAGAGTCAACTTTCGGTTGACCCGACTCGCCGAGTTGGCTCTCCAACTCGCCGAGTCCTTGTCCAAACAATTGTTCTGCAACCCATCTCTACTCGTCGAGTTGGGCGTTAACTCGACGAGTTCTCCTTCTAAGCTGATGTCCAAGTCCTTCTTCCTACTTGCCGAGTTGTATGAACAACTCGCTGAGTTCATCTTCATCCGATGAATAATTTATGCTGTGACTCGCAGAGTCGTATGAACAACTCGCCGAGTCTGTTCTTGATTTAAGGAGATTGCCTTGAACTCGCCGAGTCAAGGCAATGACTTGTCGAGTTCCTTCATGGATGAGTTCGGTTTCCAACTCACTGAGTCGCACCCCGACTTATTGCTCACACTCGATACTAAAAAAAGGGACAAACTCGGAGACTCATGAGCAGACTCGTCGAGTCAGATGAACGACTCGCCGAGTCGTTGCCATGCAGTCAGTAAATACGCAGTTTTGCTCGATTCCAGTCCATGCCATTCACAGATCCGGGTTCCTAGAGCATGAATAACACGTAAAGTTTCCAACTTTACGTGTAGATATTCACCAATGACAGTTTTAGGGTTCAAAATGCACCAAAAGAGTAGATCTAGGGTGAACAAGCAACATGGGTCCATAAAGGCAACGGATCTGAACTCCTGGAGCTCAATCATGCATAGATCTAAAGGCCAATCAAATTATTACGAATTATATTGCACATACAAGCTTGGGGAAGGGCTTAAGGAAAGACTTAATGGAGTAATAAGCATAGAATCAGAGGGAAAACGGGTTATACCTCAAAGGAATCACTGAGAGAACACTAAGATGCTTGGCTTCCTTCCCTTCCTCTTGATCTACTCTACTTCCTTCTCAAATCCTTCAAGGACACATAAAAATGCTTCAAACTCTCAAGGAAATAAGCTTTGAACGAGGGTTGGGAGCTCTGAGGGTGAATGGGGGCTGGCTTGGGGCGGACATGAGGTTTAAATAGGGTGCAAACCCCTGAAACTTAGGGTTTCATCCAACAGCGGTGACTCACCGAGTCCGGAATATGGACTCGCCGAGTCGCCAACTTAAACATGTCCCGGGTCCTGAATCTACTCGGCGAGTCGGACCTATGACTCGCCGAGTCCAAGGCTAAAAGAAAAGAGAATACTCAAATAAGATTTGCGTACCAGGAACCAGGTGCTACAAATCTCCCCCACTTATTTTAGACTTCGTCCTCGAAGTCTGCTGCTCGATCTTGAAACAGCTTGGGGTAATGCTCCATCATCTCGTCCACCGGCTCCCAAGTCCATTCTGAACCCTTGCGGTGCTGCCATTGCACCTTCACTAGCTCTACCCTCTTGTTCCTCAAATCCTTCGACTTCCTGTCGAGGATTGCGACTGGGCGCTCAATGTAATTCAGGCTGTCATCAACCTGTATATCCTCTAACGGCACTATTGCTGAATCGTCCACTAGGCACTTCCGCAACTGAGAAACATGAAAAGTGTTGTGGATCTGGCTGAGCTCAACTGGCAGATCCAGCCTATACGCCACCTTGCCCACCCGGGCTACAACCTTGAACGACCCAATAAACCTTGGGCCCAACTTGCCCCGCTTCCGGAATCGAATGACGCCCTTCCTCAGCGACACCTTCAGGAGAACCATATCCCCGACCTGGAACTCTAGGTCGGATCGGCGCTTGTCGGCGTAGCTTTTCTGCCGACTCTGAGCAGTCTGAAGCCTGCTCCGAACCTGCTGGATCCTCTTGGTCGTCTTGAGCACCACTTCGGTGCTCCCCATGACTCTCTGGCCAACTTCACCCTAGCATATCGGGGTCCTGCACCTTCGTCCGTACAACATCTCAAATGGAGGACAGACAATACTCGCGTGGTAGCTGTTGTTGTAGGAGAACTCGGCCAAGGGAAGGTAGGTATCCCAGCTACCATCGAAATCCAACACGCATGCCCACAACATGTCCTCCAAAGTCTGGATGGTCTGCTCGCTCTGGCCATCCGTCTGCGGGTGGAAGGCGGTGCTAAAATGCAAGCGAGTGCCCAACTCGTCATGAAACCTCTTCCAGAACCTGGAAGTAAAACGCACATCCCTGTCCGAGATAACCGATACTGGCACCCCGTGCAGCGCCACGATCTCTCTGATATAGATGTCGGCCAATTTCTCAGCCGATATGCTCTCCTGATCGGGATAAAGTGAGCACTCTTGGTCAATCGGTCCACGATGACCCAAATCGAATCCACCCCACGCGCGGTCCTGGGAAGCTTTGAGATAAAATCCATCGTGATATCTTCCCATTTCCACAGTGGAATATCCAATGGCTGCATCTTGCCATGCGGTCTCTGATGTTCGGCCTTGACCTTCCTGCAGGTCAAGCACCGCTCGACGTACCATGCCACATCCCGCTTCATGCAGGGGCACCAATAATCTGGACGAAGGTCCCTATACATCTTCGTCGCCTCGGGATGAATAGAGAATCGGGACTTGTGCGCCTCCGCCATCAAGATCTGGCGCACACCTCCGTGATACGGCACCCACAGCCTACGGTGTAATGTCAATAGTCCTCGGCTATCATAATCGAAGGAGAAAACCTGACCCACCACAGGCTCGCTCTTCCGATGTTCCTCCTTGATAGCCTCCTGTTGAGCCTCCCGAATCCGCTCCAACAGGGGAGTCACTATGGTCATCCTCATGCAAATATCCCTGATCGGCGCCGCCTTGCGGCTAAGCGCATCGGCCACCATGTTGGCCTTCCCCGGGTGGTAAAGGATCTCGCAATCATAATCCTTCACCACGTCCAACCACCGATGCTACATCATGTTCAGATTCGGCTAATCCATGAGGTACCTCAAACTCTTGTGGTCCGTGTAAATGGTACACCGAACCCCGTAGAGGTAATGTCGCCAAATCTTGAGGGCAAAAACCACCGCCCGCAACTCCAAATCATGCGTCGGGTAGTTCTCCTCGTGAGGCTTGAGCTGCCTCGAAGCGTAGGCAATGACATGCCCCCTCTGCATCAGTACCACGCCCATCCCTGAAATGAACACATCATAATAAACCACAAAATCCTCCACACCCTCTGGCAGGGCTAAGATCGGCGCCTCGCACAATCTCTGTCTCAGCGTTTCAAACGCAGCCTGCTGCTCGGGTCCCCACCGAAAGACTACGGCTTTCTTCGTCAACCGTGTCAGGGGTACGACTATCTTGGAGAAGTCCTGAATAAATCTCCGATAATAGCCGGCCAATCCTAGGAAACTCCGAATCTCAGATGGAGACTTCGGAACCTCCCATCTCATCACGGCCTCGACCTTGACCGGATCGACCAGAATCTCGTTCTGGTTGACAAGGTGTCCGATAAATTGCACCTCGCGCAACCAAAACTCACACTTTGAGAACTTGGCATACAAGCTCTCCCTCCTCAGGGTCTCCAATACCTCTCGCAGATGCTCCTCATGCTCTTCCTGTGTCTTGGAATAAACCAAGATGTCATCGATAAAGACTATCACAGACCGATCCAGCATCAGTCTGCATACGTGGTTCATGAGGTCCATGAACGTAGCAGGAGCATTGGTGAGCCCAAACGGCATCACCACGAACTCATAATGGCCATAGCGCGTCCGAAACGCGGTCTTCTGCGTATCCTCCTCTCTGACCCTCATCTGATGATAACCCGAACGCAAGTCGATCTTGGAGAACCAAGATGCTCCCTGAAGCTGGTCAAAAAGATCATCAATCCTCGGGAGTGGATAACGGTTCTTCACCGTTACCTTGTTCAGCTCCCGGTAATCTATACACATCCGATGCGACCCGTCCTTCTTTTTCACGAACAGAATCGGGGCTCCCCAGGGTGAACTACTCGGACGAATAAATCCCTTGTCTAGCAGCTCCTGCAGCTGCGTAGACAACTCCTGCATCTCGGGAGGAGCCAACCGATACGGTGCCTTGGCTATCGGAGACGCACCAGGAACGAGGTCGATCCTGAACTCCACCTGTCGCTCTGGAGGTATCCTAGGAAGCTCCTCTGGGAAAACATCTGCAAAATCTCGAACCACCGAAACCTTGCTCACTATCGCCTTACCCGCCTCCCGGGTATCCATCACATACGCGACATATCCTGCGCATCCCTGCTGAAGATAGCGCCTAGCCTTCGCTGCTGAACATACAGTGGGTCCGCCCTGTGGCCTCTTTCCATGAATCACTAACTCTCCCCCTCCTGGGGTCCTGACTCGCACCAGCTGCTGTGCACAATCTATCACCGCCCCATTAGGGCTCAACCAATCCATGCCTATAATCTCCTTGTTCCCACGCAACGAAATGGGAACCAAGTCTACCAAGTAGTGCTCCTTAAACAAACGCAATACGCAATCTCGAAATACCATCGATGCTCGCACCGATCGATCATCAGCAATCTCCACCTCTAAAGGGCAATCTAACTCGCCCGACGACTCAGGAAACTTCTTGCTAAGCGCAAGTGAAACAAATGATCGGGATGCACCCGAGTCGAACAACACCTGAATTGGGATGCCGTTCACATGGAACGATCCTAATGCATACATATACACACGGAACACATATCAATATCATAACATCATAAAAATAAAATAGAGGGAAAGAATCATACCCGTCACCACATCGGGTGCGGCGCGTGCCTCCTCGGTAGTCAGCTGAAATGCCCGACTCCTCACTACTGGAGCCTCTGCCTTGCCCTGTCGGCCATCTGTGATCCGCAGGGTCGCTGGAGCTGGCGCCTTCACTAACGCTGAAACTGTCAACTGAGGGCAATTGGCCTTCTTGTGGCCCCTCTGGTTGCAGTGGAAACACAACAACTCAGATGTCTGTATAGCCGCAACAGGAGTAGTACAATCCCTGCTAAAGTGCCCTGCCTTGCCACACTTGTAGCAGCCTGCTGATCCCATCCGACATGCTCCCTCATGTGTCCTGCTGCATTTCCCGCAGCGGCCCTGTCCCCCTTGGCCTTTCGGCCTCCCATCTGATCCCTTGGGCTTCTTCCCCGAAGCCCCAACCGCCTGCCCCGCCTCTGCTTTCGTTTTCCGGATGTGCTCTAAATCGATCTCCCTTTCCTTCGCCTTGGCTATCATGGAGTCCAAGGTAGGGCAAGCTGAAAAGCTAACATGCTCCCGGATGTCAGCCCGTAGCATATCATGATAACGGGTCCTCCTCATATCCTCATCACCCGCATACTGGGGCACCAACAAATCCCTCTATCAGAACTTGGTGGTGATCTCCGCCACAGTCTCCGTCGTCTGCCTCATATCCAAGAACTCCCTGGCCAGCTGCTGAAGCTCGACAGCTGGCGCGAACTCCGCCCTGAACCTGGTCGAAAAGTCCAACCAGGTCATAGCCTCGACAGCCGAGGCTCCCAATGTGTCCCCCACGGACTCCCACCAATCCCTTGCTCGGTCTCGTAAACACCCAGTTGCGAACCTCACCTTCGACCCCTCAGGGCAGAAGCTAATCATCTGTGCAAACTCAATGTCGGCAATCCATCGCCTGGCAGCAATGGGGTCTTTCGCCCCATGAAAATCCGGCGCACCACTGCCCCTGAAGTCCTTGAAGGACAGTGTGCGAGATCCCGACTGGCTAGATGCCATATCACTCCTGAATGCCCGAAGGTGATCCTCCATCAACTCGATGATCCCTTCCTTGATCGACCCAAAGATGACGGGGGTCGACTCAAGGATGCCTCTGGTAATCTCTAACGCGATGAACTCGCATAGTCCCTCATCCACCGGCTCGGAACCTGATCCCGAACTTGACCCCTCTCCTAAACCGCCATCTATCGGCCTCGATCGAACTACCACCATTCTGCAATACATAATAACAATCATTAGCGATACTGATACTTCCTGAGGGATCACAACTACTTACAAGTTCCCTGGTCTTATCTTGGCTTTCCTTGGTTCGGGTACGGATCCTCTGCTTTCAGTAGTACGGGCCCATACTACCTTCCACATCTATCCGTACCTTCTTCAAGGACTGCCTCGACTCCACCAGATCCCTTCCACTACGGCTGATCACTGCTATACTTATCCTAGGCTTGCCTTAGGGAAATCTCAGGCTCCACCCTACCAGGCCCTCAGCTGCTGAAGGCCTCTTAGTAGTGCCAATTAACCATTACCTAAATACCATCACATGTGGTGAGGCTCGGATAATCCTTCGAGTAACAAGCTCATCCCTACAACGGTTAGACTCAAACGAGAGCTGCGCAATAGGGCCAGATCTAGCACTCTAATATTATTCAACCCTGATCACATGTGACGTGACGTATTCACCTAATGGCTAACTCCCACCATTCAGAGTCCCACGAAGCACAAAGCAAGCAGCATTCGAACTAAGGGAACAATCCCAATCAACTCTATCTGCTTACAGGAACTGTACTAGCATACAATACTAAGCTCATACCATCAGGCATAACCTAATCAGACTATCCTACTTGCTGTCTACTCAATACTAGCATGCAATTCTCATACAGCTAAAACACATAAAGCAGGCACATAAGGCATCACTCCTAGATCCTTAGTCCTATTCTAGCATGTTGTTCCACAAAAACTGATAAACATAACATAAACTTGTATGGGTACTTTGGGGAATACTTACTTGAGCTTGGCCGGTCGCGCACATCACACACTTCGTTCTTTCTCAAAATGCTTTTCTCAATTTTTTTTAGAAACATCTTCTTTTAGAAAATCTTTTAATCCCTCGATTTGAGTCCAGACACCCCCGAAGGTGTATCTGAATCCCTCAAACCAGGGCTCTGATACCAACTTGTAACGACCCAATTTTCACGTCCAAAAATTTCGTTTTTAAAACATTACTTCAGAAAACATCACAATTAAAACATTGCTTAATTAAACCATTCACAACGAAAACCAAAATTGAAATCCATAATAGTTAAAGAATCAAAATATCAGAGTATCAATCCCAGGATAAACTCATAAATGCGGAAACAAGGAGTGTGTGTGATGAGCCGCTACCGCGCCTTCTCCTTCCCCTTGGCTGAAGAGGTACCTGAAACAACAACTGAAAAACGTAAGCAAAAAGCTTAGTGAGTTCCCCCATAGTACTACATACCCTACAAGCATATAACATACCACATTCAGCTAGGAGTTACGGGCCTCGCCCGCACTCATGAAGATACGGGCCCTGCCCACACTTCGCTAGCTGGGAGATACAGGCCTCGCCCACACTCTACTATCTGGGAGATACGGTCCTAGCCCACACTCCACCCTCGGAGAGATACGGGCCTTGCCCACAGTCAACCGCTAACCCATAACATACAAGTATCACACAGACAACAAGTACGGACAATTCGATCATACTGGCACGTATATCATAATCGACTAAACCAAGAGATACGGGCTCAGCCCACACTCTAGTGCTAACATCTCGTCTACACGGGTCGGCCTTGGTACCTTAGACCCGTTCCTACTGGGAGGAGAACTCACCTCGAAGTAGCTGCTGGGCTGTGTGGGAATTGACTGTCTGCTGCTGCCGCTGCTCCGGAAATCCCCCGGCTATCATTCCCACAAAACACTCAATCAAACACTGTTAACTGACCCTCGGGCAAATTGACCATTATACCCTTGGTCAAGTTAATAGTCAAGGCCAGAGTCAACTTTCGGTAGACCCGACTCGCCGAGTTGGCTCTCCAACTCGCCGAGTCCTTGTCCAAACAATTGTTCTGCAACCCGTCTCTACTCGTCGAGTTGGGCGTTGACTCGACGAGTTCTCCTTCTAAGCTGATGTCCAAGTCCTTCATCCTACTCGCCGAGTTTAAGAACAACTCGCCGAGTTCATCTTCATCCGATGAACAATTTATGCTGTGACTCGCCGAGTCGTATGAACAACTTGCCAAGTCTGTTCTTGATTTAAGGAGATTGCCTTGAACTCGCCGAGTCAAGGCAATGACTCGCCGAGTTCCTTCATGGATGAGTTCGGCTTCCAACTCACTGAGTCGCACCCCGACTCACTGCTCACACTCGATACTACAAAAAGGGACAAACTCGGAGACTCGCGAGCAGACTCGTCGAGTCAGATGAACGACTTGCCGAGTCGTTTCCATGCAGTCACTAAATACGCGGTTTTGCTCGATTCCAGTCCATGCCATTCACAGATCCGGGTTCCTAGAGCATAAATAACACATAAAGTTTCCAACTTTACATGTAGATATTCACCAATGAGAGTTTTAGGGTTCAAAATTCACCAAAAGAGTAGATCTAGGGTGAACAAGCAACATGGGTCCATAAAGGCAACGAATCTGAGCTCCTGGAGCTCAATCATGCATAGATCTAAAGGCCAATCAACTTATTACGAATTATATTGCACATACAAGCTTGGGGAAGGGCTTAAGAAAAGACTTAATGGAGTAATAAGCATAGAATCAGAGGGAAAACGGGTTATACCTCAAAGGAATCACTAAGAGAACACTAAGATGCTTGGCTTCCTTCCCTTCATTTTGATCTACTCCACTTCCTTCTCAAATCCTTCAAGGACACATAAAAATTCTTCAAAATCTCAAGGAAATAAGCTTCGAACGAGGGTTGGGAGCTCTGAGGGTGAATGGGGGCTGGCTTGGGGCGGACATGAGGTTTAAATAGGGTGCAAACCCCTGAAACTTAGGGTTTCATCCAACAGCGGTGACTCGCCGAGTCACCAACTTAAACATGTCCCGGGTCCCGACTCTACTCGGCGAGTCGGACCTATGACTCGCCGAGTCCAAGGCTAAAAGAAAAGAGAATACTCAAATAAGATTTACGTACCAGGAACCAAGTGCTACAGAGAGATAGACACAAAGTACACGAGTAAAAAAATAAATATAAATCCCAATAAAAGTGGCTCCAGAAATTATGCATCATATAGTTGTATTAAAAAAACAAATAACAGTTCTCCTAACAAGCTAAATGTTCTATAATAGTAAGAAAAGAAGTTATAAGTTATATTGGCTCTTGCCTAAAGTACATGAGTTAAAGCATACTCTTGGCTAAAGTATATATTTGATTTGATGAATAGACAAGATTATGAGTTTTATGAAATTCTAAGGCATTATGGATAAGCATCTCAAGAAAAGGTAATCTTTGGGATGCTGAGCCAATCCCTCACAGAAGATGAAAAGGCCCCAACTACAAACTTGTTTTCTAAAACAAGTGAATTTTTCATGTCCTTTATGTTAACATTTAGCAAATCAGATGATAATACTTCAGAAGAATGCAACAAGAAATATAAGGTAGCTACTAATGCTAATCCTTGTTGGAAACATACACATGTGCCAAAAATTTGATGAATACATTACATTTCTGAAAAGGTTTTCCCAATAAATTATTTAAACTTTTGTATACGACAACTAATATTTTCTATTAGCAACATGCAGACAGTGCACACTGACAAATAAACTACTGTGTTTAGTTGTTATACAGTTATATTAACTACACATATTAGCAAACTTCAAATTGTACCTTCAATGAGCAGTTCTAGTGGAACAACAACAGGAACATATTACAAAAGTTATTAACAGCATTTTCTTTTCCAAAAATAAGTTTTTCAGGTTGAAAGAGTTGGCGATAAGTTCCTTTTCTAACTTCATCAATGACAGTTGGCTCAAGATTAACACATATTGCTCTTGGAACATGCTTTCCTACTCCAATTTCACTAAAGAACGTGTTGGACGCATCATCTACAACTCCAGGTGTGGTGTCATTGAAAAAAGAAAGAAAGAGTTTGATTTATTAGCTGCATTGTGCATTGTAAAGATCTATCTGGAATCTTAGTGAATCAGGAGATTAAACTGTTGGAATTTTCATAGTCAGTAAAAAGAAAGAAGACATAATGTTCACTGTATTGCAGTCAAAGAAAGTCAACCATGTAGATCCATCGAATTTTAGCTTATGAACTTTAGATCCAATTTTGGATCACTTCAAACGCATTTAATCAGAAAATTTTCCATTTCTAATGAGATAAGAGGTAAGATCCTTAAATGTATGACCTAACGAGCCCTTTACCACAAATTCAAATCCATCGAGAATCAGAAATTGAAATCATAGAACAAAAACATAGTAAGAATCATGATGTAGAGGTGAGATTCGGAGATTTCATCTCTAAATCTGGGATGAAGATGAACATGAGGAAGAGAGAAAATCAGTAAATAGAGTGAATAACAAAAGTGCAAGATCTAACCATTATTCTCTACCAAACAATATCACGATGGATAACCGGCAAGAGAGAAGATTTGGTGACGTGCTTGTGTTAGGGTTTGGTTATTCCTTAGCACTACGAGAACAACTAACAACTCCAAATTTGATATTTATTTTTCCAGGAGCGATCATAGCCGAAGAGCTGTGACAGATGCTTTGTACCGGAGACGAGCATCATCGAGAACTCCACCGATTTTTTCGAAGATAATATCACCATTGGTGAGGAATGTCATTGAGGTGGGATGAAGAGAGAGAGAGAGAGAGAGAGAGAGAGAGAGAGAGAAAGGGGTCTGAATTATTTATTTACTAAAATGCCCCTTATTCATAATAATTATGATGCCCCCGTGCCTTTTTTTTAAACTATTACAAAAACGATATCGAGCATCCTAGCCTTCTATTATTTTGATCTAACGGCTCACAATCGGTTCTCGGGTTCTCGGGAAACTTTGAGTTCTCAAATGATCATTGCTCTATCTCTCTCTCTCTCTCTCTCTCTCTCTCTCTCTCTTTCTATATATATATATATATATATATATATATATATATATATATATACTAGCCATAGACCCACGCAAAGCGGCGGCGAAAAATAGTTTCTCATTCGACAATAAGTTCTTTACGGAAACATGTTAGATTTCAAGTAACACAAAACATATGCATATTGTTATCGATCGGTTTTACGGCAACAAATAAATGTAACCCTCGCAATACAAAAGAAAATAAATATTTTGGTGTGTAGTGTACGTTTATAGTCCTTTATTTTAGAAATCAGGACATATCCATACGAAGTGACTTGCTTATACCTTTATTGGTATTGATAAAGTTAATAAAAGGGAGAATCAAAGTTAATCTTAACAACCCGGTTTGCTTGATACATATAAGTCTAAACGGATATATCCTATTATCCATTTTACTATCTAAAGTTTTAAACCGAAAAATAATAAAATTAATACAACCATATTTCATGGAACATGAATAACGAATGGAATACTAATTTTCTATTAGTCATAAATTATACATAGATATTTTTTCTTAATATTAAACAAAGTATTTGATTTTACAACTGACTGGTCAATTTCGATTAAAGGGCATATATAATAAATAAAGCTTAAAAAAATTACAAATAAAATGGCCTATATAATGAATTATTTGTTTTATTTTAATTGGATAAGAGATCGGGTCAAATTTTTGAAAGAGATAAGATTTCAAAGGTAATCAAATTAAATTTAATATTATTTTATTCATGATTAGTTATACTTTACGCTTAGAGAGTTGAACGTCTTAAAAAAACAATATTATTTTATTGGATTTATTTATAGAAATAATAAGATTTCTTTTATAAGTTAGTAAAAAGATATATATATATATATATATATATATATATATATATATATATATATATATATATATATTCAGGTTCATTTGAGACCATTCTAATTTTGTGAAACCGTGAGACTAAATCTAAAAATAATATTAAAATGCAAAATAAATGGAAAAATCCAAAAATTCTTTTTTTAAATATTATTTTCGGAACTTGAATTAAATAAAAAAAATAAAAAAAATTCCGTTTTTTTTTTGAAAAATACGTGAAATATTCTAAATAGAATATTGCACTGACATATTCTAAAAAATAATTTTAAAATGCAAAATAAAT
Source organism: Lactuca serriola (assembly GCF_051521515.1). Classification (NCBI taxonomy): domain Eukaryota; kingdom Viridiplantae; phylum Streptophyta; class Magnoliopsida; order Asterales; family Asteraceae; genus Lactuca; species Lactuca serriola. Next base: position 138,524,918 of record NC_136411.1, read on the forward strand.
GGAAAATTTTATAAATTCTTTTTTTAAATATTATTTTCGGAACTTGAATAAATAAAAAAATAAAAAAAATTCTATTTTTTTTGAAAAATACGTGAAATATTCTAAATAGAATATTACACTGTACATATTCTAAAAATAATTTTAAAATGCAAAATAAATGGAAAAATCAAAAAATTCTTTTTTTAAATATTATTTTCGGAACTTGAATTAACTAAAAGAAATTAAAAAAAAATTAAAAAAAATTAAAAAAATAAAAAAAAATGCGTCTCACGGTCTCACAAAATTAGACCGTCTCACATGAACCTAACCCTATATATATATATATATATATATATATATATATATATATATATATATATATATATATATATCGTAGTCCAGAATCCAGATTAGCAGGAGTACGACTTTTTCTTTAAGATAAAAAAACTGAAATTCATATGTATCTGTTCTACTAACGTAAGTAAGGGGCTGTTTGTTTGCCTCTTAATTTGAAAATTAAGAGGCAGTCTCTTAAAAATTCAGATTCAGACCGTTTGGTAGCCTATTATTTTTTGCCTCTTAATTTTGTAAATGCCACTTAAACTTTAAGAGGTAGAACAATGTCTGAACTTTTAAAAGAACGCGTCTTTCCCCTTTGTACCCCCAAAGATTACAACGCTCTTTTCTCCACCTGCTTCTTTTCTCTGCCTCATACTTCACGAGACCGACACCCCCCTTCTCCCTTTCACTTCCTCTCCAAGCTTCCTCCCTCCACCAACGATTTCGCCGTCTCCATCACCGCCGATTGCGCCGCCTCCTTTATCTCCGCCGGTAGCGCCACCTTCCTCGTCAAAACACCTTTCTTGGTAAGCTTTTTTTTTTTTTTTTTCCTAAAACTCGATTATATTTGCGGGAATGGTTGTGATGTTTGTAGAGATCGAATTATTTTCTTGAAATCATATTCTTTCCCTAATGCAAACACCCTCTTAACCTTCTGAGCCCTAGCGCTCAAGCGATTTCGGCGACCCTACCGCCGGTGCTTCCTTCTCATCCTCGATGATGCATTCACCTCCGTCAACCAATTTGTGATTTTATATTCTACTTCTAGATTTTCGTTATGAATTTTGTTTGATTTGTTGAAGGTTAGTCAGCAGACTCGCAAAATGACCTTTCTCCCTGTTCCCAATTTTACTTGACATTTGGATGTCGTGACTGATCTCAGCAAATCTGATTTCATGATGTAAAGCGAGGGTATTTCTAATGATGTGATTTTTTTAATATGCTTATTGGATTTCCTTCTTACATAATATGCATGCATATCTCTTGTCTTGTGTGATTTCAGAAGCCCAACTACACGATTGCTTCAAAGATTGATTGGTCTTTTTGTTTTACATGATGTAACATGGATATGGCTTATCAATTGTAGTTGTTCAATATGGTTGGAACCTTACATTCATCCAATTTGTGTTGCAGAAGGCTATAGGATTGCTTGAAAGATTAATGTTGATCATATGCAACGAATCTCACACATGAAGAAATCCAAGATAGGAAAGGCATCAAAACGGAAGGGTTCAGTTAATTTTAGAAAGAACAAATTGGAATAGTTTTTGTGTTGTTATTGTTTGGATTTTATTTGAATTTTAGTATTATTTGGTGGATTTGAAAATATTTTTGTTTGATTTGGATTATGTATTGTGTTTATATATATTTTTTATAATCATTCAAAGAGTTTGTTCAGTTATTTTTTAAAACAAAAATATTGAAATAAACAAAAATTATATAGAAGGGTAAATTGGTCATTTTTATCATTCAGCATAGCAATTCAGATGTTCCAACCAAACAGTATGTTATAAATTCAGATCTTAAAAATTCAGACCCTCTTAGAAATTCAGACCTCTTAAAAATTCAGATCTTAAAAATTCAAATCTTAAAAAGTCATTTAACGCTGGTATTTGTTATTTAATAATATATTTCCATTATAATTAGTATATTTAACGGTAGTATTTTATTTCGACAAAAATTTGTTTTAGTCCTTTACTAAACTTGTTCAACCAATTGATTCTGTGAACAATCTAGAAAAAACTTTGAGATTATTGTATAAAATGTAATTATATTATGGTGAAACTGGAATAAGACCATTTGAGGGTAAAAAAGAATATGATATGATTTTAAAGTTGAAAATTAGTATATTTTATAAAGTAGATGGCGAAAGTGAAAAGAAAGGTAGTACGAGGGTGCCAAGTGAATCAGATAATCTATCTCCTCCAAGTCATTTTCATAACACTCCGATTCTCAGTCTTCATCATTGAAACTTATTATAGAGTAAATTAGAATTTTGATCATGTGGCAAAGTTTTGGTCCTGGTGGTTGTAAAAAACTTCACGGTTGCTTATTATAGGGAAGAATTTCAACATTTGATTTTGATATCAAAAGTATAATTACGACTTAAAATTAATGTATAGAGATTATTTAGACAAAATTGCAAAAATGGTCCCTGTGGTATGCATTTTTTTTGAGGTTTAGTCCAAACCTCGACTTTTTTGACTTCATGGTCCTTTTGAACTAGTTTTATTGTGGATTTGGTCCCTCAATAAACTGAAATGACTTTAATGCCCTTGGACATTTATTTTCAATTTTTAAAATCATTTTTTTATTGTTTAATAATTATGTATTCATTTTAATAATTAAAAAATGAGCCCCCCCCCCCCCTCTCTCTCTCTCCAAACACACATACACTCTCCAGATCCTCCAAAAACGAAATCAGCCCTGTCGTTTCCTAATCCTCCAAAACGAAATCCACATTCTTCATCTTCTCTATCTCTCATTCATCAGAAAGATGTCGACTTCAACGATTCTTCCTTAGATGATTTAATCCAGTGGGGAAACTCCAACAACAGCTTCATCGTCGTTGACTCTTTAGCTTTCTCACAACACCTCTTACCTGCTTACTTTAAGCACAATAATTTCTCCAGTTTCATTCGCCAACTCAATACCTATGTAAGCAATTGAAATCCTGTTTAGTTCATATTTAGTTTATGTGTATGTGTTTCTGATTGATATTTATGTAGGGATTCAGAAAAGTGGATCCGGATCGATGGGAGTTTGTGAATGAGTGGTTTGTGATCGATGTTTATGAGGCAAATGAACAGTAGTAGGGGAAAATATTCAGGGAATATGCGAAGATATGATGAAGAGGAAGAAGAAGATATGGAGATTATGGGGTTAAAATAGGAGCAAAAGGCACTAAAAGATGAGATTTTCTCTCTTGGATTTGAGTTCAATACGACAACAAATGCAGGTCTTTGTGACCCACATTGAACAGAGCAAGAAGTTTTCTCATCTGCTATCCATGTTTGTGGGTAAAGGTGGAAGTCGATCTGATTCCATCTACTCGCAAGAGGAAAGGGGGCAGAGTCGATCGATGGGCAGATGGTAGATCCGGCAGAGATACGACAACAAAATACGGGCTCTGTTACTGTTGGGTTGGAGAAGATGTAGCCCAGAAATTGATTTCTTCCAAAATAGGAAGATTATTAGTTGGTTTGTGTTGCAGGGAGGAAGAACAAGCGAAGGGGAATGTGTTTTTTATTGTATCTGTTTGAGCGAGCAAGCGAGAGAGAGAGAGAGAGAGAGAGAGAGAGAGGTGGGGCCTCTTTTTATTTCTTAATTATCAAAATAGATAAATATATATTAAATTAAAAAAAAATTAAAGAAAAATGAAAAATAAATACATGAGGGGCATTACAGTCATTTCAGTTTACCGAGGGACCAAATACGCACCAAAACAAGGCCAAAAGGATCACCAATCCAAAAAAATCGGGGTTTGGACTAAAACCCAAAAAAAATGCAAACCATAGGGACCATTTTTGCAGTTTTGTCGATTATTTATAATCAAAATATAAGTGGGGCCACACCCAGTGACGGAGCCATAAATTTTTATATGGGGATACAAGCGTTATCATTAAATATTCTATGTTGTTATCATATCTATAATATTAAAAAACATGATATAATCTCTTTAACTAGAGTACATTACAAATAACTTTTTATATATACATAAAACAATTTTTTTGGGATGCTGTAGTATCCCTGGCGCCCCATATAGCTCCACCACTGGCTACAGCCACTCCAGGCCAAACAAAGCTACGTGTTCTTGTAACTTCTCCAACGTATATGATTTAACATTAAAATGATGTATAAATTATAATAAATATCTTAAATGCTAGGTTTTTAAGGCTTTTACATTTCGGCCTTCATAATTGATGTTAAAATGGAGTTAACACAAAATAATGCAAAATTTGAAGGTCGACTGAAGTATTCTTGCCCTCTAAAACATAAAAATGGTATAATGTGGTGGATGGTTGGAATTGACCTTATAGACTAACTCATTCGTCAATTATTCTCTTAAATGTTTGTTAAATGACACAATTGTCCCTGTATTGGCATTCATTTAGTTATCTACAATTAAGTACAAACTTTTAATATTGATATGATTGGTCATCGTTGTTGTAAAATTTTCATGGTTGGTCCCTAAGTCTAAACCCGTCAATTACCATCCGTTAAATGATTGTTAAATGAAGAAATTGTCCATTTATTTGTCATTTTCTTATTTATGTATTTTGTTTTGTTATTACCAAAAACCACCACTACCAACCACTTACCACCGGAAAACCAACCACCGACCACCAATCACAACCACCATGATCACCATCGACACCATCATCACATCACTACTGATTCCATGCTAACCAACAAACTACCATCACTACCGCCAACTAGGAGTGACAATTCTCAACCCAACACGTAACCCAAAACTAACCCAACACGAAAATAAATGGTTTTGGGTTGAGGTTTCTTACCCGTCAACCCGTTAACCCGTGAAACCCGCCAACCAACTTATTTCATGGATTGAGTTGGGATACTTGTTTGAGTTTGGGGGTGAAACCTTTTATTTCATGGACTGGGTTAGAAAAATTTATAATTTTATTTATGAATTAGTAGAATAGCTTCTTTAATGGTTAGACTCTAGCCTCTAATAAAGATTGAAATAAGGGCATTTCTTTGAGAAAGTATAGGAGAAGCTTTATGCTTCAGATCCAACCCTGACAACTCAAACTTGTTTTTTGGCTAGCAAGAAATAGGAACTTGTTCTTACCTATCTAAACTCTATTTTGGCTTGCTATAAGATTAGAACTGGTTCTTACCATCAATCTCTTTCCTATCTAGAATGGTGGGTACATCAATTCTTGTTGATCACATTCATGGATGGAGATGCACTGAAGGCTCTAGTCCAAGGGTTTTTTCTTATTCGATTCAATCAAGTCGACCATAAGGTTGGAAACTTTTGTTTTTCAAATATGTTGGTTATTAAGTTGTTATTGTAACACTCGTTTCTTGGATTGGATCGTTTTAGGGCATTAAGGAGTCAGAAACATGGTTTTTGAGGAAAACCGAGTGTCACGACGTGACCATAGCATTGTCACGACATGACAAGATGAGTTGAAGAATACGTGCATTGGATGAGTGGTCACGATGTGACACACAACTTGTCATGACATGAAAAGGGCTGCAGGCCAAGCCTATGACGTTTTAGGGTTTGCTTCGTATTTAAGCACCCTAAAATCGAACTTAGGGTTCATTTATAAGCCTCCATCTTCCTTAAACCTCAGAAACCCTAGCCATAGTTCATCTTGGTGTTTTTTGCTCATTTTGAGTGATGCTGGTGCTCTTTTTTGAAGAAGATTGTCCCTTGTTACAGTCTTTCAGCAATCATGCCTTTCCTCACCACCTTGTATTGTTTTCGGATGTTGGTAAGTCTTAAAGTTCTTGCCTTTTTCACTTAAGCATGCTAGGTCTAAGTTTTATTCACTTTTCTTCATTTTTGGGTTGGGTAGCATGCATAGGATCCATAAATGTAAGTCCCAAATTCAATGATCCAAACCAGTGATCAAAACAAAATAAGAACAAGAATGAAGAAGAAGAAAATTATCAAGCAATGCACACGTCTATTAGAAGAAGCGTCTGGTACACCTTGAGAGCATATACAATGGCCGTAAACACCTCTGATACGTCACATAACTCTGACAGACTCTGACACTATATATAGGGACAGACTGGCCGTGAACAGAGCTTACGGTTGTACACACGTTTACGACCGTGAACACTAACATAACCGCAAACTACACCAAAATGTATAAAAGAAAGACCAAGACCCTATAAAGACCTATACAAATGATTGCCTAGCCCAAACCACATAAAAGTATGTCCCAATAATCTGCCCCTCGGTTTGGGACTAGCATGAGCTCAGGTCTGCTTGAACACCACGTCAGATTTTTCCATGGCCCCCATCCAAAGCCTCTTCTCAATAATCTTAGCCACCATGTCTGTGAACTCTTTGTCCATTGGCTCCATGAGCTCCGTTTTGCAAATGATTTGATGTTGAGCCAAGGTGTGAATGTCCCACTCCCTGAATCACAGCAGATCTTTAGCATCAACTAGCCAAAGAACAATATCACATAAGCCCAAAATTCCATACGATCCAAATATCCATTGTGGAAATGTTGAGGAATGGGAATTTCTTTCAACAGTTTAGTTGTAGGCCACATCATTATCTTCATTGACTCATTGGTTTTGGGATCAAGCACCACTTTGTCTCTTCTAATCAGTGAATCAGCAGTTTTCATTCCATAAAATTTTTCTTTGACTTGCCTTTCTAAGAAGAGTTTGAAGTTAGAGGCCATTGGGCCCTTTGAAGGATTGTGGAATGGAGCTTCAGAAAGTGCAGATAAATTAAATTTTATCTAGGAGCTAAAGTTATGATTGTCCTTGTAGTACTCCGTTTTCCCTTGATTCCTCTTCACCACCCACCGATTTGAATCACTGTGATATCCCACATCCTAATTCCTGATCGGTTTCCAAATTTGTCTCTGAACTTTCGCTTTTCAAGATCAGTCACTGTAATTTGAGGCTAGTTTGCACGACGGTTCTCATCAGAGTTCTGCATGAAGAGCAATCCTTCTTTCTTCTCAACAACAACCTTTCTCTGAGCTTGCCTGATAGTTTTACGAGGATTGGCTTGGGCAGGTTCTTTTTTGAATTGATTAACAATTCTTGTGGTTGTGGGAGTTGGAAGATCCATAGGGTTGTCACGCTGAGAAGGCTGGGCAGGGACACCGGAAAAATATTCAGTGGCAAAAGGTTGTTCGACTGATGACTTGAACTTGTCACCAAGTTCTTCAAAGAGTTTTCTCTTCAAATCATAATAGCATGTGGTCAGAGATCCAAGGTGAGTCTGTTGATCGAATATCTATTTTGACTTGGATTGGTTGTTTGCTTCAAGATCTGAAACTTGAATGTCGAGTTTTCCTATCAAAACATCCTTTTCAATGATCGTCTGCCTTAACACTCTTATCTCAACCTTGAGCCGTGAGTTGGATGGCTCCACTCCCCCTGAGTCGTCTTCTTCAATAAATATGTATTTTCCACGAGGAGGAAGACCTGATGCTTCTTGTACTGCCAAGGCCCTTGCAAGCCTCATAGAAGCGATGTCATGCGCAGGACTTGGTGGGGAGGAACCTCCAGGAGATGAAGAATTCCCGGATTCAAAAATGGTGTGTGGTGCTTCTTGTATTTGAACGATTGGAGTAATAACTAGTGTTATGATTGCAGGCTGTGTCGGCGAAGCCTGTTCCTGAATGAGTACTTCCGACCTCAGATCTTGTCTTCTCCTTTTCAATGCAGGCTGGGAGGTCTGAGTCATAAGTGGATCACTCACAAATGACATAGAAGTTGGAATGTCAACATTAAGGGGAGGAAGCCTTGATGTTGTGTCTGTATCCATTGTAACACCGTCCATCTGTTTTGAAGTAGAAGGCGTCGCTTCTTGAACATCTTCTACTTCCCTTGACTCCGTTGCTGGTTGTGTAACTTCATGGAAACCGCTAAAGAAAGAGTCGATGTCCTTATTTATTGGACATAAATCATTCATAAAATCAAAAGACATGTGAATATCATTAGGCCCAGACATGTCACCACCAAAAATCGAATCATCATCACTAAAACATCCATCATCACCCTTATCATCCGCTTTTTCACCCACATTGAAATCACTTTGAACCTCCACATTTACTATATTATCATGTTCCTTTGCTATGATTGCAACAGGAGGAACTCTATCATCTTCGTGCTCAGTGACGGTTATGATATCATTGTCAGATTCCATGTGGTCAGAGGAGTCGTTAGACTCAGATGCATCACTTGAATCAGCAAATAACCCGAACTTTACCAAAGGGTATTTGCCTATGAACATAACCTTGCCCTTACGGTTTTGTTTCATTAAACCGAAGGTGGTTGACCCAAGAGATTTCATGTCTAGACTTTCTCCTCCTTGTTCAATCTCCGGGTAGCAGTTGTTAATGATCAACTGTAGGAACCATGGGTACATAAGGAATTTATCGCTTTTCTTTCCTTCAATATTCCCGATCAATTCATCCATGATGTACTTGGAGAAGTTGAATTCAAGACCTGTGGCAAGTGCAGCGATAGCACCTTTATTCAGTAAAAAAATTTCATCCGCCCCAGATTTCCTTCCCGAGATGCAGCTCACGAAGACATGAGCTAGAAACCTCCAGTATGGTGGTAACAACTTTTCGAGGGTTGGAGGAAATTCTCCTTCATATCCCATTTTTTCGATGATTTCTTATGTTTCATCCATTGCAATCTCAGTGAGAAAACTTGGTTGGTCATAAACATCTCGGAAGTTCTGCTCTTTAACACCAATTCGTCTTCCTTTAACAGTTTCTTTAAAAAATTTTGAACCACCATCTCCCCTTTTCACCACTGCAGTGCTCCAAAACTCTTTAATCTGGGTTTGATAGATCACTGGATTCAAAGTCAGAGCAGAAGCAAGGCAACACTTCTTGAGACCAAGCACCATTGACTTGAATTCACCATGGGCTACTGGTGGGTCCACCAAAAAGATCACCAAGTTGTGACAATCAGCAAACTTAAGTTCATCCATTTTGATTTACACTTAACCAAGCCAAGTGAGAAAACAATAGATTCAAACAATTAAGTATAGGTTTTACTCCTTAAACAATTTAATTAGGCTTTTAATGATAATTAAGTGCTAAAAACAAGAATTTATGTTTAAAAATTTTGGTTTACGGTCAAAGATAATGTGTACGTCCGTAAACGGGTTTACGACCATAAACCTTTCAATGGTCGTAAACCCTTCAAGAGCTGTAAACGACTCAAAAACCGTAAATGCCGAACAGTTCAAATTCTTCGATTAAACCCTTGATTCATGGTCGTTTTTGTGTTAGATTATAATTTCGGGGATCACAATGAGCATACCTACAAGAGTGAACAAGCAATTTCGATTTAAAAACACGGATTTAAAGGGATCAATTGAACAGTGATGAGAGGATCTATGAGGAGTTTACGGCCGCGCACTCAGAAATGAGGGAAAAAAGAGTTTACAACTGTTATCACCTTCCTTTTATACCTGGACCATACCCGGTCCATCCATTTGGGCTGCAACCCAAGATGCCTTAAAAATTAAGTCCAATACTCAAATTGTTTTTAAAAATAATGCATTTTGAGAACTATAAAACTAAAATAAAATCTAAGACTTTTAAACTAAACTATAAATTTTTAATTTTCTGATTTTCTTAGCAAAATAAAATTAAAATTGAAAATAAAATGAATTAACACTAATTTCTCATTTACCAATGCTAATAATATTTTTATGAGATTGGGATTAAAGTTGTTAGAGAACCCAAATCCGCTTATCGGTACCTCTACCTTCATGTCTAGGTCTGGTCGATCACCAGTACTGTGGTCCACTTAAACACGAAAAATTGTGAATTTTTTTTACATACTACAAATGACAAGTCATTGTGACCTTATGTTTCTAGATAAAATTTCTAGGGACCATTCATCTGACGACGACCAAGGATATTGTTGTCCACCTAAATTAAGCAGCGAGATCTACAAACAACCTAGTGATTGTTCAATTTTTGCATGTACTAGAACATGTTTCCTGCTTCCTGATATACCCCAATAATCAGAGACTTCCAAAATACGCCTTACTTTAGGTGAGCATACAATTATTATGAGAGAAGTCAGATTTAGAATGCATATGTTGTACACCCAGGTCAGATCTCTTCCAATCTCACAGAGGGTGAAGCATATGACTAACCATATTTTAGAGGGATTGAGAAGTAGAATGGAGCATATGATGTGTACTAGGTCAGATGTATTTCAATCACGCAAAGGAGACAACATATGACTAACAGACAGGAGGAATTGCATAGATAGAAGATGTAGAGAAATAGAATTGCATATGTTGCAGTCCAGGTCGGATGTATTTCAATCACGCAGAGGAGGCAACATATGACTAATAGAAAGAAAGTAAGAAAATAACCTTCTACATACCTAATTTATCGGAATTCCCCAGTCGCATCGTCAATACCGGAATTAAGGACAGACTCCATACATCGAGAAAGAGTTAAACCACGGTTCTAGACACATATTGCTTTAGTGTAACCGGTGGATTCTCATGTATATCGCCTTGCTCAATCTATCCAAGTGTCATATTGTCAGGCTAAATGGAACTATCTAAGTTAAGATTTGTCAAGTCTCTAGATTCCTTAAGTTCATATACACCTAGTCAAGTCCATTTAAATCTTTCGTGTCTACCAGCGCATAGAACACAGAGCCTAGACAATTCAACTTTGGTACATTACACATATTCAAATTGCCTGTTATCTTATGAATATATCACTTCCCATCACAACACCTACAGAAATGCTACTGTTTTTGATTTTTTTTTTTAATTTTTTAATCTTTGTTTGGTTTTTGTTTATTTCTCCCCCTAAATTTCTGCATGGGTGAGAATGAAAATTAAATGCGCAAATTTAAACTAACCTAAAACAAAAATTAGTCCTCAAAGCGTATCATTTTCAATCCCACAACCACATCGAATCGAGCTTTGTTAAACGGTTTTTTGAACAAATCGGCCACATTATTAGTAGTGGGAACCTGTTCCAACCGAATGAGCGAACACTCATAACAATCTCTGATAAAATGCACTTTGATATCGATGTGCTTGGTTTTCGAGTGTTGGACTGAATTTTTAGCAATTTGAATTGCAGCTTCATTATCACAAAAAATAGGGGTTTCTAGAAAATTCAAACCGTAATCCACTAATTGATGTTGTGTCCAGATAAATTGAGAACAACAGGCAGAGGCAACTATATATTCCGCCTCTTCCATTGAGGTTGAGACTGTATGCTGTTTCTTACACTGCCATGACACCAGCCTGTCTGCAAGAAATTGACATCCACCAGACGTTGATTTCCTATCAAGCTCACAGCCTCCATAATTACTGTCAGCAAAAGCATATAAATCAAATTCAGAATTTTTCGGGTACCAAAGACCCAATTTTGGGCTGCCTTTGAGACACCGAAAGATTCTTTTGACAACAATAATATGTGAAAGTTTAGGATTAGCCTGGTATCGTGCGCATTGACAAACCGCAAACATGATGTCTGGCCTGCTTGCGGTTAGATACATTAACGATCCGATCATTGATCTGTAGTCAGTCTGATCTACGGATTCACCTTCAATATCTGGAGTCAACAGGGGTCTCTCAGCCATTGGTGTTAAGGCAGGTTTTGCATCTCGAAACCCGAACTTCTCTAGCATATCTTCAACATACTTGGCTTAGTGTAATAGCATTCCGGTTAAGTCTTGTTTGACCTGAAGCCCCAAAAACATGGTCATCTCTCCCAGGGAACTCATCTCGAACCTCGTCTTTGTAACGCTTTCGAACTCCTTGCACAACTTTGGACTTGTTGGCCTAAAAATGATGTCATCGACGCAGATCTGAACTAGAATCTGATCGACACCAACATGCTTAATGAACATGGTTTGATCGATTGTCCCCCGTGAATAGCCATGCTCAAGCAAGTGCTTAGTAAGAGTTGCATACCACACCATTGGAGCTTGATGTAACCCATATAAAGCCTTGTCCAACTTGTAGACGTGATTAGGAAACATTAACTACCCAGGAGGTTGATCAATGTATATTTCTTCCTTCACCGCGCCGTACAGGAAGGAATTCTTGATATCCATCTGGTAAACTGTGAAGTTCATGTAGGAAGCGTACGCGAGGAAAATGCGAATAGCCTCCAAGCGAGCCATCGGAGCGTAAACTTTGGTGTAGTCTAGACCCTCAATTTGGCTAAATCCACGTACAACCAATCAGGCCTTATTCCACATAATAACCCCTGAATCATCTTTCTTGTTTTGATAAACCCAGCGCGTGTCGAGTGACTTCTTGCCTTTAGGTAATTCAACCAACTTCCTAACCCCCAATTTTTCAAATTGATTCAACTCCTCATGTATGGCATCAACCCAACTGGGCTCATTCAAATCCATTTCGACGTTCTTTGGCTCTATCTGAGAGATGAAGCAAGAGTAGAGACATGTATTGGCATCCCCTTTTTGACTCCGCGTTCGAACACTGTCGCCCAGCTGACCGATGATGTTTTTGATCGGGTGATCACGTTGAATTCTGGAAGGTAGCTCCTGGCTGATGTCATTAAGCGTAATAAGAAGGTTGTGAATATTGAAAAATCCATCATCTGTTGAATGATCCACCTCAGACGGTCTAGAATCGTGAGAGGGGCTTGCCACGAACTCATTAGCAATTGGTTCGGGAAAGAGAAGTTCCATAAATGTTTGAGTAGCTACGGAAGCATCTTCTGACATGAACTCTCTTTCATCAGGAGTAAGAGGAGTGGCATCAACATCTGAATTGGTTTGATGACTCAGAGAATCTGGAAAATCTCTTGGAACAGATGCATCCACTGTAGGAGTCGTAGAGGACACTACCGGCGGTCTGTAGACAACTTCTTCGTCTTCATCTTCAGTCATAGTCTTCGAACCAGAACTAGAACCAGACAAATCATTTGAAAACACATTGAATGATTTGAAGAGAGATGTGTAGTCTAACAACCAATCTGGATCAACTTTGGCATCCGTCTCGTTCTCCTCCAACCAACGCACGTCATAGGATTCCACAATTTGCTTTGTTTTCTTGTTGTAGACCCTGTACGCCCTGCGAGCAGTATAGCCCAAAAAATAACAATCATCAGCCTTGGGGTTGAATTTGGGGTTGGATTCCAGATGAAGGAGGGTGCAAGGACAGCTAAAGATACAGAAGTGACTAACCAATGGCTTGTAACCGTAGAGAATTTCGTATGGAGTCTTCATCAGAGCTTTGTTAATCAAAACTTGATTTTGAACATAACATGCCATGTTGATCGCCTCGGCCCAAAAGAAAACCAGCAGTTTGGAGTCACATAGCATTGTCATTGCGGTGTCTTGCAATGTTTGATTCTGCCGCTCAGCAAGACCATTTTGCTGCGGTGTGCGAACGACACTGTATTGACGCACTATCCCTTTTTCCGTAGAAAAATGACCGAGAACAACATTCTTGAATTCCGTCCCATTGTCAGTTCTGAGCGCCATCACCCGATGATTGGTCTGGTTCTCTATCATCACAATAAACTTTTTAATCAGGTCAGCAACCCCAACCTTGTTGGACAAAAAGAAGACCCACGTGAACCGCGAGAAATCATCAATCACAACCGGATAGTATGAATTTCTGTTGATGCTAAGGATGTTGATCGGACCAAACAAATCCATATGCAACAATTGGAGCACCTGGTTGATCGAATTGATTTGTTTTGGAAGGTGTGGCTTTCTGTGATGTTTTCCTTGAGCGTAAGCCACACACCTCTCAAACGTGATGAAATCTTTGACAGGAAGTCCGCACACCATTTCATTCTTTGCAAGTTGATTCAAGTTCTCTGCATTAGCATGTCTGAGTCGACGATGCCACAACATAACATTGTGCTCGGAAACCTTCGAGAAGACGTTAGTGACTTGTTCAGGAAGATTGTTGTTCATGTCAATCATATATGCATTGTCATCCCATTTAGATTTTATAAGAATCCATTCATCAGGGATAACAATGCCTGGCTTCAAAATTAGACATTCTTTATTGGTGAAATGCGTTGAGTAGCCCTTGTCATAAATTTGAGAAACACTCAACAAACTGTGTTTTAGCTTGGGTGCGTAGTTGACATTCTCGAAGCTCAACACTCCATTAGTAACTGTTCCTCTTTGAGTGATCTTTCCGCCATCCCCTCCCGCAAAGGAAAAATATCCCCTATTAAAATTTTGAATGTTGTGCAACTGGGAAATGTCTCATGTCATGTGCCTGGAACAACCGCTGTCGACATACCACGGTCTGAAGACATTCCTCTGAAACTGTTCCTGCACGATGAGCAGGATCATTTAGATTTGGGGACCCAGGTCATTACAGCCCTGGGTTTACCCTTGACATTCACATATTTATCCTTTTGATTTTTCAATTTTGAATTACATCCAGATGCACCGTCAGAAAATGATGATGATTGGACTAGTGTAGATTTGGGCACCCACTGATAATTAGGTTTTGAAGAATTTATAGGTGATTTAGAAATATTTTTCTTTTGCTTTGGGCATTTAGATGTTCGGCTAGGATTAGTTGAAGATCCAGACGCACCCTTTGACGAAATCGATCTTGGCTTAGCCGCATTCGATTTTGGCAAAGCACCTGTAACTGGTTTAGAGAAAATCTGTTTGTGCGTTTTAAGATCAGCCCTTTTCTTGTCATTATTAATTTTCCAATCATCATCATGAAGACGAGATCTCTAGGACTTTCTCGTGAGAGACCTTCCTCGTGACTCATTTTCTCTTCTTGGTGCAGAAAAATGAACAAATGCCCGATTAGGAAAATTTTGAGCTATATGACCAGCAATTCCACAATTAAAACATGTTTGCTTTTTGGCATAAATATTAGTACCGCCCTTTTCTGGTTTATTTTCTTTAATAACAACCTTACTCTTACCACAAGTACATGTGCAAGAATCAGGTTGTGTGACTGGTGAGCATGGAGTGGATGTGCTCTTAACAGGAACATCAAAATTATTAAACAAATCATTAAATATATCAAAGAAATTTTAGTCATCTGACTTTGTCATAGTATCATTACAAGACAAAAAACTAGTTTTCGAGTCAGAAACAAAAACATCAGATTTCGAAACATAATTATTATCACTATCCTTTCCAGACTCCTGCTTTCCTTGACTTAGAGATAAATCTGCATGGGAAGTAAAAATGTTAGTATCTAATTCCCTAGCACTACTTTCTGTGACCCGTGCCACTGGTTTACCATATACCATTAATGGTTCTCGGTCTATCTCCTCCTGAGTCAAAAGGACACCAGTGTAATTGTGATTGAACGGAGGCAGAAATTTATCATACCCTAAACCCTTCAACTTATTATTTTTAAATCGAAAACTATTTTCCATCATTGACAAAACTACTTCAGTTGACACATCAAATTTTCTGAAATTAAAATTTTCATTTTCAAATTTATTTTTCAATGTGTCAAGCTCGGCAGTCACAATGGCAAGTTGTTTCTCGATAAAATTGTAACACTCACACTTATTGCTATAATCTTCCTGTAGTTCTCTAAAGTCCCGAGTCTTGATTTCTAATTTTTCTTTTAGAGGCCTTTGGCCTTTTCTAAGGGTATATCCTTCATATTTAAGGTCCTCATTTTCCCTTTTTAGTAACTCAATTTGTTCATGAATAAATTTAACAGTATCAATGCATGTTTGAGAGCAAGAAATTTGACTGACCTCATTTTTCTCAGGCTTAGGGGTAGTTTGAACCATGAACGCAAATTGTAATTCCATCATCTCTGCCTTCGGGTCCACTTCACCTTCTCCTCCTGCAACGTTGTTGATTTGAGCAAGATGCGCATTTTCAGGTCTCGAGATGTTCAGGGTCTGAATTTGGTCATCCTAGTCAAACGATTGAGCCACCACAACAAGATTCACAGTCTGGTTACTGGTGGTAGCTCCCCTGCTGCTACCCACTGATACCATTGTTCTTTCACTGTTCTCCCTCCTATCATGCTTAGGGCAGTCTCTGGTAAAATGACCAGATTCATGGCAGTTAAAGAATCGGAGTTTGCATTTGTTGAACCCCACCTTCTTCTCTACATTCATTCCCTAATTATTTTTGCCTGTCTTTTTGGAGAACTGATTGGCTTTGAACACCACCATAGCAATTTGCCATGTGATGTCCATATCCTCAACATCTTTAGGATGAATTTGATCAAAATCAGCAAAAGATAGTTGAGGAGGTAGCTCGCCAGCCATGAAGGTATTGTAGCAATTTACAAGACCGGTGATAAGAGCCAAATTTTCTTTATTTTCCTTGGGAGCAGGAGCTGAAACAGGTGCTTTTGAAGAGGAAGCAACTTGTGGATAAGATATTGAAGGTTGAGCACTTTGCATGGATGAAATGGCATATGATGATGGATGGGGAACAAAAAACGGTTGAACTTGTGAGTTAGCAAACATGTGACCTTGTGGTTGTGGAATAGCGAAAGCTTGACTTTGAGGAGTGGTAAAGGATGATAAAGCATTGTTTATAGAAATTCCGAGATTTTCTGTTGAGTATGAGTTCGCATGATTGATCTCACTCTGTTTGTCATCAAGGTTACATGCTTTGATGATGGACATGGTTTCAGCCAAACTAAGTCGATTAAGATCTTTTGTTTTCTTGATGATAGAAACAATCATATCCCATGCCTTTGGGAGAGAGTTAAGCAACTTCTTGTTGATTTCTGATCTTGGCACTGAGATACCGGCTGAACACATCTCAGTGGTGAGTGTGATAAAATGTTGTAGTTGAGCTTCCAAAGTTTCTCCAAGACTGTCATTGACCATATTAAATTTCTGTCGCATCATGTCTTGAAGGCTTTGCTTCATATCCTCATTTCCTTCATACACTTCGATTAAAGCTTCCCACAAAGCTTTTTCTGAGTCAAATTCACAAAAACCTTGAGCAATCTCCGAAGATAATGTCATCGTAAGTGTCGTAAAAGCCCTTTCTTGCTCTTCATTTTTCTTGAAATCCACGTCTGTGTAATTTACACAATCTTTGTCGATAACAGTTCCATTTGGAAGAGTGGTAATGATTCTAATTGGACCCCTTAGAATACCGTGACAAACTTTGAAATCCTTCATCTTGATGTTTTTTTCCATTCGGTATTTCCATTATGGGAAACCTTCTGTAGATAACAATCTTGGGATGCGTGTGGTTTTTCCATTCGGTATTTCCATTATGGGAAACATTCGGTAGTTCCATTTTTTTTGTTTTTTTAATATATATTCTAAATTAAATGAAAAGGAACTTGAAAACAAAATGTTAGAAAAATATAAGTGTTTACGGCCATACACTCAATTCACGGTCAACTGTTTACGGTCAAACAACGCTTTACGGTCCAAGATGTGTTTATGGTCAACAGTTGATGAATGATTCACGGTCAAACAATCGATTATAGTCAATAAAATGTTTACAATTCTTGAATATGAATGATTTACGGCTGAATCACATGTTTATGGCCGTACTCCCTTCAACAAAGCTAACCGTAAACTCCCAGATTTTGATAAAACGAGTGTTTTTGATCAGATTTCGATTTCCTTAGCCATGAAAAACACGATCAGATGTAGAAACAAGCTTGCACAATGAAGAACACAAAAACTCCTTCAACCGTAAACGTGACTTGAATATGTTTTGACACTGGATCTGCTCTGATACCAATTGTAAGTTCCGAATTCAATGATCCAAACTAGTGATCAAAATAAAATAAGACCAAGAATGAAGAAGAAGAAGATTATCAAGCAATGCACACGTATATTAGAAGAAATATCTGGTACACCTTGAGAGCACACAAAATGGCCGTAAACACCACTAATACGTTAGATAACTCTGACAGACTCTGACACTATGTATAGGGACAGACTGGCCGTGAACAGGGTTTACGGCCGTAAACACCAACAAAACCACAAACTACACCAAAATGTATAAAAGAAAGACCAAGACCCTATAAACACCTATACAAATGATTTCCTAGCCCAAACCACATAAAAGTATGCCCCAACAATAAAGTTAACAAATATATGGATCATTAAGGCCTTTTATTTAGCGTATCGATCATATCTGAAAATTGGCGCTAGTTTGGACTCTAAGCATGAGTTTTGGCCTCATTTTCCTAATTTTGATTGAGAATGGATAGAGGACATGCATGGAGCATGTATGCCCATAAAGAAGATATATTTATGGAGCTTTGGAGTCCCTAAAGCTTTTGGAAAAGTTGGAATTGAATACTTAAAAGATTAAGGATTCAAACCTATAGAAGCTTGCTTCAAGCATCGATCACGTCGTGACCAGGAGAATGTCACGACGTGATGATGGGAGGTCCCTTGACTATTTGGTATGTATGTACAACGTGAGCATGGAAGGTTTACGTCGTGACGTCAAATGATGGGTGGTTTATGACTGAGTTAGATGAGTTGGAGCATGGTTGATTTGGAATCCAATTGAGTGCATTCTCATGACGTGACCAAGGGGATGATGACGATGTCAGCCCCAAATGTTAGTATTGTTGGTTGTTGACTTTAACTTTAAACGTTGACTTTTGACCATTGTTGACTGTTGGTCAAAATAGGGCTTTAGGGTGTAAACTGATAGGGTACTTCTTTATTGCACCTAGATGTATCGTTGTACCTGTCTACTCGGTGTGTGAGCTGTTGTGTGTTAGCTGCTACTCACGAGGTGAGTCTTCTCACTATGCTTCCCTATATGGTAGTATATGTTGACCAACTTGGTCTTATCTGTTGATTATTGCTATATGTGAACTGATTTGCTGATAACTCTTGGACTATTGTGAGTCCATGAGACTGCGAATAGTCCCTAGGGTTGTTGATAAACCATGAGGAGTGTTATTAATCTACATTGCGTGTTGTTAGCCCATTGGGACTCTAAATAGTCCCCTATGATTGTTGTTAAACCATAATTGATTATGTTGTGTCCTGTATGAGATATTTTGGGGGAGTCACTAAGGTTTGTGCTTACAGTTGTGGACTAAGTATTCCACATTGTGTTTATTATAACTCCAATTTTTGAATAATGGTTTATGAACAAATGGTTTATCTTGAATATGACTTTATTAAAAATAGGTGTTATATTATTTTTAAAATGAAATATTTAGCATGGGTTTTTGGGATGTTACATAGATTGGTATTTGGTTGTTCATTTCATTCTTGTCAATGTAAAATGCTAATTCCAATTAATTTAGAAATGTGCATAATTCATATAAATTTAACATGTGAAATGTTACCTGAAAATGACTCGTCAACTCTTTGACCTAAAATTTACCCATTGACCTGCGAATCCATATATTTAAACAAGTTATGTGGGGTTTGTTGGGTTGATGTTTTTAACCCGTGACCCACCTACCGGCCAACCCATATATTATATGGGTTGGGTTATGTCAATGTATTCTGAACCGCTAACCCATGATCCGCTAACCCAAACCCGGTCCAATTGCCAAGCTTACCACCAACTGTTTGAAATTCGTAAACCAAAATGAAAATTCTATTTCATAATGAAAACCTTAACTGACCACCAATACAAATTTAAATTCCTACCTTAAAAAATTAAATAAAAAAGGATATTTGGAATGTATTCATGGTTGGAGTTGAAGAAGAGATAGAAGGAGTGGATTCCATCTCACTCTACTTCGACACTAGAGGTTACATAACATTATTTGTGGTGTTTTCGGATGCAATAGGGAAAGGAAAACAAATGGATGTGGAACATACAATGTTACACAAAGGCAAAGGATGATGTTGTAGTCAAGAATGGAATATATAGGTTGATGAGTAGAGGTAGAAAAGTAGATGGCCGAAATTAGAGAAGTGCGGGGATGAATGTTTTACTATTCTATGTTGCCACCATGGGTCATGCTCAATGATCATGGTTGATAGTAGCAACAATAGCGCTACACCACCGCAACTTAGCTCGATACATTATATCAGTAGATGATAGATTAGGCCTAACGGTCCTCTTGGCAATCTTGCCTTCCATAAAGGTTTTATGGCCTGCCATCTTTAGAAGTTTTTCTTACCCATATCTTCCCACACAAAACAGAAGTGACATGTTTCAAATCATGCCACCGAGCTTAACGAAGTGTTCAACTCCGTGACCATTCAAGACCTGAGTATGTTCTGAAAGTACATGGATATTGGTGCTTCTTTGCATCGAACCTCCGATACATGTACCCTCAGTTCTATTTTTAGTAATCATGTACCATCTATTTCTATTTGGCAACGGTTCGTCTATACCCATCACCAAAACATGCACTAGCATTTTTCATACACCTCATCATGTCCTTCACCATCAAATTGTTCTTTAAACCCACAAATAAATAAAAATCTAATTTATCTTCGAAATTTCTTCAAGATAATAAAGTTTGAATTTACTTTGATGAGTTGTATTTTTCTATGGACTACTAGACTCGCCAATTCTTATCCTCAATGATAGCACTAGAGATCTCAATAATTTCAATTCCACAAAGTCAAGTCAGTTTCTTTCCTTTCCTCAAGTCCAACAATGTGACACCAAAGGCTTTGTCATCCAACAAATGAAGTGCTAAAATCTTTTGTGTCATCCATACTCATTTCATGTAACGTAATAAAATAAAGTAAACTTATCATGTTTTTCAAACTAGAAAACATACTACTATTCATTTTTTCTTGATCTGCTACAAATTTTAGTTCTTTGTTTGATATTTTACATTTTGAATTTTGGCATTCTCCAATTGTTAGTAAGATTATTTTAAATTATTATGTCATTTTGAACCATTTTTCTTGTTTTGCGTTGGTTTATCCTCAACGTCAAAAGTGTGATGCAATCTCTAAAATTATTCACTTTCGAACATTTATCAAAAGTCAAATCGAAATAAAAACCAAATCTTTTAAATGTAAAATGGTAGTGAGTTTGACAAAACTACCATCCACTCACTTTTTGACCAATATGGTATAGTGTTTTTTTCTCTTATCCCAAACTCTCCCAACAAAATCGTAATTCGGAATGCATGATATGTTCCTTGAATAATGTCATTATAACTCTTTATTCCAAACACATATACCTAGACTTAACGGCTAGAAGCCCTATATATATATATATATATATATATATATATATATATATATATATATATATATATGTCTTCTTTTATAATACAAGAAAAATGATCCTTATGATATGTGAACTAAGTGAAGATTCCGAGTTGTAGTACTCGTCGATAGCTACATGTGGATATAATTAAAATTAAAATGGAGCTCGTATGAGATACACAATTTTTAGAATAATCTGTGATTTTACCTGGCTAGGCGACACATCACCACTTACATGCGAACACGTGGAAACTTCTGGGGGGAAGAGTGTTGGAACC
Organism: Lactuca serriola; assembly: GCF_051521515.1. Lineage (NCBI taxonomy): Eukaryota > Viridiplantae > Streptophyta > Magnoliopsida > Asterales > Asteraceae > Lactuca > Lactuca serriola. The sequence continues at coordinate 138,546,330 of NC_136411.1, forward strand.
TGAAAGTGAACCTCTAGCAATCACACATAGAAGATCCGACGTTAGTCATAGGTCAAAAGTGGAATATTGTCCGGAGTCAGTGTGTGGTCAGATGTGAAGATTGTGTCCCAAGTAAAGAGTATGTTCAAAGAAAAGATGTTCCGAAATGGAGTATGAGTCCGAAACAGTCTATTCGTCTATGCATTAATCGTTCTTGTCTTTTCTGTGATGTAACGGTACTTAGGAGTTAGTCTTTTTATTTATTTGGACAATCAGAATGTCAGAAGTAGTGACATTGTCAGGTCCTTGGTATGTTTTCCGGTTTGTAATCTGTTCCTCCTTTTGTTATATAAGGATTTTTTAATGATAAGAACAATGAGACAAATTGTTGCTCCAGAGATAGATATAGTTGAATTTACTTCACTTGCATCTTTCTCTCAAATCAAAACTCTTTCAAACATTCTACTTGTTCATTTATTTTCTTTACTTTGATTATACTCATTACTCTATATTTAATACTTGAAGTACTTTGTTGATTCTTGTTCTCATAATTGGTATTAGAGCTTGAGTGGTTGCCCTTTGAATCCATAAGAACATATTATAGTTCATTCGAGATTACCTTGGTATTTCAATCATTTTTGTGTTCGGGATAAAATTTCTTCTATATACCACTTTTGCTCAATATATCTTAACTTCAATGGATGCTTCTAATTATCAACAAACATACTCAATGCAAATAACAAATAGCATGGGTTGCTCAACACGTGCCCCACTGCTACTTGTTGAAGAGTATGATCATTGGAAAGTCAGAATGGAAAGATTTTTACTTGGAAAAGAAAAAGGTGAATCTATCTAGAGATCCGTTAAAGAAGGTCCCCATGTTCCAGTTCGAACCATTGTTAGAGATGCTGCTACAACTCTCATGGGACAGGATGAACAACGTCAAGCACCTCTCATTGCTGATGACCTTGAAAAGCTGCATGCAGATCAAGTTGCCTTTTTTGAAATGGTGTTTGGTGTTCCACCTTTTCTGTTTGAGCACATCAAAATGAGCAAATCTGCAAAAGAGATTTGGGACACACTTCAAGATTTGTTCGAGGGGTCAGAGAACATGAAGGATAAGTGCCTAACCTCTATTGTCAACGAGTTTGACACCTTTACTATAGCTCCTGGTCAATTTGTTGCCTCAGTCTCAAATAGATACCGAATCATCGTTAACAACATGACAACTTATGGGATAGTCCGAACCCTACTTGAATACAACTTGAAGTTCATTAATAGCCTCAGAAAGGGATGGGGAAATATGAAATCATGTCTTCAGAGTAATGGATCTCTGGAAAAGCTGAAGCTCTACCAACTTTTTGATGAGCTTCAAGGACATGAATCAAATGTTGCACAAACCCTACATGAACTCATTGGAGGCCCTTTAGCTCTAGTTAGTTCTATGATCCACAAACTCCAAACCTCGCTGTTTTGGATCCTCTCTCTGCTGTTGTTCCATCTATACCTCCGGCTTAACCCTCACCTCCAACCATAGCTGCTCCTACCAACAACTATGAATTAACTGGTGACCTTAATCCTGAAGATATGAACTTTGAACTTCGTTTTCAATTGGAGTTTGCCTTACTTTCCATGAAATAAGATCGTCCTTATAACAAGTCATATCACAACCATTTTCATGCTCCTCACCAAAATAATCCTCAACCTTTCAACAAACCTTCAGAAAACCCACTATATTACATACCTAACCTCCCTACACCAAATCACACCTCGAAATCATCACAGACTCCAAAGTTAGAAAAACCCAAGATTATATGTCACACATGTGGTCATGCAAACCAATTTTCCCAGGATTGCTTAGCCGAAGTCCCACATAAATCCAAAATCAAGGACTCTGCGTGCTATGCACGTCGAGCTCAAGAAATGGAAGAAATTAAAAAAGCTTTTGTTACCACTGTATCAAGGGATGTAGAAAGGTATTGTTCTTCTGGAGATGATGATGACATAACCACCGGCAGAAACATGTGTCTTATGGCTCAACAAGAAATTGAATGTGATGAATGCTACTGGTCATATGGGTCAAAGAAAGAGAGAGAGATGATGAAGATGCTGAACCAAACTACTATTGCATGGCTACCAATGATCCTCTTGGCAAAAGCATTGTTCAACAGGTAAAATCTATGATTAATGATAATAATTTTGACTTATCTCTTTGTGAACCATATCTAATCCGTATCCAATTAGATATGAACATCATTTAAAAAGCATACGAGTCAGCCATAGAAGCCAGTGAAAAGAAGGGGAGTGAATTAAGTCATCTTAGATTACGTTTCGAGGATAAGAAGTTGAAAATAGAGTCTTTAGAACGAGAGCTTATATGTCACAAGATGAATATATCATTCTTAAAGACAAATGTGAAATCACTTATTATGAAAGAAATGTTTTAATTTTTGACAACAAACGTCTCAATGCTAAAATCGATGCTTTGCATAATTCCATTGACATTCTTGAAGCAAATGAATGGATGACTCAAAATTTTCGTCATCCTTGGTCAAAAGCTCCTGGTCTCGGAAGCGAGTTTACAAAACCTATTGCTCGTCCCTTGATGGAGTTACAAAACCTAACTTTCATGGGAGATGTTCCGAACATCAAACATTCGGACACCCATGTCTCACCTTTGTCACCCCTTCTTGAGACTTCTAACTAATTTGCATCATTAATTCCTGAGTTTCAACTTATAGTTGTCAAGTTTCCCCACTCCACACCTCTTCCGCCTCTGACAAATCTGGACCTGAATCAGACCTCGGAATCTCATTCTAGTATTCCAAACACTGTTGTTCAAATTCCAAACCACAGTCCTCCCGACAACTGTGTTGTTGAGGAAATATTTCCTGAGACAACCGAACTTGAGTTTTCTGAGTTTTTTTGGGCATATTTTGATAGTGACGTTGATGATTCGTCAAATTCATGTGATTCTGAAACCCAAGTGATTTCCAAAACAAATCTTGTGCCAATCAAGCCCGTGTTTAACAATCCTTCAGTAGGACAAACTTCCAAATCTTCATTTTACTCCCAAAAGAAACCCATGCTGAATAGGAAAGATGTTGTTGATCCTAAGGTAGAAGCCCAAAATGCTCACAAAAAGGAAGTTAAGTCGAGACAAAATTCTAGATTCCTTGAGAACTCCAAAAAGAGTGTATCTCGGACTGTCAACGCACCAACTAAGTGTCACAACACCTTCGCACCCACTAAGATACTCAAAAGGCCATATAATCCTCCAAATCCGGTTAAAGAAAAGAATGTGGTCAGTCCTACCCCGAAAAAGTCCATTGTAGGTACTCAATCTGTTCGAACTAACTCTCCTCGGACTGTTTCATCTGTTTTCATAGCCAAATCTGATGGTACAATTTTCAAACAACAATAGCTTTCAAAAAAAACAAATGTATCATCAACCAAAGAACAAGTTTTAAAGAAATCAATTTGTCAAAAAACTTCAAAACAAAATCTTGTATTTAAAGTAAAAAATCAGAAAAATGAAACTACAACTCCGAGAGACTTAGTAATTCCCACTGCTCCGGAAGCTACTTGTCTGAGAAAAGTTGTTCCAAACCCTCATGTCATTGAGTATGACTATTGGATAGATGAAAGAACCATGACGTTCTATTTATTTCCAAAGGAATCTAGAAACAAAACTTCCAAAATGTCTATTGCTCAAAAGTCACAACCAAAGCCTAAAACTCGTGCCTTTGTCCCAAAACCAAACTCGGAGCCTAAAAACTCCATATCTCACTAATTTTGCAGGCACTTTCTGCTTCAAAGCAAGAAACAATATGGTATATTGATAGTGCCTGCTCCATGAACATGACGGGGCAAAAGAACTTTCTACGAGATCCCAAACATTCACCAAATGTTGGCTATGTGACGTATGGCAACAATTCTAACTCTGAGATAAGAGGTTATGGCATCCTTACAAATGGAAACTTCTCCATTTCGAACATGGAATATGTAGCTGACTTGAATCATAATTTGATAAGCATGGCTTAACTCACCGATGTGAATCAACAAGTTGAATTCTACAAGAAACACAGCTATGTCAAGTCAAAAGACCAGAAGGATTGCTTAATCAAGTCAAATCGCAACAAGAACATGTATCCTATTCACATCAACATGATCATTGGGAAGCCCCAACTCTGCTTACTCTCAAAAGTTGTTCCTGGCGTCAGTTGGTTATGGCATAGGAGGCTTGCACATCTAAACTTTAGATATATGAATGATCTTGTTTCAAAAGAGATGGTAAGAGGTTTTCCACACGTCAAATTCGAAAATGATCATTTGTGTGTTTCTTGGGAGTATGGAAAGCAATCAAAGAAGGTTCATCCCATTATCATTGAAAATTTTATCTCCTAGCCGTTAGAACTTCTGCACATTGATCTGTGTAGACCCTCAACAGCAGAGAGTTTACATCACAAAAATACATTCTTGTGATTGTGGATGACTTTACTAGGTTCACCTGGGTCTTCTTCCTAAGGCTCAAGTTAGAAACAGCCTTCGAACTCATCAACTTTATCAAAGGAATTGAAGTTCTCATCAAACTCCTAGTAAGGCGAATCCGAAGTGACAACGGTTTAGAACTCACAAATTCCACTATTAAGAACTTTCTCACCGAGAAGGGTATTGACCACAACCTTTCTGCTCCATACAATCCACAACAGAATGGTGTAGTCAAATGATGCAACAGAACACTTGTCGAAGCTGCTCGATCCATTCTCAACTTTGGAAATCTTCCACTCTATCTTTGGGCTGAAGCTGTCTCAACTGCATGCTTAACTCAGAATAGGAGTGTAACCAATCGACGCCTCAATAAGACACCATATGAAGCCATGAACGGTCGGAAGCCAAGTATCTCTTTTATTCATGTTTTTGGATGTAGATGCTTCATCAAGAACAATCGCGATCAACTTACAAAGTTCCAACCCAAAGCTGATGAAGCAATCTTTCTTGTATACTCTGATAAATCTAAGGCTTATCGAGTTCCTAGTCGGCGAACTCATGTTCTGGAAGAATGCTTTGATGTTACCTTTGATGACAATTTCGTTCAGAATTCTGGCCCAACCCTTGTTACAACTCATATCATGGAGTCCGATGCTCCAGCGCCAGGATGTCCAAACCAACAAACAATCTATGAAGTTGACTTTGAAACCTTGTTCGGACCCTCAGAAACAACTCTTTATTCGGAATCTCAAACACGACAAACCTTATCAACCGAAGATCTGGTTTCCCAAAATGTTTCATTTCCAACACCCAGTTTTCATCCATTTGATTCCAAACCATTTCAATCTTCTTAGGTTGAGGGGGAGAATGGTCAACCTTCCCTTGAATCAAATGTGGACGGATTCAAAGATGCAACTGCGAAATTCGACTCCAATCCTATCAACAACGATGATGATGCAAATTTCTTCAATTTCCCACCTGATGATGATGTTAACCTATCTGGTTCAGAAGTTCAGGGGGAGCATCATCCACAATTTCAAACTATTCATGGTGAGCAACACAACCCCATTGTTGATATAGGATCATCTGCTGCACAAGAGCTTCAAAGACTACATGGTTGGACTAAGGATCATCCTCCAAACCATGTTATTGGAAATCCAAAAGCTGGTGTACAAACTTGTTCTGCCACAAGTGTTCAAAATGAATGTCATTTCTCGACATTTATCTCAATAGTTGAACCCAAATCCATCAAAGAAGTAGCAGAACATGCTGATTAGATTACAGCCATGCAGGAAGAATTGGTAGAATTCGATAGAAATGAGGTATGAACTCTCATCCCTCCTCTTCATTGTTGCTACTAGATGGGTGTTTTGGAACAAACTAGACAACGTAGGAGTCATCATTCAGAATAAAGCAATATTGGTGGCCAAAGGATTCACACAGATCGAAAGACTTGACTACAATGAGACATTTGCTCCTAGTGCCCGTCTTGAAGCTATCAGAATCTTTCTTGCTTATGCTGATCACAAAGGATTTAAGGTTTAGTAGATCGATGTCAAAAGTGCTTTTCTAAATGTTGAACTTGATACTAAAGTGTATCTCCAACACCCCCCGGTTTTTTCAATCTCTCATATCTGAACTACTGCTATAAACTCCGAAAAGCTGTTTATGGCCTCAAGCAAGCTTCTCGTGATTGGTACGAGACCCTCACCGACTTTCTCAAGCATTCAACTTTTCAAAGAGGTATTCTCGATCCCACTCTATTCCGAAGGTCAAATGAAGAACATCTCATGCTTGTCCAAATATATGTTGACAACATCGTTTTTGGATCCACCGATTCATCAATGGTTGCTGACTTTGCTAAGTTAATGGTTAGTCAATTCCAAATGAGTATGAATCGTGAACTAAGATTCTTCCTAGGTCTCCAAGTTAGATAGAACAATAGAGGAATTTTCATTCACCAAGAGAAGTACATTTCAGAACTTCTCAAAAAGTACTCAATGGACACCTATGCCTCTACCAAGGAACCTATGGGTTTTGGACACAAAATATTTTCGGACCCATCCGATGTTGCAGTTGATGAAAAGAATTACATGGGAATGATTGGATCCCTACTCTACCTTACAACAAGTCGTCCGGACATCATGTTTTCAACATGTTTGTGTGCCAGATTTCAAGTCAATCCAAAGATGTCACATCTCTTGGCCGTTAAGCAAATATTCCGATACCTCAAAGGTACAAAGAATCTTGGAATCTAGTACCGAACAAATGAGAGTATCCTCCTTCAAGCATATTCCAATTCAAAATATGGTGGTCTTCAATTGGATAGAAAAAACACATCTGGTGGCTATCAATATTTAGGTGGTTGATTGGTTAGTTGGTCATCTAAGAAGCAGAACTGCATTGCACTCTCAACAGCTGAAGCGGAATACATTGCCGATGCTAGCTGCACATCTCAAGTTCTTTGGATGAAATCTTAGCTCCTGAATTATGGTTACCATTTCAAAAACTCCCAATCTATTGTGATTCTCAAAGTTCCATTGCAATTTCGCACAATCCAATTCAGCAGTCTATGCCGAAGCACATCGACATACGGTACCATTTCATTAAAGATAATGTTTTAAATGGTAACATCGAGCTTACTTTTTTTTTTCCATCTGACGAAGAAATTACTAAGGCATTAGACGAAACCAAATTCAATGGTTTTCTGAACAAAATGGGTACGATGATTCCTGATCCGCAGTTCTTTCAATAGGTTTGCACTCTCTGATGGCAACATCTGAAAGTAAAAATGTTCCGAAATCAAATTTTAATCCATCTCAGAACTATTACCTCTCGGAATAAATAGGTTCATTTTACGTGTCTTTTTGTCTAACCGCCTCTTGTAGCTTTAAGTTGTACATCTCACTTTGCCATATGAAGTCCATGACCAATATAGTCACATTAGTACTAATCTCACCTCGGAACTTACTTCATAAGATCATCCCGGAATTCAAGTCCGGAACGGTATTGAACTCACTGCTCTCATCCTGTCTGAAATTTAATGTCGGAGATTTTCAAGATTTCACTCAGGAAACTTTTCAAAAATACTCTCCGGAATCTCTTCTAAAATTTTCTCTAGGACTTTTCAAAACTCACTCCAGACTCTTGGCTCCGGAAATCTTAAAAATTCAATCCGGACCTTATGACTCAATTGCTTCATTCCGGAACCTATCTTGGACCTTTTTCATGTTCCGAGATCACTCAATTTCTTCCCAGACTCCTCATGATAAGAAACTGTTTTCAAAACATTTCAGAACCCTATGGTTCCGAAATCAAATCACATGATGAAGTCCAAAAGGTTTTTAAGTGAAATGTTTTTTTAAAGGTTACTTTTTGATGATGCTGATCTTTTTACCCTCGAAACTCGCTCCATGTTGCATGTCTCCGAAAAGTAAACATCACATCAACCAAGTGACAATTTCTATTTTTCCGTTCATTCCATTGGAATCTTTAGTCATTGCAGGTCAACTCACCTAAATGCGACAACATAATTAATACGACCCATTTCGTTTTTCGGGTTTCATCATTAAACCTGCAACTCGAACCGTTTCCTTAACCTATATAAACCCTCCTCAAACCCTATTTTACTCTTTACGCTCACAAAAAGCTACAATCCTTCTTCTTCTTTCTCTCCCAATAGTGTTCTTCAAGCACTCATCTTCTACAACAATGGCATCTTCATCTTCTTCCAAAGTCTCTCAAACTATTCCCAAAGTTCCCAAAATTACTGCAAAGAAGAAATCATCTAGGGGATCATCATCATCTCAATCCAACAAACCCTTTCTCAGAGATACGACGTAACTGTTCTCTTTTGACCCCATGGATTTCGACGCGCCCATTCGAGTTATGATGGAGTTCATTGCTCATCATCCTGTTGCCGTTCCACTCACCAAGATACCAGACCCACCAATCCCACTTCGTCTTCTTCTCATAACATTCGAACACATCAAGATCGAGAACGATGTTATTGAGACGAAGATAACCAGCGATCGCATAGTTCCTATCCACAATTCCACGTTTCTCAAGGAGATTGGAGCATATGAAAACCCTTCAGACTTCAATGTACAAGAACCCGCTGCAAAAGAACTTCAACAGTTTCTACTCACATTGGTTATGGTCAAGAATACAAAGCCAAGAAGTTCAAGAAATCATCCATCTCAGGCCTCTGGACCATCCTGATGTACTTCATTGTAAGGGGTTTATCCGACAAACATGGAGGTAGAAATACTCTTAGCAAAGATTGGTTGTACTTGGTCTATAGCTTCTTCTCCGGCAAGAGCAACGCCGTTGATCTTCTTGAAGTCTTGTGGAAAGATTTTCGGAAGTTTGCCATCAAATAGAAGCCAAACGAGATTTCCAGCCCTAGATTTTGGACCTTGACAATTCAATAATTATACCGTGAGATGTCCGAACCAATTCCGGTAGATACAATTCTGAGAGAGGTATTTGTTTCTTTCAAAACTATTAAACATTATCGTATTCCAGACCAAACTTCCTTCGGACCAATTAGACGTTTATCGGAACATATGTTGGTTGTCCTACCTTCCGGATCTATTCATTTGAAACATCCTATAGAGACCTCGATTGTATACAGCCATGCACAATATGCTCCGGTCCCCGTTGAGCCCACTCCGGAAGTGGCCAAGACTATTCCTTCCGGTGGCAAGAAGAAGAAATATGTCAAGAGGAAAATATTTCCATCAAAGGCAAAAGCAAAAAACAAAACCAAAGTTTCTTCCTCCTTTCAATAGGATGGAGCGAAGGACATTCTGGCTGACTCTGGCCATCCTCCTACCCCACCTACGCACTCTTCCGAAGTTACCTTCGGAGCATCAATATCACCGGCACGCACACACACGGGGAGTCTCCTCATAATCCACCCTCTCCTTCCCAACAAGTTGATGTCAGTGATGGAGATAGTTCTTTGCCCCTCTGGAACAAATCCTTGAGTCTCCTCATAATCTTCCATTTGAAATCCCAATTCATTCTACACAAGCACGATCCAAAACCCCTTTTTTGGACCCCAAGCATTCCAAGGCTGGAGTAGTCCCTCCAACCTTAGGTTCCACAACTGGTCTGATACTCGATAAGGGTATAGAACGACCAGGTGCTAATGATCCTTTATGGTAAGATTATGTTGACAGGGCTCATTCCAGACATTTGGAACTCACCAGGCCTCAAGTTGAAGCTACTCTCATCTCTATGAGGAACAGGGCCATTCAAAGCAACCTACCCTTCGTTGCCCCTACTGATGAAATCACAGATCTGTATTTTGCTTCTAGAGAAACGCCAAAGACTCATCTCCATGATGCCATGCACTCCAATCCAAATGAAGAACTTTCCGATGACGTCATGTTTGATGATGAAGGTGCTTCAATTGCTGCTCCTCAGTTGCTCTCCTCATTTCCCTCCACAAAAAACCATTATCATCAAGGCCAAATTTCGACTTCCGACTCTCATCATCCTCTTCAGAACCGGTTGACAAATAAATTCATATAGATGATCAAGTCCAGGTCAATCTTGAAGGTGAAACTAAATTAACTCCCAAGAATGTCAATGGTGTAACACCTAGAAAAAAATCATGCCAAATTTAAAAATTTTCAAAACATTTCAAAACCATTAATTATTACAACACATGTTTTCAAAATAGTATAATATCAACGTATCCCAGAAACAAGTCATAAACATGAGGAGCTGTACGATCACGCCTTTTCCTTCCCGCGATCATTTAATGTATCTGAAACCAAAACTGAAACTGTAAGCCCGAAGCTTAGTGAGTTGCCCTAAAATACCCATACACACAACAATGCTCATATAATCACAAACAACATACTATGGGTCCAGTCAACCATCGGGTTGGAATACCCCAGGCCCTCAACCATCAGGTTGGAATGCTAACATACTAAGGGTCCAGTCATCCTAAGGATGGAATACCTTAGTCCCATAACCATCAGGTTGGAATGCCTATATACTACGAGTCCAATCATCCTAAGGATGGAATACTCATGGCCCACAACCATCGGGTTAGAATGCCCAGGTCTGTTGGCTCTCGCACAGAGCAGATAAGCCTCAACCACCAAGCAAACATGTGCACATATAATAGGTAACCACATAACAGTCTATAGACAAACAAACCGATCAAGCGGATCATAATCACATATAACATCCTATCTACTAGGATACTGATCTATGGATCATAACATCATATACCATCCTATTTACCAGGATACTGATCTAACATATCATACAATACTCAAGCATATAACATATCAGGATAACAATCCAAAAGGGCCGGCCTTGGTGCCTTAAACCCTTGAGTGTAGTGAGGAAAACTCACCTCGCAACTGTCAAACCGAAGTGATAAGCTCAACTCTCAAATTACCACCACATACTCCACCGCCTATATTTACCATAGGGCCATATCCGTAAATTTACATTTTACTAAATACCGCAGAAGTCAACTCGTCGAGTCCTTCCTAAACTCGAGAACTCGTGAAATCCCCCATCAACTCTTCGAGTTTCCCTGCAACCCGCCGAGTTTATGCATGTACAATGTCGGGAAAGCCCTACCTGACTCGCCGAGTCCATGTAGAAATCCTTGCACAACAATCTTCATCGGACTCGTCGAGTTGACCATGCAGTCGAGTCCCTTCAGTCCTTTCTCCATTCAGATGCCTTTTAATCCATTCCAAATCTCCATAACGTAGATCTAAGGTCCAAAGGCTTACTTCTTATGTAAAGTTGCAAACTTTACATACATGCAAGGTGATAATGACTTAAATCAAGCTAAATAAGACATTCTAGGCAAGGGAAATACACTAGCATGCTAAAGATTGAGACTTTATGATTATAAGGGCCAAGATGAGCCTAGATCTAAAGTTGCAACTTTAGAACTTGGTTCATCACTCGAAATGAAACACAAACATTCCAAAATGGCCCTAAAACTCAAATATAGAAGGATCTAGCTAGAAGAAGATCAAGGTAATGACCTGATACCTTCAAATGATGCTAAATTGGGGTAGACATCAGATCCACACACGTTTCTTGCCTCAAAATTCTTGATCTTCAAGCTCCTCTCACAAAGATTCACCTTTCAAAGCTTAAAACACACAAGTATGAAGAGAAAACGATGATTTAGGGTTTCTGGACTCACAAGGGGTTGTAAGGGAGGATAAAGGAGGCTAATGACCCTTTAAATAGGGTACAAAATCCCGTAAATTAGGGTTTGATCCTCCAGATCCAACTCGTCAAGTCGTGTCCTCCGACTCGCTGAATCGGTTACTTAAGTTCGCAGTCCAATCACGTTCCTACTCGACGAGTCAGGGCCTCCAACTCGTCGAATAGACTTTTCAATATAAAAGAATAAAGTTGAAAATTAATATTTGAGAGTCAGGGCGTTACAAATGCTGATACAACTCAACCTGGAACATCCGAACAGGCAGTTAACCAGGAAGATGACAAGAACAAATCCTGAAGTTTCTCTTTGGACACCAGATGTTCTACAGGAAATTACATCGATCCGTTTTCCCTTCTGTAACTCTGAGACCATGTCTCTGACACTATGAAGAAATTCAATGCTATTGAGTCCTCCGTGGCCGGACTCGATACCAAGCTTGATGCAAAGGTTTTCGGACTCAATTCTAAACTTGATGAAATTCTTACATCTTTGTACAATGTTACCAAATCCTGCCCAACGGTTGCTGAACTTGAAGCTCAGCTTGATCAACTTATCTCTCTTCACCTGAAGCATACAATCGAAGAAGTGGAAAACAAGTACAATGAAAGCTTGGATCACTACCTTGACACCATCACCACAATGCTCAAGGTCCATGACGATATGATTGGGGCCACCAAAGAACTGATTAAGCAAACTCATGTTCGTCATGAGAAACAATTCAAAGGATAGAGAAGGAGATTAAGAAAAAGGATGAGATGAATCTCATCATGCAGCAGGTTCTCATCAAGCTCCTCATGGCATGCTGGAACATCGTGGATGTTCTGAATATTAAGTTCGACGAGATGCTCTCTGTTCTCTCCAAGTTATATGATCATATCAAAGCCCAGGCTCCCACATCTGAGGCTTATGATGCCCTGACTCTATAGCTCAACACCAGTTTTCAAAAGGTGTTTGACAAGTTTTCGGACCTAAAGGAATCATCTATGCTTGCACCGGTTATAGGGCCTTCCGTTGCAAGAGGGGGGAGATGGACCAAGTTCAAGAACTCAACCCTGGAAACCTGTCTCGGAGTTCAGAATCTGAGATGAAAACTCTGATGATTCTTTACAAATCTTTTTAGGTTCTCCAGGTGGTGATGATGATGATAATGACGGTGATGAAGAGGATGTATATGTTAAGAATGGAGTAGTAGGACTTCAAGCTCCAAGTAAATATCCTGCTAAAGTGCTAACGGATTAAGATCAAAAAATTTGATCAACAGTCTCTTGGCCATATACCATGGCTGATGTTCTTTACAGAAGCATAGAAGCGGCTAAGGCAAAAACAAAATTAATGGTTGACGCCTTCCGAGCCACTCCTTCAATGATACCTCCAACTCCCTCTCCCAAGATTGCTCCTATAGATGAATACTCCACTTTGGAAGTCGGATGATATTCTGGAAGATCCCTACCTTCATCCCCTTCAAGATTTGTTGTTTATCAAAATATGAAACATATTTTTTCTGTCCTCAACAAACCAGAAGACAAGGGAAAGAAGCCTATCTCGAAAAATCATCAAGTTCACCACTCCGGACCTCCAACAAAGCAAAATTTTGGTTGGTCCCAATAAGAAATTAATCAAGCACTTGATGAAAGTATCCAGATTCAAGCCCTCAAAGACAATCCAAATCCGATGCTAGGACTCTCTCCTCTGTACCGAGAAGGAATCATTTACTATTTGCATATAGTACCGTTTATGTACTATAATATTCCTAACAATGATTCAGACCAAATTGATCTGTCTCTCTCTCCTTACAACAAGTACTATGCCAAGTTCGCCCCTCTCCACCCTGAAGATGATCCACAATTGATCATCCAGACTGAACGTGAAAGATTGAAGACCTTTTTCTCCAAGAATTCACTTCCTTAAAAAGAAGTGTGGTCTAGATAAAGGATAACCAAGATCTCAGGGTGTGGAAGGAAGATCCTGACCAAGTTTGAACTCAAATGTGTGCTGTTCAGATTTCACATCTTCCAGAACAAACCAACTCAAAGCACTATCTCTGACGCCGAATTTCCTGCAATCAACCCAATGACATCCTAACCATTGTTGCATTTCCGGAGTCATCAAATTGTCAGTCTCAGCATGGGAGCCTACCATCTTGCTTTAAGCTTGCTTAAAGAATATGTTGTTGAATTCTACCGATGCGACTATGAACTGACACATTTGTTCGGAACCGAAAATTACTTGGCCAAAATTGACTTCGTTCTACTGGAAGCTGAGTTATTGGCTGAAGCGCCAATCGATGAGTCGGTACTAGGGTTTGTCTACAAGCAAAAGAAGACAAACAAGAAGGACTTCTACCGAGTCCTTGACAAACAACTAGTTCCAACCAAAGCTCTTCAGAAATTCATCTGTAGTGTATCCAAGTCCAATTCACCTGAACATGTCAAGGCAAAGTCTGTGAGTCAATTGTAATGGTAAATTGAGGTCAGAGATTGGCTGTACAGAGCATACATTTTCATCAAGGAAGAAGCAAACTATGATGGCATTATTTCTAAGTTCACTTAAAGAAGATTGTTGGAACCTGAAAGTGAACCTCTAGCAATCATACAAAGAAGATCTGAAGTCAGTCTTAGGTCCTAAGTCGAATACGGTCCGGAGTCATTGTGTGGTCAGATTTAAAGATTGTGTCTGGAGTAGGGAGTATGTTCGAAGAAAAGATGTTTCGAAAAGGAGTATGAGTCCGAAACAGTCTACCCGTCTATACATTAATTGTTCTTGTATTTTATGTGATATAACGTTACCTAGGACTTACTTTTTTTTATTTATTTGGACAATCAGAATGTCAGAAGTAGTGACATTGTCCGGTCCTTAGTATGTTTTCCGGTTTGTAAAGTGTTCCTCCTTTTGCTATATAAGGAGTGTTTAATGATAAGAACAATGAGACAAATTGTTACTCCAAAGATAGATATATTTGAATTTACTTCACTTGCATTTTTCTCTCAAATCAAAACTCTTTCAAACATTCTACTTGTTCATTGATTGTCTTTACTTTGATTATACTCATTACTCTATATTTAATACTTGAAGTACTTTGTTGATTCTCATCTTCAAGTCTCGGTTGGTCTTGCCAGACTTGATTGGAACTCTTAATCAGAAGCAGACATTGATCTTAAGCATTAACTCAAGGTGTGAGTTTTTGAGCCTTGTTCCTATGCAATCAGATCCTTGTTCTCACAAAGAGTGCTGACCAAGATGGTGTGGTGCGCACCGCTACATGATGTGTGACACTCATGCTAAAAAATCTGCCTATAAATACCCATTTAAGCCCAATTCTTCCCAC
This sequence comes from Lactuca serriola, assembly GCF_051521515.1. Lineage (NCBI taxonomy): Eukaryota > Viridiplantae > Streptophyta > Magnoliopsida > Asterales > Asteraceae > Lactuca > Lactuca serriola. The sequence continues at coordinate 138,561,344 of NC_136411.1, forward strand.
ACACCTTTCATCAATTCTCTCTCAACTTATAAGATAGATTTATGAGTTATTCATTTAAGATTTTGTTATATCTTGGCTTAGCAAAGCTCTGGCCACTTAGCCTTGTCCACTAGAAGCTCTCGATATTGAGGTTCTGCTAGTGCAAATCTCGTTTTCTTTTTCTAGAAACTCTGTGTAAGTTAAGTTATGCTTACTAGGATTTTAAGCATAACTTATATTTATATTCATAGTCATTATTATGAATGTGTAAATAAGATTTATCAATAATTCCAGTCATAATGCTGACTGAGCTACTTTGGGAGTGGCATCTAGAATCATCATGTTGACTTGGTTGTCAGATTTTAGAAAGACTATTTGTTTAAATGGTTATGCCTCTCAACTATCCTGACTGGTTGATCCTTATTTGATAGAACTATCAGTATTTTTTGGGATTAGTGATAGATCTAGTCCTCTTTACAAGAATTACATAGGAACTAATACTTTAAAGTAATATAGCTTAATCCCCATTGGCGTGTTGCTCGCCAACTGAATTGTCTAGTTAGCTGTTAATCCTCTGAGAATTTGTCCATTTGAGTTTTCTCACAATATTATGTGCTCCAATATGTATATCATAAGTATGTTATAGTTACCCTATAGTATTCCTAGGCTAGCCTCGTGCTGAAGGCCAATATACTTAGGCAAACTAGCTTTATGCTGAAGTTCAAGGAAGGCCATGACGTGGACGCCACTGATGTCTTAATGCCTATATTTTCAGGTTTGAACCCTATTTAAAGGAATGAGGAGGATATGATTTTCTCACCCTTAGCCTCCACCAACTTATTTTATCCAGAAGAAAACCCTAACTCCTTTCCTTCATTGTTAAAGCTTTCTTGAGTGCTTTTGAGTGGTCTTGAAGGAATAAACAAGAATGTATAAGCCAAGAATCAGCAAGATAGTCCCTATGTCCATTCCAAGCTCAATTCTAGACCCTTGAAAGTGTTCAAGGTTCCACCTTTAGGTTTATAGAGTGGATAGATATTGTATTTTTGTCCCATTTTCTTCTTGATCTTGTTAGATGGGATGGTGATATTTCATAAACGTTTCAACTTTATGAATCTCTAGATCATTTGGAGTTATTCATTATTTCGATCTAAAGTTTGGTGGGTTGTTTGAGCCATGCATGAGATTTTGGCCATAAACCCCCATTTTGACCTAAGTTGAGTCAAATACATGCATTGGACATGCATATCAAATAAGCACTAATCCTTAGGATGGTTTAAGTGTCATAAGAACTTTTGGAGCAAATGGGCTTGAGACTTAAGGGATTAAGTGCTTCTGGATTAAGTCATTGCCATTTTTAGCCTTTTTGGATCTAAGACTTGAGATATAGACCTCTTGGTGTGTCTCAAGAGAGAAAGGTGGAAACCTTATCCATTTGGACATTAGAAATGATTAGATTTGGACTTTGGAACCTCCCTGATTGAAGGATTCAGCTTATCCCATTAAGACACTTTGAATCTAGTGCCTATAGCATGGCCTAGGTTGGCACGACTTGGTGACTAGGGAAAACACATCTATTTTGTCATTTGAAGGCCTAGACGTGGCCAAGGATGGTCGTGACATGGAGGGTCAACCTTGACCGTTGACTTTTACTTTTGACTTGCGTTGACTTTTGTTGAAACCCCTAATTTTGAAGGGACGCTAAGGTTGTACCTCTTATGACTGTATACGTGGCTTGTAGCCTCTGGATTCGCGGCAATAGGAGCAGTAGCAGGTTATCATCGTTTGTTAGGTGAGTCTCTTCATTATGATCGTGGATCGAAGGCACCAATACCGACCCACTAGATTATGTTTGCATGTTGTCTTTGTGATACTTGCTAATTATGCTTGTGTGTGCTTGTTGTCTTTGTGACTCTTGCTGATACGATTGTATGGTTAGCTGTAGGGGTGAAGTAGACCCGATACCATTTGAAAGATATCGAAGGGGTTGAAATAGACCCAATACTTGTTGAAAGATACCGAATGGGGTGAAATAGACCCAATAGTGGCTGAAAGATACAAAAGGGGGTGAAATAGACCCTATACTAGTTGAATGATACTGAAGGAGGTGAAATAGACCCACTACTGGTTGAAAGATACCAAAGGGGTTTGAATACACCCAGTACCAGTTGAAAGATATTGAAGGGAGTGAAATAGAGCTAGTTTAGTTTTGAACTGTTATGTACGTATGGTATGGGGTATTTTGGGGAAACTCATGAAGCTTTGTGCTTACAGTTTTATGTTTATGGTTTCAGGTACTTCCAGTTCGAAAGGGAAGGCCCCAACATGATCACACCACATCCACCAACATTCCACATTTTATGACATGATTTGTACTCTGATAACTATTTTGTACATTATCACATTTTGATAATGTTTTTATTTGTTTTTAAAATGAAAATTTTGCATTGTAATTTTTAAGATGTAAAAAGTTGGTATCAGACCCTTAGTTTGATGGATTCGGGCACGCTCTCGAGTGTTTCTAAAATTAAACCGAAGAATTGGTAATCTTTTTGAAAGAAAATGGATTTTATGAATAGATTTTTATAAGGAAAGGGGAGTGATACGTGCAATCAACCGAGCTCAAGTAAGTATTTCCCAAAATACGCATGCGTGGTTATTGTTTCAGTATATGTATATGTGTATAGCATGCTATATTACGGCTACAAATCTACTCGTAATTGCACGAGAGGATTCTAGGAGAGATCCCTTGTATGCCAGTTATATGAGCCTTTAGAACTACATGCTAGTATAGATTTCAGGTGAATAGATAAGATGGCTTGATTAGGTAGTACGCCGGTTTAGAACCCAACGATCGAATGCTGCTTGCTTAGTGCTTCTCGGCTAATTACTAAGTGAATGTGTTAAATTAAATGTTATGGTGATAAGATAACTTTTAAAGGTTCGATTCAACCATATTGTGCAGCTCTTGTTTGAGTCCAACCGTTGTAGGGTAGGATCTAGCATTCAAAAATTATTTGATGTCGATAACATGTAAATGTATTTGTGAGATAGTTAGAAGGTGTCGGAGGGAGACTCTTCTATAGTTGATGGCAGAGGGTGATGGGAAATGTGAATCCTAGGAATGCCTAGGATATGTCTTAGCGTGTAGGGCGCTCTATTTTATGAATGAAGTAATTAGTAGTAGGGAAGTGACTTGGAGGATTTGAGATAGTCCTTCTGGAAGATGTATATATATATATATATATATATATATATATATATATATATATATATATATAGGTGTGGAAGGTAGTATTGGGCCCGTACTACTGAAAACAAAGGATCTATACCCGAGACAAGGAAGGCCTTGATGATTTCGAGAAAATTCGGGAGTGTAAACCACTTCGTGCATGTACTAATTGTTTATGTATTGTGTTTTAACATGGTGACAAAACCTGGTAGAGCAGGAGGTTCAGGATCTGGATCGGGTTCGGGTACGAGTACCGAACTGATTGATGAGGGACTATGCATGTTCATCACATCTAAGATTACAAGAGGCATCCTTAATGTACCCCAGTAATGTTCGGGTCGATCAAGGAGGATATCACCTAGTTGATGGAGGAGCATTTGTGTACTTTTAGAGCCGAGCTAGCTACTGGTTAGTTCGGTGCCCGCACTCTCTCCTTCAAGGACTCCAGGGGATGTGGGGAACCGAAGTTCTTTAAGACAAAGGATCCCAATGCCGCCAAATGATAGATATCAAATATGGAGTGTGCTTATACGACTAGCTTCTACCATGAGCGATCGAATCTGAGGTTCACTGCAGGCTTTCTAAGGGAGAGAGCCTTAGATTAGTAGGAGGAGGTTGGTAATTCACTAGGATCACTAACCATCGAGGCCATGACCTAGTCAGATTTTGTGACCCGGTTGTGAGCAGAGTTTGCATCGGCTATTAAGCTGCAACAGCTGGTGAGGGATTTCCAGGATGTACGCAAGACAACTGAGACCGTGGCGGAGATCACCACCAAGTTTCGAGAAATATCTTTATTTGTAACCAATATGCCGCATAAGAGGAGTTGAAGAAGACTCGGTACCACGACAAGTTGAGATCAGATATCCGGGAGTTTGGTAGCTATTCAACCTATCTAACATTGGAGGACATGATATTCAGGGCCCAAGACTGGGATATAGGAGCATATTGGAAAGAGGAAAGGAGTGCAAGTGCAGATGACTAGGGGTTTGGCGAAGAAACCTAATGTTTTGATTGTAGATCAAGGGGCCAACATGGTTGAGGCCGCTGTGGAAAGTGCGGTAGGACGCATGAGGAGGTTTTTCCAGGGCGGGTGGTTCGGGCTACCATAAATGCGACAAGACATGGCACTTTGACAGGGATTGCACTACACCCACCACCATCCATGTAACATCCATAAAATTTAAACTTTTCAAAATGTTAGGCGTGTCAAACCCAACAAATAAAGGGGTACGATATACTCCAAAAGAATCCCACTATATTGCACTAAAAGATAGTACAAGGCAAGCAGGGTCGATCCACAGAGACACGGGATAATTAGTCTATACCTCTTTGCACAAGGTACTATGGTCACCAAAAGTAAAAAGGCCGGGGGGGGGGGGGTTAGAATAAAATAATTAAACAAACACTTAAAAACACAAGTAATCAACTAAAAGAGTGAATTAGATTCAGATTTTGTAAGGACTCCAACTTCATGTATGACAACTTAGCAATGTGACACAAATATGACACAATATTCGTTCAATTCTATCTAAGTTGGTACTTGAAAGTGCTAATAAGCTCTAACACTTCCCATTCACCACATTAATTAACCAAAACAAGCTCTTTGATTAACCCTAACCTTATTAACCTAATCTAAACAAGCTCTTAGAATTAGATTATAAGATTGCATGAAGCTTTATGTGAATGTTCCCAACAACACCCAATACTCCTCATAAGCTCGGGAGTGTAAAACTATATGAATAAGATTTACACTAAATTCATTCAATAGAGATCAATTTAATGCTTGTTACTTGTTCAATTTCACAAAACAATTACGAATTTTGTAAAAGAGATAACTTGAATGACCTAACCCTAATTTAAATGGCCAATAAGAATCACAATTAGAATCAAACATTCCATTGAAGCAAAATCAAATTCATAAGATAGGAATTAAGAACAAACATCATGTCATATGATTGAGGTCACTACCAAGAAGTCAAAACATGAAATTGGAGAAACTAGGGTTCTAGCCACACATGGCTAGAACAAGATCACAAGTTTAAAAGATGGAAATGTATGCAATTACAACTTACAAATACTAGAAATAATGTTTCCAAATGATTGCTAATCAAAACCTTGCAAAAACCTTCGAAATCCCCTCTCAAAATGTGCTCTTATATGTTGTGTGTGTGAAAAAATGGCCCATAACCCGTAATATGAAAGATAGGAAAAACTGCCAAAAGTTGGTTTCTGGGTCGAACACGACCCGTGTTGAACATAGAGTAAATCTGACACGGCCCGTGTTCAGCATGGTCAACAACTCCTCTTTTTGGTCAACACGGCCCGTGTTGCTTTTTCAGTGTAAATCCAACACGGCCCATGTACCCCTCTGACTCCGAATCCGAACTTGATTTTTCCAACTTTTTCGTTCTTCGCCCGATCATCCCGAAATCTTCACCAATGCTTCTCCACACTTCCCAATGCGCGTTCCAACCTCCGCTTTACCTGAAAAAGACATGAAAATGTGCAAATAAGGTTGTTCTAGAGACTAACATGAAATATGATGAAATGCAAGACAAATGAAGGACAATTATGCTAAATAGATGCATGAAATGGGACTAAAAGGTGTGCAAAAAGGTGCACAAAATGCACCTAACACAAAACAACCCTTTTTCTATAGAAGTGTTTACAAAAACCATTGTTCCCAAAACATTATTTAAAAATCAGAATATCTTTCAACATATTTTTCAAAACATTCATATTATTAGATTTTCCCAGAAACCATTAGTCCTAAAACGCGAGGATGTGTACGGTTACGCCTTCACCCAAACAAGATCCGCTAAAGAACCTGAAACCATAAACCAAAACTATAAGCATGAAGCTTAGTGAGTTCCCCCAAAATACCAACACCCAACCAGATAACATATACAAATAACAGAATGCATACAGGGCCTTCAACATGACTGGAACCCCTCACCGGCCTACAGTCCATCTGGTACGCTACAGAACCTTCAGCATGACTGGTACGCCTCACTGGGCCTTCAACCTATCTGGACCATTCTTCGGGCCTTCGTCCTGACTGGTACGCCCCACTGGCCTACATTCTATCTGGGACGCTATAGGCCTGTTGGCATTCAACACATAGCAGGCCCGCCTCAACCCAACCACACACACACATACACAAACCATGTCGTCATGCATATAACAAATAAGCATACATATAATGTACCGATATAAACAATACCGGGTTTGTTGACTGGCAGAACTAAGCAGTACCATCTCATCCCAACCTCACTATATCAACACATGCTACTAGAAAACATATAGCCAGAACAGATATTAGGCAGATCTAAAAGATAACTAAGCACAACAATTTCCTATCTACCAATATACCGATCTAACAGATCATAATAGCATAACAACATCCTATCTACCAAGATACCGATCTAACAGATCATAACAACATAATAACATGCATAACATGATATCAATCCAATGGGCTAGCATTGGTGCCTTCGACCCACAAGTACAATGAGGACAACTCACCTCGAATGCAGAAACTCCCCGAAAGAAATCCCTAACTGCTGCCCTGCCGGCTTCCCGAGCAATCAATACCAATCAACACACCCAATTAGCAATTAGGTTCAGTGCCATAATCCATAATCCATACTTGGGGTAAAATAACCATTTTACCCCTAACCCACATGCGCCAAAACTGAGGCCTAAAACCAAAAGATCCATAGAGGCCCACTACTGGTCTAATTTTCCGAATTAGGCCCAACCCCATATGGGTCTTAAATACAAATCAGGTTACCACAAACACCCCTTGGGACAAACTTGTTCAAAGACATAAATCAAAAGTCAAAGTCAACGGTCCATGTTGACCCAACTCGTCGAGTTTCTCCATCAATCTACACAAATCAGGAAAAACCAAGTCAACTCGGCGAGTTGAACCACAACTTGCTGAGTTCCTCTATCAATCTGAAAAATGTCGGCGAAAACCAAGCCAACTCGCCGACTTTATCCAACAAAATCGTCGAGTTTGCTAAAAACCACCTCTTAACACATTAAGCACTTAATCTAGAAGTCACGACTCCAAAGCATAAATCTGACTTCCTTTAGCTGGAAAATAATGTAAAGTTGCTAACTTTATGCTCATGCATGTTTAAATGAATCTCTTAAGCTTGGAATGGACTTAATAACTGACTTAATGCATTCATGACACCAAAATCCTCATAAAGTTTGTATCTTTAAGCTCAAGGGTACCAAAACCAACCCAAATTTGAAAGAACAACCCCTAAAAGACTTTACTCCATTATCATCCCCAAAAAGAGGCCAAAACACATCAAAACCCAAAATAAGGAGATCTAATCAACTATTAATCAAGGTTAGGACTTTATACCCTAAATGTGTTGGAAATGGAGCAAAGAACCCAAATCTGGAAGATCCTACTCGAACCACTACTTTGCACCAAGCTTTTCTACATTCAATGACCTTTAAATACACCCACAATGAACTCACAACACTCAATGAGGCTCTAGGGTTTCGATATTAGGGTTAGGGGCTAGAGAGGCTGGAAATGAGGACAACACCTGGTACTTAAGGTACTTAAATAGGGTGAAACACCCTAAAATTAGGGTTTCCTTCTGAGTGGCTAACTCGCCCAGTTGAGGCTCCTCAACTCGTCGAGTTCCCTCATTAAACTTCGTGGTCAAGCCAAATTTTACTCGCCGAGTTGAGGCTCTTCAACTCCTCGTGTAGACCGATTAAATACCCACAATTCTTCATCTTCAACTCTCCGAGTGGGCTTCTCTAACTCGTCGAGTTCAACTTGAAATTGGCATATTTCCACAATTAACCATCTAGATTCCGGGTGTTACAACTCTCCCTCACTTAAATTAGATTTCGTCCTTGAAATTAGTCCTCATTAATACTCATATCACCACGACCAACCTGATGACCACAAATAGAAATTTTGCACCTAATATAGTCTTCCCATGGCAGTCAGAACCCAAATCGAAACTTCCATCACGAAGACAACAATCAAAACTCCAGCCCATGCAAACCACTTCTATCCTTCTGGGACCTGAAATCTATAATGGTCTGGCTCCCCAACAGACCGCCCACACCGAAGCAACTCCATACCAAGCTCTCAACGAATAACAGACCAACCATAACACTTCCAATTCTGATCATACAACGGTCTATCCCGATCTACTGAAACCATCCATAGAATAGTTCTTCAAGCCCAATGAGGAACAAATCCTCAATCTCTTGAATAAAACCAATCTTACCTCCCTTGAGATCTGAAACCTAAAGTCTCAATGGTCTGACTCCCTATCATACCTTCCCCGCTGAACTGTCACCAAGCCAACCTCATAGAGTCTTGTTCCAGACAAAATGCTTCCAACCCATGATCACATTGGTGCTTCAAAGGAAACAAATTCACTGACCATATATAGCGATAGGACACTTATACTTAACAGAAGGATCAGATAATCTTTCGAGTAGAAGATTCATCCATGCATCGGTTATACTCATATCCAGAGTAATACCAAACTGAGTAAGACTCAGAATCCGAGTATTGATGCAGAGATAGCATAAATGAGTCGAGTTCCACATGCTTCCACCGTTGGATCGATCATGTATGCTATGACATGTACTCTCCATAACGTGGCTTTTTCTTTGAGCATGGTTACTCAATATCAGGGAAATCCGGGTCATGCTCATTGGATAGTAGTCAAAAATATTCATAAGCATCTGCGAAGTACTAAGGACCGGGTCCTTGTGAAGGGTTTTGAGCATTCTAACACTCCTATGGTGTGCATGCAATCCTAGAAACGATGGATCTATGTTTTACTATGATACATGCAAAATTGTTTTTCCAAGGTTCTTAACCTATCTAGCATAGCATGGGGAACTTTTAAACATAAATGCTAGAAGAAGAACATACCTTTTGTTGTTTGGATTCCTTGAGAACCTTGTGAGCCTAGAACCTCAAGTGTGATGCCTCAAATGTCTCACACAACACCACAACACTTGGAATAAACTTGAGAAAATTTCACTAACACTCAAAATTCGAATAGCCCTCTTATTCTTTCTTGTAGTGCCAATTTTGCTAGTCAAGGGGTCTTTATATAGTTGTGACACAATTAGGGTTACACCATGTAAACCCTAATTGTCATGGCTTTCCATATTCCATGATCCATGGGTTTGTAATCTCCATGGACTATCTATGGAGCACTTTATGGGTTTTAGCCCAATCCATACAAAGCATGGATCATTAGCCTACTATACAAGAATAGATTATTTACACAGTCAACCCCATATATTTAATTAGTCTCATTTTGCTCACTTAATTAAATCCAAATTAATTCTTTGATCAATACTAATTAAATAATATTATTAATATATTAGAACTTATAATATATTAATAATCCTTAAGTGTCCTTTCTCTCATTTAGTCTATCTAAGTGTTGCAATGCCTTGCAACCCAAATAGACCATGCTAATCAGGTCAAGTACATTCCAGAAATAGTTATGAACTTAGACACTTAATCCAACAGTCTCCCACTTGGATAAGTCTAATAACTATAACTGCAAGAATGACTTCAGGAACCGATCAGCAATTGTAGCTCTTTCAAGGTATCGCGAAACAGAGAAGAGGATGCTACACCATTTTAAGATAAGTGATCATATAATCCTTTGTTCTAGATATCAGCCGTACAAATACATGGAACTATGTCTTACTTATTGTCCAACAGTTTGTTTCCTAATTTCTGATTTGTTTGACATAGAACTTAATTGAACACATCACCTTAGTTCTGATCGGTCCCGGTACATAGGTCAACACAAAATTATCGAGGGGTCTGGATATCGCTTCTAATCCAAGAAGGAAAAGATAAACTTCGACTCATATGCTTGTTCTACTACATGTTGAATCATACACAAAGGCACGTTTTATAACATCGAGTTACCGATGCGTTTTCATACAATCAATGTATAACCAACTCATAGGCAAAAACTCATATCTCTAGGTTTGAAGACTTATATGATATTACCGTCTCATGATCACTCGAGATAAATTCCTTGAAGTGATACAAGTGAGTGTGGGTTGAATCCAATACTCAAAACTTATGAGCACTCATGAGTATTGTAGCAACACTTTGCTATGTCCAACATCTTAGACATCTACAACCAACTACATGATAGTCTTGATTCATATCTACTACCAACATATGACCGACTGTGGAAAATTTGAATAATATGAAAATTTGAATAAAATGAAATGATAGTAAACGATTGACAAAAGATAGCAACACTTTACTCATAAATAAACAAAAACTTTTATTCATCATCAAATGTCAATTACACTTTACACATTTCAAAGCTATCTAACTACTAAAACTAATATCATCCTTCAGACATATGCGCCTCGCATGCTGGAGATGCTTAACCCTACCCAGTCCCTTCGTGAGGGGATCGGCCAGGTTCTCATCCGATGATACCCTCTTTGCAACGAGGAGTCCTTCTTCTATTCGATGTCTGATGAAATGGTATTTTCTATCGATGTGTCTGATCTCCGGTGATCCCTTGGTTCCTTGGCTAAGGCAAATGCACTTTCACTATCACAGAAAATATCTATAGGCTTCTTTATAGCTGGTACAACTCCAAGGTCTCCAATGAAGTTCTTTAGCCATATAGTCTCCTTTGCGGCCTCGCTTGCCACTATATACTCTGATTCGCAAGTTGAATCAACCACTGTCTCCTGCTAGGAACTTTTCCAAGAAATTGCTCCTCCATTTAAGGTAAAGACCCAGCCTGACTAAGAGCGGAAATTATCCCTATCAGTCTGAAAGCTAGCATCAATGAACCCTACTACTCTCAAGTCATCACTCCCATCGAGGGAAGGGACCCAATCCTTAGTCATCCACAGGTACTTGAGAATGTTCTTTACCGCAATCTAGTGAGCCTTGCTAGGGTTCCCCTGATATCTGCTGACCATGCTCATTGCAAAGGCCACATCAGGACGAGTACAAGTCATAGCATACATGATCGAGCCTACAACGGAAACATATGGTACTCGACTCATATTTGCTATCTCAGCCTTTGTACTCGGGCTCTGAGTCTTACTAAGTCTGGCGTTACTCTGGATCGGTAACTCTCCTTTCTTGGAATTCTGCATTCTGAAGCTATTTGACACCTTCTCCATGTTGGTACCCTGACTAAGTCCAATTAGTCTTTTACTCCTGTCTCTCAAAATCCTTATCCCTAGGATATAGGCAGCTTCTCTAAGGTCCTTCATAGCAAAACACTTCCCAAGCCAGGACTTCACTTACTGTAGTGTTGGGATGTCATTTCCTATGATTAGTATGTCATCTACATACAATACCAAAAAGCTAAGTATACTCCCACTAGCCTTGACATATACACAAGATTCATCTTCACTCCTCAAAAAACCAAACTCTTTGACTTTCTCATCGAAACAAAGATTCTATTTGCACCCGACTGTCTTACGACCTGGTACATTGTCAACCAAGTTCTAAACTTCATTATCATACATGGATTGTATCTCTCTGTCCATAGCCTCTTTCCATTTAGCAGCCTCAGGGCCTGCCATGGCATCCGTGTAGCTGTTAGGTTCATCCAGACTTACCAGTGTGCTATCACTGAGAAGTGTATCACCTTCCGCAGTAATATGGAAACCACAGTAATGCTTAGGTGCATTCCTAACTCTCTTGGAATGCCTCAGAGGTACAGACTCTTCTGTCAGATCCACAGGAGGTTCCTTTACCACTTGACTCTTGAATTTCTTCAAGGTCAATTTGCCTCCCACTGTTTCCTTGGCTCATGAACTCTTTCTCGCGAAAGACTCCTCTCCTTGCTACAAAGACCACATTATCACTAGGTCTGTAGAAGAGGTAACTGAAGGATCTTTGTGGGTAGCTGATGAAAATACACGTCTCATTTTGAGGTTCGAGCTTATCGTGAGACTTGCGCCTCACAAAAGCCTCGCAACCCCAAATCTTGATGTGGTCTAGATTGGGAACTTTTCTGGTCCACATCTCATGAGGTGTTTTCGCAACCTTCTTTGTAGGGACTAGATTAAGAATATGGGTGGCAGTCTCTAAGGCATACCCCCAAAAAGAGATTAGTAGCGAAGCTCGAGTCATCATGGAACGAACCATATCCAACAAGGTTCGATTGCGCCTCTCACCTGTGGTATCCTGGGAGGTGTCAATTGTGAGATAATCCCACATTCCTTAAGATAGTCAAGGAACTCTGTACTAAGATACTCACCACCTCGATCGGATCGAAGCATCTTAATGTTCCTGCCCAACTAATTCTCCACTTGCTATTTAAACTCTTTGAATCTTTCAAAGGTCTCTGACATATGCTTGATTAAGTAAACATATCCATATCTACTATAATAATTAGTAAAAGTCAAATAAAAGCGGTTAGCATCTCTTGTGGCAGTTCTGAAGGGTCCACACACATCAGTATGTATGAGATCCAACAAACCCTCACCCCTAGCACAAGTACCAGTGAAGGGTGACTTTGTCATTTTCCCATGCAAACATGATTCGCAACTATCATATGACTTTAGGTCGAATGACTCCAAGACTCCATCCTTTTTGAGTTGGCCTATGAGTTTCTTGCTTACATGTCCAAGACGACAATTCCATAATGATGCTTTATCCAAACTTGTGGAAGAATCGATACACAACACATTATTTCCTAGGTTATCTACAACCGACACAGTTTCATACACGCTGATATTGCCATATTTATACCTATTTTTAGGCAATATTTAAGTACATTTTTATTAATAAGTTGGTAATTTGTTTACAATAATGGTACTTATGGGCTTAAATGTTATTTGCAGCCAAAAAGAAGACATTTTGAAGAAAAAGGACTAAAAACGTTAAAGGAAGAAACTTTGGGAGTTAAAAGATTAAAGGACAAGAAAATCAGGAAAAAGCGTCTTCACGTCGTGAGCACTGGAAGATTCACGACGTGATAATAAGTTCTAGAAGATATGTACGCGGGTGAAGAAATCCTTGACAGGCACGGTTATCTGGAACTCACGACGTGAATATCTTATTATTCACGACGTGAATTATTAAAATCAGCAACTATATATATCCTTAACCATTATGAATTGGAGAGACTTTTGGCTAGAGAAAGGGGTTCCAAAAGGCGATTTTGAGCAGAAGAAAAGACCTGGAAAGAGGTTTTCAACACCAAAAGAGTGATGGTTCATAATTTAGTTTACTTATTTGTTACTTAGGAACATGTTTCACTATACTTTGATTTGTGTTAGTGTGTTGGTTGCTATTATGAGCAGTTGAATCTAGCTACTCTTGTTTAGCTAGATGAAGCTTCCAACTTATGAATAGCTTAATTTTTATGGATTTATTTAGTTGGTGAATTGCTTGTGTTTGATTTATAGTTACCTAGCATGCTTGTGTTTGTTTCTCTAATTGCTTGATTTTCATGTTCTGTGTAGCTTCGTGACCATTAACTGCATGAACTTGTTTACCTAATGATTTAGTGAACATTAAATTGTTAGAGCTAGGATTGACGAATCTCACTTAGTAATTAGAGTAAATAAACTTAGTTGATTTAAACGTGGATTGTGACTATAATTGCGTTTGCCTAATAAATCTTGCATAGCATATTCATATTCATAATTGGTTCTGTATTTAATTGTGTGTGACCATACATAGTTTGACATGAATTAGTTAATTATTGGTAAAGTTAGAATTAAATTACTAATACAATTAAAACCAACTTGATAATCCATAATTATTAGCTAGCCATAAGGACGAAGTGGATTCGAACTGGACAAGAGTGTTTTTACTTATTGATTGAATTTGAATTAAGTTCGTCTGATCTTGTAAAATCAGATAAAACCCTTTCTAAACTTGTTAATAATTAGGTTAATTTGATAGCAAGTAGATTAATTAGTAACACCGTTCCCTGTGATCGACACCCGACTTATCCGAGCTATACTGTAATCTGACTAGGTACACTGCCTATAAGTGCAGAGTTATTTTAAGTTTGTTAGGTTATAAATATCAAAATTAGTGGGTACTTTCGTGCACATCAATTTTTTGGCGCCGTTGCCAGGGAGCGGCGCGTTTATTAGTTTATTTAGTTGCATTAGATTAATCGACCCTTTTTGTGGGATAAAATGTACAAAATGTTAATTAGTTATTTATTTTTGTTTATTAGCTTAGTAACATATTATTTTAGCAAAAAAAAATTGATTTTTGTTTCTGTCACAGAATTCACGACGTGAGCTGTATAAACTCACGACGTGAGAACTTTAGTTTTTAGTTTTTAAGTATCTTCTTATTTTAGTTCAGTTTCATGTTTTTATTTTATCGAGTTACAGGAGTTCATGACCAGAGGATCTACCACACCTTTGGTGCCAGCAATTGAAGATCCCGAAGCTACACTTCACAAGAAGACTAATAAGAAGATGCCACTGCAAGAATTAAAGTCATCATTTTCAAGAAAGTCAGGAAAGAAGACAGGAGAGTCAAGTTCATCCTCAAGGCATAAGAGCAATTTTGAACACTTGGATCAAATACCCGTCCAAACCAAATCCGAATACGATACCGAGCCCGAATTTGAAGAACATACGAGCAAACCCGAGAACGAGCCAAGGAACGAGATGGCATCAATTGAAGAGATGTCCATGGGAGTTTACAAGAAGCGGATCCGAGAAGATGTGGGTCCCGGTTTAGTCCAACCCGCAATACCTGCCACTGCCACATTCGAGCTGAAGGGGCACATCTTGACTACACTGAAGGATATCCCATTTTTTTGGAAAGATCATGAGGATGCTTTTAAGCATCTAGATGAAGTCAATGACATTGCAGATTACTTCAATGTCCCAAATGTCAACAGAAACACCGTCTTGCTTAGGATGCTTCCCATTACTTTCAAGGGAGCTGCTAAAGAGTGGTTAAGATCACTTCCGCCGGGTACAATTACCACTTGGGCTCAAATGCGTGAGCAATTCCTGGACCAGTTTTGCCCACCATCCAAGATAACTAAACTCAAGAAAGCGATAGCCAATTTTGAGCAATAGCCGGGGGAGTCATTATACGAAGCATGGGAGCGGTACAAGGGCTTGCTCAGAAATTACCCTCAGCATGATCTAAATGTGCAACAAGAGATGTCAATCTTCTATGATGGGTTCAACGTTATGACAAGACAACTCCTTGACTCTTAAGGACCTTTGACAAAGAAAAATCCAAGGGAGGTCAAGGAGCTGATTGAAGAATTCGCGAAGCACTCTCGCGAATACCATAACCCTAGGCAAGATAGAATTAAAGGCGGTGGAGGAGCCCAAACTGAAGAAATAGCAGCCATGATGGGTATGCTAAATAATATGGACCGGAGGTTGACACAAATGGACCACTCAATTCATGCCATAAGAGTGGGTTGCGAGAGGTGTAGTGGTCCGCACTTGACCAAGGACTGCAATTTAGATGAGTTTGGGAACAGAAAAGCTCAAGTGTGCTACTCGAGTGGGGATAAGTTTGATGAAGACTGGAGGAAACCAAAGAAGGAGTGGCTGCCATATGAAGAGTATAAGAAGCAGAAAGAAGAGAAGTATAGGCAGACAGGTCGATGCTTTTATCAAAAGGAGCAGCCACCAGCTGAGAAGAAACCCGATCTAGAGACCATGTTGATGAAGTTTATGGAAGCTTCAGAAAAGAGACACGATGCTACTGATTCTGCTATTAATGAACAACAAACTTTAATAAATAATCAGCAAGCCTCCATCAATAACCTTGAAGTACAACTTGGTCAACTAGCCACTCTGGTTCATGAGAAGTTGTCCCCGAAAAATCCCGAAACGCAGGCCCAATCTCATGTAATGGCCATAGATACTGAAGAAGAGGCCATCTCTGAGTTCTTAGAAGCCTTAGAAGATGAACAACAACAACCCAATTCAAAGATGAAGAAGCCCAAGCTCGAAAATCAAGATGCTGTTGAATTTCAGAATTCACAACGTGAACCATATAAGTTCACGACGTGGGCCCGTCATGAACATAAAAATTTTATAGCTGGCTTGGTTCATCAGCCGCCTTTGCCTTTTCCTTCCCGAGCTGCCCTTAGTTCACTGGAAAGAGAGCATATAGAGTTTGTTAAGCACGTGAAGGGTATCTCGATTAATATTCCTTTTGTCGAGTCCTTATCAAAAATTCCCAAGCATCAAAAATTACTGCAAGACTTAATAGACACTCGCCAGAAATTAAAGAAGCATTCTAAGGTGATTCTAAGCGAGCAAAGCTCAAAAGCTGTGTTGGGAGATACACTTAAGAAAATGGGAGATCCTGGACGCCTCACTCTTCCGTATGAATTTGGTAACAAAATGAAGGTTAATGTTTTAGCCGATTCTGGGGCTAGCATTAATTTGATGCCTTATTCATTTTATCAAAAGTTGGAAATTCATAAGATGAAGGCTACAAGAATGACTATTCACATGGCGAACCGTTCAGTGACACAACCCCGGGGCATTGTGGAGGATATTTTAGTAAAAATTGGAAAATTTGTTTTTCCAATAGATTTTGTAGTGTTGGATATGAAGGAAGACCCCAATGTTCCAATTATCGTTGGTCGTCCATTGCTTAACACTGCTGAAGCTCTTGTTGATATTCGTGAGTCCAAGCTCACCTTGAGGGTGGGTGATGACAAAGAAATTTTTGGGATAGAACATGGCTTTCAAAGGAATCATGTTCAAGAAGAGGTGTTCACAATTAATGAAGACAATGAACTAGAAGAACTAGAAAAGCTTATGGAGGACGAGATCAAGACAGTTCATCAAGTCAAAAGAACAAAATTAACCAAGAGCATCTGTTCTATATTTGGTTGAAGTCATTGCTTACAAGAATCCACCTTATTGGGTAAGCAAGGAAGAACTAGAAAAGCTTATGGAGGAACAAAATTAACCAAGAGCATCTATTCCATATTTGGTTGAAGTCATTGCTTCCAAAGGAATCATGTTCAAGAAGAGGTGTTCACAATTAATGAAGACAATGAACTAGAAGAACTAGAAAAGCTTATGGAGGAAGAGATCAAGACAGTTCATCAAGTCAAAAGAACAAAATTAACCAAGAGCATCTGTTCCATATTTGGTTGAAAACTTCTTGGGTAAGCAAGGAAGATGAGATAACAGGTGATGAAGAGGAGGTTACTTCAAGGGTGACAAAGCCAGTAGTGAAAGAGGACAGGGATGCTATGGAGTGCAGGGAGGAAACTAAAGGGACCAAATGCAAGCTTGATGAAGAAGAGGTCAAATCTAAAAAGGAGAATTCGAAGAAGGCGTACAAAAGACGAGTTCAAGCTTACAATAGGCGTTTCAAGGAACAAAAGATCCTAGTGGTGGATTCTTCAGACGGGTCAACGTAGGATGCACGGAGTCCAGCTCAAGACTCTAAGAAAAAGAAGCGCTTATCGGGAGGCAACCCGAGTTTGGTTTGCATTTTTTTTTCTTTCTTTCTTTTCTTTTTGCGTTTTAGTCTTAAAAAACATAGATCATATCATCCAACTCGATTATAACATAATGTGGGGACCCTAAATTGGAAGTAGTAATAATTGAGAATTTAGTTGAAAGTCAATTTTGATTTAATATGAATTTTTCCTTCCAGACAACATTCACGACGTGAATTCTTCAGAATTCACGACGTGAATCGTGAATAAAGCGGATAATAAGTTAATAATATAGTTTAGCCTATTTTATAAGTGGCCCAAGACCAATCCGTGAGTGCATGGCCCAAAATTTAGCCCAGACTAAACTCACGACGTGAATTCGTCAGGATTCACGACATGAATTTTTGAAAACACGGGACCACAGAATAAAGCCCTAGAAGTCAGTTGACCCTCCCTTTGTTTATTCCTCACGAAGTGAAAACGAAATCTGGTCCCCTCTTGGTCCCCATTGCTCCGATTTTGGCCGACAACTCCTCTAATCTTCTTTGTGCTTACGTAATACTTCCATCAAAGGTAATATTTCTTAATTGCTATGTTTGATTTTTGCTCTAATAGTTGAATTTAGGGCTAGGGTTTGTTCATATGTTAAAATGTAGAAAATATGCCCTAAGAATCGTGAAATAGCCTTGAAATGTTGATGCTTTATGCTTGTAAATGCTATGGGAGTAAACCCCATTATTCTTGTGGTTTGATTTGTACCCTGATTTTCCCGATTTTAGTTGCTGGGTACGAATTCACGACGTGAATCTTAAAGGATTCACGACGTGAATCCTGGTCTGAGCAGTTTTCAGTTTCCTTAATTTCTAATTTGTTGGATTATTTCTTTTGGATTTGTTTATTGCTGTTTTTGCGGTAATGGCTCCCCGAAGAGAGACTCCCATTGGGGTGGCAAGTTTACACCCGTTTTACAATTTTCCCGCAACAATGCCCTGCGACATCTTAACCCGATGGAACAACAAGTTAGGGTGGCTTTACAATAGGGAAATTACAGGTGCTACAACAATTAATTGGACACGGTTGAGGGAAGTTGGGCTCGTAGACCGGTTGGGCCCATTTTTGACAAAAATATTTATTGGAGATGGGTATTCATTGATTTGTTATGGATGGCGTAATCTGTTCCGGGTCCAAGAGCGGGTATATAAGGAATTTTGTGTCGAGTTTTTCTCAACAGTGACATTTCAGGAAACTATTCAAGACTTGCATCGGCCACAAGCTTTGGTATTCTGTTTGGGGGGTGAGTACCGGGAGTGCAGCCTCGTTGACTTTGCTTGGAGAGTTGGACTATATGATAGACAAGAGGCAATGACTCCCGAATTTGGAATGTTTTTAAGTACGGATGCTAGAGGATATGCGGAGGGTGTCACTGGGTATTCTTTCTGGCATAATATTGCGTCCGGAATGTTTAATTCCGGAGTGTCTCCCGAGAGCAGTATTCGGTCCCCGATCCATCGCTTACTCCACCGGTTCATCACATTTTCCATCAATCATAGGAGGCATGGAGATAAAGTGACAAAATAGAATTTATTCTTCTTATGGTGTATCTTACATCCTGGCATGTGTTGCAATATTCCTTATTTTCTGGCACGTTTTCTGGCCGGGTCTGCAGCTAGTTCACGCCCTGGGAGCCCCATTTGTGGAGGGCAATTTATTACGCGTTTGGCCCACTCGTATCATTTGGTTGTTCCTGATATTATTCGTTCCATGACTTGTGTGGATGAGCATGAGTTTGGCATGGGGTATTTGGAGACTATGCGGGTTGTCAGAAACTTCGGGTCACATTGGGGCATAGTACCTTCAGATGGTGGGGGTGATGATGGTGATGATCAGCCGGCGGATCAACCTGAACCACAGCCACGGCCGAGGTGCAGGAACATGAGAGGACGAAGAGAACGTGGGCAGCCAATACATCCACCCGCATCCATGGTGGGAGCACCTTTTGGGAGTGACATGGCTGGTTAATTTGACTAGTTATCTTTGAGTATCAATTGGATCGGGGGACTATGGAGAATGTTGTCCGACACCTTGGAGTGGAGCAGCCGCCTCATTTGGGGTATCATTACCCGAGTTGCCCGAGATGGACGGAGTATGGCGGACGTGGAGGTGACGGAGCGATACGAGCGGAGCAAACGATGAGGAGGAGGATGATTGATTGTTTGTTTATTTTTATTTTGTTTTGTTTTGTTTTGGTTTGTTTTTATTGTATTTTGTTTATTTTGTTGGGATTGTAAGAACTTTTAAGATATTATGTTACTTTTATTCTTCTTTGGTTGTTATTTCTCAGAAATTGCTAGGAGCGCCTAGAAAGGATATCGAGATATAAGTACGTACGTCTTTAGCCGTGAATGTTTAAAGTCGAGAGTCGAGACCCATATTTGAAAATAAGTGTGGGGTGAGTCAAGAGAGAGGATAGTCAACGAAAGAGTCAAAAACTGGTGAATTTAGAAGAGTCTTAATACATTAAGACATTGGGTTGAATTGTGCACATTAAAAGAAGATTTGGCTAAATGTTTGTCTGTCTAGCCAGTTTTCACGACGTGAACTATTGTTACTCACGTCGTGAGTCAGTTCTCAAGGGTTCCCAGAATACGCGTGATTGCGATTTCACGTCGTGACTTTTCTTATATCACGTCGTGAATTGGTGTTCTTCACAAGATCAAGGCCCTTAATATATTATTATTCCATGGGTTGATACCATTCTTCTTGTCATTATTCTGGAGATTATTTTGGCTCATTTTCACTACTATACAATGTGGTGTATGCTTTCCCACATTGTTCGTTCTATTTTGAAGATTTCCACCACATTTTTAGAAGATTGAAGGCTCGATTTCATGTTTTTGCCGGTACATTCCTTATCTCGCGAGTTCAAGGTCCAAGTTTCTATTTCTCAGAGTCCATATTCAAGATGCACGTTTTCCACACTTTTGGAGATGTTCACACCACTATCCCAGGGGAGTCTGTTCGTTTTTCTCCCTTTTTCTTAATTTTGATTTATTTTATGCATACAATGAGGGCATTGTATGAAATAAGTGTGGGGTAGGGGTATAAAAAGTAAATTACTAGAAAATTTGAAAATTGAAATCTTTAAATCCAATAGTAATACTTTGAACTATAGTTGCTAGTGTTATATGGGATGATCCGATAAAAGTTCAAATGTTTAGTTGAGCCAATACACGTTATAGTGCATTTGTGGCCTCCCTTATTTTAGTGAAATCATGGAACAAAAACATAACCCCGCTTGGTTTGAGGGATGCAATATGTTTAGCAGCCTAAACTTGAAATGTATCCAGGAAAGCTATGTCTTAACCAATAAAGGTTGAAGTTGAGCGCCCCTGCTTAAGCATGTAGGGTTTTGAGTGAAAAAAGTGAGGCACATGTAAAGAGAGAGAGAGAGAGAGAGAGAGAGAGAGAGAGAATTGCAAGAAAAGTTTGAAGAATTTTGGAGCAAATAAAGTGAATATGAAAAGGTCAAAATTTCGAAGAAATTCAAAAAGTTGAAGATACCAGAAATCAAATCAAACAAGGTGGTGAATTCAAACAAATCAAAGATTAAATTATCAAGGAAGTGAAGAATTCAAAAGAGCTGCATAGTTGTATCATAAATTGTAATTCTAGATTATGTATGCTTGGGTTGCTCAACCAAAAATACTTTGAGGTTAAGTGAGATTTCTGCGGATGGATTCGGAGGGTTGCATAAAATGAGCATTGTTCGAAAGAAGTAGGCGAGTGTTTATGAAGATTGTGAGTATTTAAAGTATGGAGGGGTACTTTAGGAAAATTTTAGACACAAATGCATGCGTTGAGGTCTTGGCATAATGGCTGGGCTGGAATCGGATTGTTCTATATGATGTTAGTAATAAAGGGTTAAGTTTAAATTTGCTTGAGGGCAAGCAAAGCCTAAGTGTGGGGTATTTTGATATTGCCATATTTATACCTATTTTTAGGCAATATTTAAGTACATTTTTATTAATAAGTTGGTAATTTGTTTAGAATAAATGGTACTTATGGGCTTAAATGTTATTTGCAGCCAAAAAGAAGACATTTTGAAGGAAAAGGACTAAAAACGTTAAAGGAAGAAACTTTGGAAGTTAAAAGATTAAAGGACAAGAAAATCAGGAAAAAGCGTCTTCACGTCGTGCGCACTGGAAGATTCACGACGTGAGAATAAGTTCTAGAAGATATGTACGCGGGTGAAGAAATCCTTGACGGGCACGGTTATCTGGAACTCACGACATGAATATCTTATTATTTGCGACGTGAATTATTAAAATCAGCAACTATATATATGCTTAACCATTACGAATTGGAGAGACTTTTGGCTAGAGAAAAGGGTTCCAGAAGGCGATTTTGAGCAGAAGAAAAGACCTGGAAAGAGGTTTTCAACACCAAAAGAGTGACTGTCCATAATTTAGTTTAATTATTTGTTACTTAGGAACATGTTTCACTATACTTTGATTTGTGTTAATGTGTTAGTTGCTATTATGAGCAGCTGAATCTAGCTACTCTTGTTTAGCTAGATGAAGCTTCCAACTTATGAATAGCTTAATTTTTATGGATTTATTTAGTTGGTGAATTGCTTGTGTTTGATTTATAGTTACCTAGCATGCTTGTGTTTGTTTCTCTAATTGCTTGATTTCATGTTCTGTGTAGCTTAGTGACCATTAACTGCATGAACTTGTTTACCTAATGATTTAGTGAACATTAAATTGTTAGAGCTAAGATTGACCAATCTTAGTTAGTAATTAGAATAAATAAACTTAGTTGTGTTAGAGAACGTGGATTGTGACTATAATTGCGTTTGCATAATAAATCTTACATAGCATATTCATATTCATAATTGGTTCTGTGTTTAATTGTGTGTGACCATACATAGTTTGACATGAATTAGTTAATTATTGGTAAAGTTAGAATTAAATTACTAATACAATTAAAACCAACTTGATAATCCATAATTATTAGCTAGCCATAAGAACGAAGTGGATTCGAACTGGACAAGAGTGTTTTTACTTATTGATTGAATTTGAATTAAGTTCGTCTGATCTTGTAAAATTAGATAAAACCCTTTCTAAACTTGTTAATAATTAGGTTAATTTGATAGCAAGTAGATTAATTAGTAACACGGTTCCCTGTGATCGACACCCGACTTACCCGAGCTATACTGTAATCTGACTAGGTACACTGCCTATAAGTGCATAGTTAGTTTAAGTTTGCTAGGTTATAAATATTAAAATTAGTGGGTACTTTCGTGCACATCACACGCCATCACAAGGTCATGCTTTAAAATAAAGAACATTATTAAAGAAAGCATTAATACCACCACTTTCATTATCAAACGAAAAGGTAAAACCTTCTTTGTACAAACCATGAAAGGAAATAATGTTTCTCGCCATTTCGGACGAGTAACAACACTTATTCAAATCTAACACTAACCCACTACTTAGCAACAAAGAATAAACTCCAATCTTGGTGACAGGTGAAGCTTTCCTATTCCCCATGATCAAATTTATCTTCCCATGCTCCACATTCTCACTTCTTCTTACTCCCTGCAAATTAGTACATATGTGAATACCGCAACCTGTATCAAGGACCCAAGAATTAGAATGGGGTGAGTTATTAGACAATATAGTGTAAATACCTGCATGGTTGGGTTTTACTTTCCAATCCTTAACATCTTGCAAGTACTTTGGGCAGTTTCGCTTCCAGTGTGACTTTTCATGGCAATAGAAGTATTCAGCCTCTTTAGGGTTGGCAAAAGGAGTGACAAAAACATTATTGGTTCCACTTGAAGAGGAGCCATCAAGGGTCTTACCCTTGGTACCCTTCTAAGGTCTCTTCCTCTTCTTTCCTTTTCCTTTCCCAATTACCAAGACAGGGGCCGCGGTAGGAGTAGGAGTAGTAAAAACCGACTTACTTTTAAGACCACTTTCTATGGTCTTCAAGGGTCCTTGAAGTTTGCTGAGTGTAACTTCCTCCTTGTTCATGTCGTATGTCATTTGGAATTGATCATAACACGAAGGTAAGGAGTGCAAAATGATGTTAATTGCCAACTCCTTGGGGAAGTTCACATTCAGTTTCAACAAATGGTCCACATACCTTTGAATTTTCTGCATGTGGCATGTGATGGATTCACCATCCTTCATCCGGGTTGTTATCATGGAGGATATGATTTCATATCGCTCTTGACGAGCCTTCTAATGGTAGCGATCCATCAAATCCTGGTGAATCTCAAAAGGATAGTAGTCCTCGTAGGACTTTTGGAGCTCGGCTGTCATTATGGCCGACATGATACATGCCACTTTGGTAGCATCTCTCTCATGTGCTTGGTATTCAGCGATCTCCTCAGGAGTAGCAGACGACTCAAGTTCCTTAAGCTCCTTGTCGAGGACAAATTCCTTGTCCTCATACCAAGTGACCATCCTGATGTTCCTGATCCAATCCATAAAGTTGGATCCATCGAAGATGACTCTCCCATAAAGGTTCATTAGAGAGAAGGAGTCGGTAGGGTTTAAGCCAGAAGCAACATTGTTGGTAGACATCTAAAAAAGAAGAAAGACTAGTTTAGATTAGAAATAAAGATAGTCCTTAATAAGACACCCAAATGTAATATTAAGGCTACGATCCAACACAATATTTTATAACTTAGAAGAGAGATGTCGTAATCCAAGCTGTAAAATATTTGAAGGCAGGTAAATGACGATTCACCAATTTCCACCATGAAAAACGAAATAAATTATTAGGTTTTAATTGGTTTTGAAACTCCTAGATTCTTTAAGATTCATTGAACTTTTCAATGGCATGTTTCAATCTCGAGTCTGCCCTTCATGTTTTGTGACTAGGATACCGAAGATCACAAAACAAGGTGTGAAGTAACCTTGAAAATTACTTGGTACCCTTAATGTTTATCACTCAATCGATGTGCCGGTTAACCACACGCACTCCACCGACCTATGATAAACCTGAAGCTACCTTTTTCCTACCTTGTTAAGTCCAGGTTAGTATGCCGGTTAACCACACACTCTCCACTAACGACTTAATCAAAGTGCAAAGTGTAATTTCATGGGTTAGCACCTTATTCACATTTTCCTAAAGTAACTAAGACTGGGAATTTATAAAACATTTAGTTACTTTACATTCATCATACTTTTAATGAGGATTTAAAGTCCTTGTCTTACCCTTTTGGCTACCGACCCTCCACTGGTCAAGGAAGCAGTGGGTGAGAGTGGATACCCATTAAGCTGCCATTTTATAGGTAGCAACCTTATACCCCCCTTATAGACCAGCATCGTGAATGAGGCATACTAACGGTAAAACGACTTGTTCTTATACATATATAATTATTACTAAACTTATAATATTATAAAGTATAAGGGTTGAATTTTAACTTTTAAAATTCTAGGGGTTGGAACTAAAGTTTTCAAAGTGACTTTCCATGTTCCAAAACTTGAGGGCATGTTTTGTAACTTTGAAAACTTTTCATCTTTCATAACTTATGAGTTAATGGTTTATTAAAATGAGAAAATTTTCAATTGTTGTAACCTATGTGTTTCATAGTGGACTTTAAAAGAGTGACTTTTGGTAATCCATAACTTGAGGGCAAATTATGGATTCCATTAAAACACATAATGATCAAGAATTAAACTAACAAGCAAGTTACAAATAATTCCTATGATCTTCTAAACTCATAAGTTCATGAACATGCATATCAACAATTTCATGAATCATAAATAAACCATACAAAACTTGAAATTTTGATAATAGCCATTGAAAATGGATTAGCATAACCATTACACCATCTAAAACAAGTTTTATAAGACCAAAACAGTTTAGGGTAACGTTTCTAGTCCATTTCGAGGAACAAAAGTCGAAAAACTGCACTCTGGGCATTCTACTCGTCAAGTGCATGAACCTACTCGACGAGTAGGATGATTTTAGGCATGGACTCGGCGAGTTCACCCAACATATTGCAAAATTTTTGACTTTTTTCAACAATTTGCATCAAGTATCAAATAAACAAGCCTAGGCTCTGATAACACTCAAGGGTTTTTAGCATTCTAACACTCCTAAGGTGTACATGCAACCCTAGAAACCTTGGATC
Source organism: Lactuca serriola (assembly GCF_051521515.1). Lineage (NCBI taxonomy): Eukaryota > Viridiplantae > Streptophyta > Magnoliopsida > Asterales > Asteraceae > Lactuca > Lactuca serriola. The sequence goes on from NC_136411.1 coordinate 138,587,142, forward strand.
TATGTTTTACTATGATACATGCAAAAAAAATTTCCAAGGTTCTTAACCTATCTAGCATAGCATGGGGAACTTTTAAACATAAATGTTAGAAGAAGAACATACCTTTTGTTGTTTGGATTCCTTGAGAACCTTGTGAGCCTAGCACCTCAAGTGTGATGCCTCAAATGTCTCACACAACACCACAAAACTTGGAATAACCTTGATAGAATTTCACTAACACTCAAAATTCGGCAAGCCCTCTTATTCTTGCTTGTAGTGTCGATTTTGCTAGTCAAGGGTTCTTTATATAGTTGTGACACAAGTAGGGTTACACCATGTAAACCCTAATTGTCATGGATTTCCATATTCCATGATCCATGGGTTTGTAACCTCCATGGACTATCCATGGAGCACCTTATGGGTTTTAGCCCAATCCATACAAACCATGGATCATTAGCCTACTATACAAGAATAGATGATTTACACAATCAACCCCATATATTTAATTAGTCTTCTTTTGATCACTTAACTAATTCCAAATTAATTCTTTGATCAATACTAATTAAATAATATTATTAATATATTAGAACTTATAATATATTAATAATCCTTAAGTGTCCTTTCTCTTATTTAGTCTATCCAAGTGTTGCAATGCCATGCAACCCAAATGGACCACGCTAATCGGGTCAAGTACATTCCAGAAATAGTTATGAACTTAGACACCTAATCCAACACTTTGTGCCGGGTGGCAGTGATGACTTAAGAGTAACTAGGTACAGTGACACAAGCTTTCAAATAGACAGAGACAACTTTCGTTCTCAAATTGGCTGGGTGTTTACCTTTAATGGAGGAACAGTAACTTAGAAAAGTTCCAAACAGGAGACCCTGGATGATTCTACGTGTGAATCAGAATACATAGCTGTAAGAGAAGCATCAGAGGAAGCTATATGGTTGAAGAACATCATCAGAGACCTTGGAGTTGTGCCATCCATAAAGGAGCCAATGGAGATTTTCTATGATAATGAAGGAGCAATTGCCTTGAAAAAGGAAGCGAGAGATCATGGCAGATCTAGACATATCGACATAAAATTCCACTTTATCAGACATAGAGTAGAAGAAGGAGATCTCGTTGTGAAGAGGGTATCATCAAAAGAGAATCCTGCAAATCCCACCACAAAGCGTCTGAGTAGGGTTAAGCATGTTTATTAAGCAAGGAGCATTAGTCTGAAGGATGATATTAGATTTAGTAATTAGATAGATAGTTAGAAACTTTTAACAATGTAAATGTAATTGACATTTGATGATTAAATAATTGAGATTTAATTATGAGTATTGTTTACTATCTTTTGTCAATTATTTATTATTGTGTTTCATTTTGCATGTTTTATTTCCCGAATAATTGGATTATTCAAACATCAGCGGTCGATCATACTTTTGGAAGTAAGTAATGATTCAAGACTATCATGCATTGGATTGTAGATTGTCTAAAGAATTTTAGACATAGCAATGGTTTTGCTGCAATATTCATGAGTACTTTTGAATGTAGATTTAAGTATTAGATTAACCCATACTCAGAGAATTACTTTATGGAATTTGTCACGAGTAATTTTGAGACGATAATATCTTATAATCTTTAAACATAGATATATGAGTTGTTGTTTACGAGTTGGTTGTGCATTGATGATACATAAAGGCATCAGTAACTTGATGTTATAAAACGTATTGTTGTGCATGATTTGATGAGTAAATAGTGCAAGAATATAAGTCAAAGTTTATCTGTTCCTTTTTCCCTAACGGGAAAAGCGATATCTTAGGCCCCTCAATGATTTAGTGTTGACTTGTAGTGTTGGGCCCGGCCAGGACTAAATTGATGTTTTTGATTAGTAGTTTTTGCCATTACAAATCAGAAATCGGTAAACAAATTATTGGACAATGAGATTGATTATGTTCCATGTCGTTAGTCCACAAGATATCTTGCAGAACGGATGATTATATGATCACTTATCTTAGGAAACATAGCTGACTTTGAGAGCTACAATTTGCTAATTAGTTTTTGAAGTTATACTAGAAACTATACTTATTAGACTTATCCAAGTGGGAGACTTTTGGATTAAGTGTCTAATCCCATAAATATAATTGGTATATACTTGAATTGATGGTACCACAGTCCTTTTGGGTTGCCCTCGTAACTAGCAACTAGACATGATGACATCTGGAGAGGGGATAAATTTATTATTTGATTAATAAATTGAAATAAATGATTTATTAATGTATTATTATAATAATATATTAATTAGAAATAATATTATTTAATTAATAGTTAATTGTAATTAATTTCAGGATTAAAATAATTAACAGAAAGTGTAGGGACTAAAGTGCAATTGTTCAGTAGATGAGCAGGAGGTACAAGAACCTTCTTGGAAGGTGGTGGATGGTTTTACTTAGGATAATTAGAGTTTTTATATTATCCTAAGTAGATAATTAAGGAGGTGGATAAATACCAATTTGAATTAATAATATTTTATTCAAATTAGGGTTATCCAGTCTCTTATCTGCACTATAAATAGACCCATAGGTCTTCTCATTTTCGGCCACTTTAAACCCTAGAAGGATAGCCGAAAATCTAAAGACTCCTTCCCTCTCTTCCCTCTCATCCTCTTGCTTAGTTTGGGCATGAACCATTAGAGGCGTGACACTTGTGACGCTCGCTCTCAAGGTTAAAGAAGACTTGGATTTTCATTGTTATTGCAACATAACAATCAAAGGTATGTTTTCTAATTCTAGCTATGATTTTCGAAATTATACTAGTGCAATTAGGGTTTTCTTTTTGATGTTCAATACGTGTATGTTTAATGAGAGAAAACATAGATCCAAGAATGTTAGGATTGAATGCACACATAGGGATTGTAAGTTATGCTCAAAACCCATCACAATCAACACCAACCTCCTAAGAGTTACCATTAACAGCTAGTCGTGCCTTATATCCTTCAAGAGACTCGTATAATTCGAACTTGTGTCGATAAATCTAGTGATAACCAGTGAAACTAACATTATGTAGGCGAGATACTAAATCCCATGTGTGTTGGTGAAGTAAAGCATTAAACTCAGTTATCATAACACAATTCCAATTATGGTCAAGGAGAGTGGACTTGGGACTGGTTAGAAGAGGAGATAAAGCATATTTCGGATTGGTTTTAGTAATACCAATATAGGAGCGGGTGTGTATGGTACTTCATGTGGTTGTTGGCAATAAGGGATTTGTAGGATCGATTAGAGAGCAGACAGGAGGAATAGCCATGGAGTTAGTTGGTGGGGGTGATGAATTGGATGAACCAACGGGAGGGTTGGTTGAAACTTGAACCTGGCTGTTTGGGATAGAACTTTTTGACAAGTAACATGAGATAAAGTGGGACTAGATTGTGAAGGTGGAGTGATATTATTTGGCATGTTATAAAGAGGATTTAGAAAAGGGGAGTGTGGTGGATTATGGAGAAAGTTATAAGAGGAGGAGGAATATGAGAAACGTTTGGTAAGGAAATACATTCATCAAAAGTGACATGACGGGATATGATGGGTTTGTCAGTTGAGAGAGTGTGGCATTGATAACCACGGTGATTGTCCGAGTAATCAAGAAAGATGGATGTAACTGATCTAGGAGTGAGTTTATTTTGAGTGGTGGCGGAGATATTTGGGTAAATAGACACCTCAAGGTGCATAAGTAAGTATAGGTGGGTTTGCATAAGTATAGAATTTTGGTTGGTGTTTTGTTTTGAATGGAAGTAGAAGGTAATATATTAATAAGATATGTGGCTAATGATAAAGTGTAACGCCAAAAAAATGGGGGTAGAGATGCTTGGAGAAGGCTAGTACGAATCATATTGTTAGTAGTTCGAATTATGCTTTCTCTTTTCCATTTTGTGGTGAAGTATAAGGGATGTAAAACAAAATTTAATTCTGGTTTGAAGGAACAATTATTTGAATAGGGAGTTATTAAACTCTCTACCTTCATCAAATTGTAAGGTTTTGATGTTCCGATTGAATGGGGTTTAGATTTGTGTATGGAATTGTTGGTAGATGGTAAATACTTGAGATTTAGTTTGTAATGGGAATCTCCAGATGAAGTGTGAAAAATCATTAAGTAAAACTATATAATATTTATGACCAAGTGTAGATTCAATTGGAGAGGTCCATAAATCAGCATGAATCATATCAAATGGAGCAAAAGTAACTATCTGAGATAACGAGAATGGTAAACGACAATGTTTCCTTAGAGAACATGCATTACAATGATGATCAAATTTAGAACTAGAACTAGAAACAGAAACATAAGGTTTAAGCAAATTAAAAACGGATATACCGGGATGACCAAAACAATTATGCCAGGTGTAGGAAGACACAACACAAAGAGCAATAGAACAAGACGTGGTAGTGTTGGAGGTGAAGGTTTATAGATCACCGATACTATTGTGCCTCGTTAGAATTTTCTTTGTGATAAGATCCTTCGCAAAAAAAACTAAAAGGGTCAAATTTGACAAAAACAAGGTTGTCACAAGTAAATTGTCTCATCAAGACAAGATTTTGATGATTTTGGGAACATGGAAAACGTTACGAAGATAATAAGAATGATTAGGAAAAGATAGTTTGGTGGAGCCTTAACTAAGACTAGGAATATAAGTGTCATTTCCATCCAAGATAGAATGTTATTTACAATCATATCTACGGATAATTTATCTGAAAACATATACATGCACCAACCTTTGAGTTTCATCATGTACATTGCATGTTTGATATCTGAAATAGACTCTCTATGACCTTAATCAAACACGTCGGGTGTGTTTCAGTGTTTTGCCACCTTTATCACATCTCTTGGTTTTACTCTTACTAAAGCAAACTCATATATGTTTTTCCTATGAAAGGGAGATGAGTTGGCATAAATAATCATCTATGTGGATGACATCATCCATACAACATCATCTCAGTATATTCTTGTTAGGCTCATATCAGATCATGGTTGAGGGTTCTCCATGGCAAACTTGTGAGATCTCAACTATTTTCTTGTTAACTTGGTGACCCGGTCTACAAACAACATTTACTTGTCTCAAACAAATATTCCATTGATATTCTTCAGCAAGCATGTAAGAAAAGTTTCAACCCTACTCAAACACCATTTGAAATTGATAAGAGCTAGGCACCACTAGACCACTCGTAGTCGAGCCCATCACAACCTTATGAGAGCATTATGTACTTAATATTCACTCGTCCCAACATTTCCTTTGTGGTCTAATCAGTGTGCATCTTCATGCACAACCCACAAGAGCTCCATCTCCAAACTCTCAAACAAATAGCTTTGTACATCCATGGTACCATCTGCAACGACCTTTGCCTCTTCGCTTTGATCTGCTCGAAGCTTCCTACTTCGATGCAGATTGGGGCAAGTCTGACTACTAGGAGATCCACTTTTAGATACTGTGTCTTGGAGAAATTTGTGTATCATGGTCCTCCAAGTAACAACATCAAAGCCATGTACATGATCCCAAATCCGGTTAAGCACCAACGCAATGCAAGAAGTTTATAGAGTTTGACATCCACTTTGTCCATGACAAAGTTGATATCGGTCGATTTGTTGGTATCGGTCGGGTTCGCTGGCTACATATTCCATCAAGATACCAGTTCACTACATCTTCACCAAATGTCTCGCATGTTCGATGTTCTCTGCATCAGTTTAAGCAATTTTGTGAACCTCCCCTTGAAATTATGGGGGCATATTAGCATACATGATTATCTATCCCATTTGTATAATTTATGTGTACCAATAATATTTAGATAATAGAAAAAGTTACAAAAAAAATTCCAAATGAAATTAACAGAAAACTCACTATCAAAATTGATAAATCATTTACCCTCACCCATTATGGATACTTTTTTTAGAACAACAGAGTTAAGTTAGTGGTTCGGGTCGTGTAGTGGCATCCAAACGGACAATATGTCTTTCTCGAACATTATGGATACTTAATATATGGACCAATTGTGTGATCATTCGCACATCATTCTTGCATCACGGTGATGGTCGATTTGATATAGTAGCAGTATATAATACTCACCTTTCTTTAATGGAAATGGGATTTATGAAATAGTTACAACAACGCAAAAGCAATTGGTGGGTAAGTTAAAACTTTAATCATTATTTTATGAATTTATTGATGCTAAAGTGATGGTCGGTAACTCGATGATGGTGTCGTTGTTGGTATTTAGTAAAACTATCCGTTAATTACTAAAATGGCCCCTCCTTTCATTGATTAATGGTTAGAAGCCTTTCCATGTCATTTGTTAATTTGATCTTCAAAATTACTCACATTTAACTGACCAAGGCCTTTTCTTTTGTTGTTACAGACAAGCCTCCTTCCTCAAGGCCGCCTTGCTCTTGATTAGGTTATGGCTCGTGTTTGGTCTTTTATATAAACTGCCAGATTCATGTATCAATATATTTAAAATAGTTTAAATACAGAAACTACAAAGGTTATTAGACTATTTATAACACCTTCAGTCAATAGCAATTAAATCCCTATTTAACCCAATTTACCTAACCATGATACCGATAGCAAGCAAGAAAAAATCTCATGATCATGATTCTCTGTTTAGAACCAATTGTCAAAAGAAGGTTGAGGGGTTGGGACATGACTTCCCATTTTTTATGGGAAATGTTTTCTTTAACCATATTTGCTTCCATCTATTGTTGTTTGTGTCGTTTTTACATTGACGTTTCCTCTAACTTATAAGTGAGACAATGATATGCACATATGTTTATAATGTTGCAACTAAACTATCTCATAGACAATAACTTTTCTAATTCTATTTCATATTTTTTTTTGTTCAATTGTACATCAATCAACATGTACTAAATCAACATCTATAGATGTACATCCTCTCACATGAGCTAACATATATATATATATATATATATATATATATATATATATATATATATATATATATATATATATATATATATATATGGAAAAGTTCAATAGAGAACCATAATTATGGGTTCTTCAAATAACCAAATCTTTTTTTTAATTTTTAGAGCTTATTTTTATCGAAAAAAAAATCTAAAAATATCTAAATTCATATATTAACATTGTGAATGTGAAAAATATTTTTCGGATTCACCGTGTGAATCCGGATTCACGTTGTGAATTTTCGAAGATTAACATTGTGAATTTGATGTAAAAAAAAATCGAATTTTATATCATTGGAAAAAGGATAAAAAGTTATGAATTTCTGTATTTCTAGTTTTTTTTTTTTTTGATAAAAAATAAGTTCTAAAAGTTGAAAAAAAGATTGGTTCCTTGGTTAATTATGGTTCTCTATTGAACCTCACCTTATATATATATATATATATATATATATATATATATGTGTGTGTGTGTGTGTGTATCTTTTTTTTAACAACAAATATAACATACTTCTATACTACTGCTAATGAAAGAAGTGCAAAGAGTAACTTTTTTATCGAACAAATAAAGCAGGAGCGGCTCCAATGCAAATCCAATGAGGACTCATACATACTTGTCGTAACACCGATTCGGGAAATTTCTTCATTGACACGCCTAACATAGAAATTTTGGAAATCTCCTGACCGAGATCGGTTGTCCTCCTAGGTTTCTGGTTTTCAATGGTATCGGAGGAGAGAAAGATATTAGGAAAAGAAAACTATGAAGCGTTAAGCCAAATGAATTCATTTTTCTATCATTTGATGGAATCTGGAAGACCTTCAATAAAACTCTTCTCTATGGAGTGAAAATAAAACCGAACACCACTACTTCAAATATAGAGGAAATATCAAAACAAATTTATTGTCGGCACAACAAAGGAGGTTTGACATAATAACTCAAAGCATATTAGTTTGGAGGCAAAATTTGGTTCAATTGGCACGTATAGATCTTCCAAGCCTCAATAACCTGCCTAACGAATGTCAAAAGGGCTTATATGTTCTTACCAATAAGATAATACTTCTCGGAGACCTTGGTTAACCGGTCAACATAAACAATAGAATAAAAAACAAGAATAGAGAATCAAGACATTTGTCTTCGTAAGAAAAACACACCAATGGAAAAATGAAGAAATGGGAGATGAAAGAGGCAATAACCAATGGGACGGATATTGATATGGTCATATTTAGTCATATATTTTGTGTATATTTCTAATATTTTTAGCTACTATTATGCATATTTTGGGTCATAACATACTTATTGTGGTTGAAATCTGTTTTGTAGCAGCAAAGAAATGCTCAGATTGAAAATGAAGCAAACGAGCAGCTGGAAGTAGGAAAATACGGGCTAAGTAAAAAATAAGACAAAGAAGGCTTGAAGACAGAAGACCACGACGTAGTGATCATCCACCACGACGAGGCGAATGGAATATTCACAATCATTAATGCTGACTTGGAGAATATGGGACATCCATGAAGACCATAATGTGGTGCCAATTCACCACGTCGTTGTGATCAGAAGTTTGGAAACTATATATATATATATATATATATATATATATATATATATATATATATATATATATATATATATATATATATATATATATATGATCATTAGGTTGAATGGAGGAAATTTCGGCCGATTTTCTGAGGATGATTGCGACTAAAACCCTCTAGAAACCTTGGAGAAGATTAAAATTTGATTGGAGCTCAAGAATTGAAGAGATTTAAAAGAAATCTACATAGATTTATTCGGTTTGCTAAACACTACTCATGTCTAATCCTATTTTCATGGATATTAATTGGGACAAAAGGGCGGAACGTATATTCCTGGTAAATCAGTAACAACTTGAATAGTTATGCAAGTACGTAGATGGATATAACCTATGATAAATTGTTCGCTTAAAAATACTAATATCATCTAAAGCCCAACTATCAAAGTTTGCCAATAACCAACCTTTAACATTTGGGTTGGGGGCTTAATGTTGTATGGTGTTAACCCATACACAATAGGGCTTATGATTATAAATACTTAACCAACCTTGTAAGGAAATACTAAACAAACTGGTTCCTTGGAGGCCAAGTTGCATCATCCTAAATTACTAAAATACTCAACTAAGTACCCATGTGAAATCCTTGGAAATATAGATAAAACATCATTACTTAATTAAATGGTACTACTCATATAATCTTAAGGTAACATTAACACCCTGGTAATAACGAAAACCCAAGGTCCTTCATCCATATATAAACACCTAGATACATATTGGGAAAATTGAAACTTTTCTCACTATCTAAACACAATAGCACTTATGCAACATTCATTTTCGATATCTAACTTAAACATCTAAGAGCAATATTGAGTTTCGCTCCTCGATAGTGTCTCTTCACCTAGTGTCTATCTATTTTGTAGGGTAACTTCCTTCATTGGCCCTATTAGAGCAAACCGCCAGCACACCAACTTCCCATGAAGCTATGTAGCATCAATATATATACATATATATATATATATATATATATATATATATATATATATATATATATATATATATATATAATGGATCAAATAAGAAGCAAATATTTGGTAAGGACGTAAGAAATTTTTTATATGCATAGTTTTTTTGCAAATCAAAAAAAGGAATCATTAGATGAATTAAAAGTAAGACGATTCACAAGAATTTTTTTTTCAAAATAACACATCAATGGTTGAATTTTAGGTAAATCAAGAAAAGTTCATTTTTATAACAATTTTAGTGAATAATAACAAAATCATTGCAAAATTGAATCATCGAAATGTTTTTTCATTCATCTATTGATACTTTTTATTTGGTTCTGTAACAACCCGAAATTTCATATCACTGCTTGTAACCCCTTTTCGTAACTCATTTCGATAATCAAATCGCCGCTTCCAATTTCGTTTTCGATTCCGTCATTTAATTAAGTCATTAAATTGAAATTATCTAAAATGACTTAATGGGTGTCCTAGTACATTTAGAACTCATTTTAACACCCCGTATTAGTAATCAGAACATTTATAGAATCAACCATATCGGGTTACGGAAACTTAATCGGGTGCGACCAAAAGCCCCGTTTAATGCCGGTATCGGGTAGAATTCCACCGTGTCCAAGTTTTGGAACCTATTTAAATGTGTTCAAGCTTTCATTTGAAGCTTTTGCTTCATCTCTCTACTCTCTCTCTAACCTCTCTCCTCAAACCAAGTTTAAGGGTCCAAAATCATCAAATTTAAGCTCCAAATCACCAAGGTATCTACCCTAACTCCTAGTATAACATCTTAGGCCTTCAAATTCGAGTTCAAATCATGGAATAGGACCATATTCATGAGTTTACGGCCCTAGAACAGCCCTAGGCCGTGAACTCACATAAATTGGGTTTTAGAGCCCAAAAACCCTTCTAATCGACCTTTGGAGCTTAGATATGGCTTAATGGCTTAATGGAATGGACTTAGAATGCCTTAAACATGGATTTTGAAGAGTAAACATGAGTTTACTGCCCAAGAACATGCTTGGGCTGTAAACGCATATAAATGGGGTTTTTATGCCCTTAAACCCTTCCAAAACTCCATTCAAGCTTAGATATGAATTGTAGAATATTGGATTTGGCCTTGGAACACCTTGAACATTAATTTAGAAGAGTAAACATGAGTTTACTGCCCAAGAACATGCTTGGGCCGTAAACTCATTATAATGGGGAGTAAACTCCATTTAGTGTGTTAAAATGCCATTTACACACACCATAAGCCTTGGGATAAATTCTAGAAGTGACCACAAACAAGATTTGGACCTTAAAACATATTAAATCCCCCATCTAAGGAGTTCATGGCCATGAGGGGGTTCATGGGCCATAAACTCCTAAATCCATGCTAAAAGTCCCCTAAAAATCCATACAAGGCTTGGGAAAAATCATTGGAATCACATGTGATTGTTTAAGGACCAAAACATTAAGGATTCTATGTGTGGGGGAGTTTACGGCCGTAAACTCCAAGTTTACTACTGTAAACTCCAATAAGTGGTCCCTAAGTGAGTTTTAATTCCTTCCAAAGCCTAAAACCCAAGCCTAGCATTAATCCCAAATGTTGTGAAGCCATTTTGCACCCAAAAACACCATCTATGAGTTCACGGCTGTGAACTCATATGGATGAGGTGTTAAGGGGCCGAAAAATACTCTATAAGTTTACTCTTGAAGAGTAAACTCCATATCCAAGTCTTATGTGACTTCAAACGCCACCCGGATCCTTCTAAACACTGTTAAGGGAGTGTTTCCGCAACTAGAAGTGTTTTTCTCTACCAAATAAATAATCTAAGTCCTAATTAGATACAAATATGTATCCTTTCATAATTCATAGGAACCTCGTGCGTTTGCAAACCTAGAAACGACGTTTAGGATCCGAGCAGACACATTCCTCCTCCGGTGAGTTCATACCACTACCCTTTTTCAATGGTTTTTCAATGTTTTCAGGGGGGGGGGGGGAATACAAGCAAGAGTACAAGAATATCTTGTACTTAAACTCAGGATTTCATTTACATGGTTTGATAATTCGTACATTTTTAAGAATTGAAAACCTATTAACAAACTGTTTTAACTTGAAGAGTTGTTTGTTCAAAACAATTTTTCAATTCTTATTATATACTGTTAGGTTGTATGCTTCACAATTGATTGTTCACAATTATATTGATAGAGATCATAAAACATTTGTAATGTCTGTAATAAAACACCCTAGGCTCGAGTGTAAAAGACAGACACCATTAGAAAACATGAAACATAGTAATGTCCTTAATAAAACACCTAGGCTCGAGTGTAAAGGACAGGCACCATTAGAACTTAGTTAGTCATAGATACTACTTCCCTTAGGCACGAGAAGTAATGAGAAATCTTAAAGATTGGAGACACATCCTCTGTAACACTTCCTTGGCACGAGAGAGTGGAGGACTAACCCTGTAACCAGAATCTCCAGGAGCGAGAACGTGACTTGAGTGTATAGATCTATACGGGACTGACAATCCCGCACCTGGCTGCTAGCTACAGCCGAACCGAAAGGTTCAAGGGTGACGAAAGTCATAAAAAGGATACTGGCCCTGGCCCGAGTCATATCTAGTCTGAAGTATGGTTAAGGACTCGCAATCAAGATTATGAACACTTTACAGTTAATTATTAGTTTTATGTACGTAATAAAACTAATGTACATTTAAGGATAATCAGACTTTCAGGGGAATACTTACACACACACATTCAGGAAAATATGGGAGTTTCCTGGGGATAACATTGAACATAATCAGAATTGGTAACAGTTCACACACACACACATGTAGGAAAATATAGGATTTTCTTGGGTAACAGTAGTACGTAACCAGAAAAGTGTAACAAGTTAGATAACCAAACTTTACAATTCACAAGAACAATCATGTTTTTAGTATACATCTTTTACATTACATTTTGGATTTGGTAACCAACTTTTAAGAAAATATGGGATTTTCTTGGATAACCACTTTTTCAGGAAACTAAAGGAACTCGTACATTTTCAGAAAACTAACCGCTTATGAACTCACCAGCTTTATGCTGATTTTCAAACCGCTTGTATTCTCAGGTCCGCATTAGACAGGTACCCGACGATCTCTTTTGGCGAAGACGGAGTGCATAGAAGACTCGTCTCTTTTTGTTTATATATACTATGTATCACATGTACAACTCTACTTTTGAAACAACTGTAAACTTTTCTATATGTAATGTAATGGTTGTTTTACTTTACTTACTATGTGCATTGGATTTGATACTCAACGTGGAGTCAACCCCGGAAATGTTTTCGCCTTTGGTTTTCGGGGTGTGACAGGTTCATCAAAAAATATGTACAAAAAAAGAGTTCTTACAATCCAACCAACAATTTCCTTCTTACCATGCAAGCGTGCGACTATGTACAGATGGAACGTTTTCAAGAGGATCATTGCATATAAGTTTAGAATCTAACAGATTACAGTACATGGCAAGAATTTGATATTCTTACATTTACGGTAATGTTTTGGAATTGTGAAATGAGCATCATTGAAATGTTGCCAATTGATCTATTTCACAAAGTAAGGATCATAGATAAACATAGTGTGCATGCTTGGAGCATGGGACAACTATTGTTATAATTCAAGTATTAAGTTGATTATACGAAACATTATACAATGAATAATGAGCAATCAATATGGAACTCAAAAGTTTTGGGGCTATATAGGATTATTATTCTTGTGTTTCACTTTGCATGTTTTTGACTTCCTGAATAACTAGGTTATTTAAACCATCCACAGTCGATCATACTTTGGAAGTAAGTATTGAGGCAAGACTGTCATGAATGGGTCTGTAGTTTGTCTATGTGTTTAGACATATGACAAGTTTGTTGCAGTGTTCATGAGTGCTCCTGTAATAAGATTCGAGTATTGGATTCAACCCACGCTCATCTAAATCACTTCATGTATTTTATCACGAGTGATTGTGAGATGATAATATCTTTTATTCTTGAAACCAAGACATGTGAGTTGTAATTTACAAGTCAGTTGCACATTGACATATGTAAACGCACCAGTAACTTATTTTTATAAAACATATTGTTGTGTGTGATTTGATGAGTAAGTAAAAGCAAGCATTTGAGTCGAATTTTATGCATTCCTTTTACCCCATGTGGTTAAAAGCGATATATGTGGGCCCCTCGATGATTTAGTGATGACACCTCTAAGTGCTTGGCTAAGCCTGGCCTGATTTGATTTGTTCAATTAGTCGGTCTTTATAAATCAGAAATCGGGAAACAACTGATGGACAGAGAGATTGATTATAATCCATGTATCATTCCATATGATATCTAGAATGGAGGAATATACGATCCCTTATCTAATGGACGCATTATTGACTAGGTCAGAGTTCGACAACAACTTTTAAGAGCTACGATTGCTAGTCGGGATTTTGGAGTCGTACTTGCAATAATAGTTATTAGACTTATCCAAGTGGGAGATTTGGATTAGGTGTCTAATCCTATAACTATAATTGGTATGTACTTGACCCGAGAGTAGCATGGTCCATTTAGGTTGCATATCACTACGACAAATTGATAGGATCGACTTTTGAGAAGATCTTATTTATGATTTATTAATATATTATAAGTTCTAATATATTAATATGAAATCGTATTATTTAATTAGTATTGTTCAAGAATTAATTTGGAATTAATTTAGTGATCAAAAGAGACTAATTAAATGTAAGGGGATTGATTTGGTAAATCAATCATTCTTATGGTGTGGGCTTATGGTTATTTAGGATGGGCTAAACTAATATGGTAGTCCATGGATAGTCAATAGAGGTTTTAACCCATGGATCCTAAGTAAGATGAAAAGTCATTCATATTATGTCTTACATGGATGTAACCCAAATCGTAGCCACACTATATAAGAAGACCCTAGGCTACTAAAATCGGCTCCTAGTGATCTTTGGAAGACCATAACCGATTTTAAGTGTGCATAAACTCTCTCAAAAGTCATCCTTTGTCTAATGTATGTTGTGAACCATTTGAGGTGTCACACTTGGGGCACTAAGTTCTTAAAGGTCAAATACAACAAGTTCTACAAGATACATAAAGAGGTAAATTCCTAACTAGTATTTTATGTTGTTTATGTCAATTGCATGTTAGTTGTAGGCTTAATGCTTTGGAAACAATATTTCATGTAAAATTAGAGAAAACATAGATCCAAAGCATTTAGGGTTTTATGTGCACCATAGGACGTTGTAGTATACTAAAACCCAACAGTTTTCTAAAACCATCTTGTCAAGTTAACGACCGCACCGTTGCTATGGTAGGTCCTGCACTTGCATTTCATGAATTCTTTGTAGGAGCACACTCACTGGTGCCCTTGGTTTTCACCTTGATTGAAACTGTTAGTTCCGTTTCCACCTCCGTTGCTGTTACTGTAGACTTGGGCCACGGTGGCAACTACAACGACTGTTACAGCAGCTGGGAACACGTCATAGTCCATCTGTGGAGGTGGTGGTGGTGGTAGTGGTGGGGCTGTTGGTGTGTTGTTCTTGAGCCTGTTTTACTTCCTTGGTGACATACTTCATCCATAAAGTTTAAAGGTGGAATGACAATAAGTCTTTGATAAGAGTTTATGAATCGGACATTACCATAATGGAATGCCTTGTTTATGTATGTGTCAAGTCTCGTTGTTATTGAAATTTGCAAGCAATTCTCAAACGAAATTTACTATAACAAGTAAACAATTTCATAACAAATAGCAACATCCAATGCAATAAGAAAAATGCATACCCATTTCATTGATAATATGGTACTAGTACATAGTTTTGTGAAAATTGACCTTTAAGAAGGTCTACATGAAAGAGTAGCACTAACGCTTACTCGTAAATAAAATCAAGACGTGAGTAGTAAAAGCCCTACTCACGGCGGGTAGTCTCCTGTGGGCCATGGGATGAAGTCATGAAGGCTTAAATCTCCGCTATCCGACGCTCAACTGCAATCACCCTCTCCTCGAGAGTCGGGTACCTCTCCTAGTACTCCCTCGTTTCCGCTCGAGTGGTAGTGAGGTCCTCCTGGAGACATGTCCGGGGGTAGTCCCTCTCATGTCATCGGGTTTGTGCGTCAGTGGCCTCAGCAGGGGCCCCCAGCTCCATGATCTTATTCGCCAACGCCCTAGTTTGATCCCCTAGGTGTGAGATTCGATGAATCATGAAAGGGAGGTCCCTGTCTGCCGGTCTTCCGTGGCTGAGGTTATAGAAACCTCGTTTCATGCCATATAATGAACGCTGGTGTTGATTCCTGCTCCACCTCTGCATGTCTTCTACCCAGCAGGGCGTGGGGCCCTGATAGCCTAGCCGATGTGCAGGAACTCGGGCGACATAAGGTGGATTAATGACTTCAGTCTTTGCGTCCGAGTCCTCCTCTTCCTCTTCTTCGTCTTCTTCTTCCTCCTACTTCGAATCCTCCTTGGGATCCTCTGCGGGCTCTTCCTCCGTTAGCTCCTCAGGATCCTCTTCGATCCATCCGCTACTCCACTGGTTAGGGAAATAAGGGTCTCCGAGCATATGGAATCCTGCCATGATGTATGTGCAAGAAAGGGATATGAGAAATTCATGAAGACTTTTAAGTGTATGATCCTATCGTATTCTAAAATGCTCCTATAATATTTTAATCTTTATATTTGATTCTAGAGTTTCTTGTTATATAGCGTTGGTAAGTTTTAGATTTGTTGCCCACCACGACCATTCCTAAACACATGTTAGTCATATCGCGAATAAATATAGTTGATCATGCTATATTTATCCCAAATATGGTTACATAACTATCTAGGTTTATTTGTAGTGTTTAACTCCTCTAAATACTTTTTATATAGTTTTTATTATGACACTGTTTCTAGTAGGTATGCATGTAGATATACTTTTTATAAAAATACTATTATATGTTAAAAGTATACTTCATAGTAAGAGTTTTTTAGCCCTATTGAATTTATAGATGCATATCTTACATGGTTTGATATACTTAGTTCACTATAAACTTGGCTCTGATACCAATCTGTCATAGCCCCAAACCAGAACGGCGGAAACGTCTAAGGGCGGCTGACTTTTATGTACAGTATCATAACAATTGAATAGTAGCGATCAAAGCATTACAACCGTTGTATTGAATACTTAATAAGTTTACATTGTATTCAAAACATTGTTTTCTTGACATCAATTGCATATAAAAAAAAATAAACAATGTGATGCGGCGACGCCCCATCCTCCAAAACTCTTTGGTTACTCGTTTACTGATTTCCTAAGAATACAAGTGATTTTCAAAAGTGTCAATAATTAAGTTCGTGAGCTCATAATCTTTTTGTATGAGAAGGATTTTTTGATTGTTTCGTGTGAAATGATAGTGTATACTTCCAGAAAATCCAATATTTTCTTTAAAAATGAGCTATAATTCTTAAATCCCGAGACTAAAAATGTAAGTAATGTTGTACAAAAAGATGGTGTTATGAAGTTTTATCTTTATATAAAACTACCTGAATGTATGTTAACCTTGTAAACCAAATGTTTCGTTGTTTCCCCATGTGAATGCTGATAATGGTACTATGACTGATATGCCTGATGTGACGTTCTTCAGGCATTGGAATGTTAACGACATTTGTCATCCCAGACCTGCCGGTTTAACTGAAGCTAACAGCTTAGGTGTCGGGTAATCAATCTCGTATACATTTATACACAAGTTTCTCGTTCTCCCTCCAAGAGACTCTGGTTATAATTCATGACTTTTGTTGGTACTTAGGTAAGTACTTGAAGACGTGTCTCACAAAGAATTGATTCAACGATTTTATGTGTATTGAACTGGAAATTGTCACACCCCAAAACCGAAATAACGGAAACGTTCTGGGTGGATAACGTCATGTCAAGTATCACAACATATGAAGTATAGTAATCAAAGTACAACAACCATTGCATTAATAGTAATAGTTTTACATGGTTTACATTACATTACATCATCAACGTAATACAAGTAATAATATAGGTGCAGCTTGGTACTAAACTGTCTTCATCCAAAAGCTCCTGGAATGTACCTGTCTAATGCTGACCTGAGAATACAAGTTATTTGAAAGCGAGTATCAGCATTTTTACAAATGCTGGTGAGTTCATAAGTATTTAGTGTCATTTTATCCAAATAACTTTATATAAGTAGTAGTTTTAAAGTATACAGTGAATTAGAGTCCTTTCCAGAAAATCCTATATTTTCTAATTAAAAGCAGCCTTCTACCAAGACTGGACGGAGTTATGTGGTAAAAAGTAATTTTTCCTTAACAATATCATTATCAAAATGTGCTATTGATTTTGAAAGAAAGTAGGAGAATATCAGGGAAAATAACATATGCCTCGGCAGTGAAGACTGCTGACTAAGGCAAAAGAAATCATAGACTCCAGGAGAGTATCGAATGAACGATACGCCTGGCTCAGTCTAACAAAAGGAGACACAGACCCCAGACAGTATCAAATGAAAGATACGTCTAGCAAGGCCTAAAAACAGTGAGAACAGACCCCAGACAGTGTCAACTGAATGATACGTCTAGCAAGGTCTAAAAACAGTGAGCCCAGACAGTGTCAACTGAATGACACGTCTAGCAAGGTCTAAAAACAGTGAGAACAGACCCCAGATAGTATCAACTGAATGATACGTCTAGCAAGGTCTAAAAATAGTGACAACAGTGTTAAAAACCCTTTACCTTAAAGCCATGAATTATAAGGTAACCCCGAGATACTCGTAACCATACTGATAGACACTAGAGAAGTTGACGCCCTGCAAGCGTCGGCGTAAGTATGCCATTTGTCACCCCTTGGCTTGGTAGGCCGTAGACTGTAGCTAGCAGTCAGGGTGCGGGGGTGTCAATCCCGTATAGATCTATACACACAATGTCTGCTCTCCCTACAAGAGACTCTGGTTACCAACTTGACAACGAAGAAGGCCGTGTACTAAATATGTATCTCGTGTAGTGAGATCTGATGTAAAATATTGGACTAATGATAGAGACTCACAACTGAACTGACTAATGTAAAACCTATATGTCTATGCTTGTATACATAATATATAACTAATGATCAAACGACCTTCGGACGGACATTCGATCCCACCAGACCACATCTCAACGAAGAAAAGGAAATAGGGTGAACATGCCTTCCTAAGTCCTTTAAACATTATTTATATATCTATACAAGCACAGGCATATATTTAACAAAGTTTAAGTGTTAACGAAGTAGAAGTGTTTCACAAAGTATAAGTGTTAACAAGTAGGAGTGTCTCGTGAAGTAGGAGTGTATCGTGAAGTATAAGCGTATCGTGAAGTAGAAGCGTATCGTGAAGTAGGAGCGTATCGTGAAGTATAAGCATAAATAAGTAGGAGCGTATTACGAAGTAAAAGCGTTACAAGTATAAGTGAAGTATAAGTGTTAACAAGTATAAGTGAAGTATAAGCGTAACAAGTATAAGTGAAGTAGAAGCGATAACAAGTATAAACGCATCGCGAAGTGAAAGCATTATCAAGTAGGAGTTTAAACTAAGTAGAAGTGAAGCAGTGGTATCTTAGCCAAGTAGGAGTATAAAAATATGGGAGAAATCTTTGATGAAAAACTTTAGGAAAAACCTTTATACTTAAGAAAATCACGACATGGTATTCTTTTGTAAAATAAGTTTGTAAGCCTTTAAATATCCTTAGAAAACCTTTCATAAACGCATTTGATTATAACTTTGATAAACATTATAAGTAAAGATTTGAACAAGTAAAGACATTTTAGAAAAACATTTACAGTATCAAATTTGGTAAAATAGTTAACAATGTAATAAATCCTTGTGCATGCGGGTTATCAATCACATGTGATTGATATGATAACTAGCATGTTTAACTTGTATTCCCCCCCCCCCCCCCCATAAAACATGTAAAAACATTTAAAAAGGTTAATTCAGGGGTATGAACTCACCTGATGTAAGTGGATCGAATGAAAGTGTCGGTTGGGTGCTCGGTGTCAAGTAAATACTTGAACACACTTAGTGACCTATTAGCATATGATAACATATGTTTACATACAATTAGTACATATAATACTAATTTAACAAGTATAAGCATCCTAAAGTGCGGAAAACACTTTAATTAAGTGCTAGGGGTGTCCCGGGTAATATTTAAGGGTGTGTATGGCTCGGATAAGGAGTTTACTCTTCAAGAGTAAACTCTTTATAGAGTTCACGGCCCTAAGACCATCCCCCCATGAGTTTACGGCCGTAAACTCATGGTGAGGGTGTTCTAGGATGCTAAAAGGTCTCATATCACTAGTAGATTTATGCTAGGTCCAAATATAATGCATATGAAGGGGTTTAAGGCTTTAAATGGACCTTTTAAGGATTTTACGGCCCTAAACAAGGAGTTTACGGCCGGAAGCTCCTATATGTATATTCTTTTTGTGTTTTAGGGTCTTAAATGGTAGAGGATAAAGTCCTATGCAGTTTCCCAAGTCAAATGGGGAGTTTAGGGCATCATTTGGGCACTTAATGGGAGTTTACGGCCCATGGACCAATTCTATGGGAGTTCACGGCCGTAAACTCCTGTTCCCTTGGTTTTGTTGAAGTTTTAAGCCTTTACAACAATGGAATTGCTTCTAGACATTTTTCCAAGGCCATAGGAGGTGTTTGTGGGCATTTCTAACACTTAAAATTGAGTTTACTCCCCATGAAGAGGAGTTTACGGCCCAAGCATGTTCTTGGGCAGTAAACTCATGTTTAATCTCCAAAAAATCTTTTCAAGGTGTTCTAAGTCCGAATGTGTAAGCCTACAAGTCATATCTAAGCCTTAGGGGCAATTTGGAGGGGTTTTCGGGCTTAAAAACCCCCCATTAAATGGTGTTCACGGTCCAAGAGTGTTCTTGGGCCGTAAACACCTAGCTTGGCCCCTATTTGATGTCTTAAACACGAATTTGTATGTTAACTAAGCTACACAACAAGTTAAGATAGATTACTCACTTGTTCGGGGCTCGAAACGGACGATTTTTGGCTCGAAATTAAGTTGTAGAGAGAGAGTGTAAAGAGAGAGTAAAAAGGGTGGAAATGAAGTTTACTCTCCCTTATATAGGGGCCTGAGTCGAGGTTCAGTGGAAATCTACCCGATACTGCCGCTAAACGGGGCTTTTGGTCGTACCCGATTTAGTGGTCGTATTTTGACTTGGTTGAAACTAAACATTTTTAAGGGCATTTTGTGGGTGTTTCTAACTTGTTTCAATCCTTACCAACTCATTATAAAAGTCTCAAATTAATTAACCTCTTCCAAAAGGTTAACGGACAAATACATAAAGCGAGGCTTATTAACGGAAGAAGGTTAAAAATGACGGAATAAATTTCGGGTTGTCACAGAAATCATTTTTCTTGTAAATGAAATAATTATACCTTTGAATAATTATATGTTTCGTCTGAAATGATAATGTAGTGTAGTGTACCTAGTCCGATTATAAAATAGATTTGGTAAGTTGGGTGTCGAACACATGGAACAAAATTGAAGTATTAAAATTGCTACTTCTAATTAAACTAAGAAAACAAAACTTTAAATGGGGGTTTTACTGATTTTGCAAGTTCAATAACTTAATTCAGACTACTATATATATATATATATATATATATATATATATATATATATATATATATATATATATATATATATATATATATATATTAATTACCAATTCTTTTATTTGCTAATTATTATGATCAAATACCTATATGTATCAATTATGAATTACCATGTAATGATCAAGCACAAGTTAAACACAAAATTGATTTAATTATGAATTGGACTATGAATGATTAATTGATAAATTACTTATCCTAGATCAAGACAAGCAATTCAAGAACAAATTAATGATTAATTATACTCTGTAACATAGTTAAAGGTAGTAGCTTTTAACTAGTTATTGTTAGGATGTGATTAATCACTATCTCTAATTGTTTAATGATGATAAACAATTAGGTAACAAATACACGCAACTAGAATGATCATCTGTTACACACAACTTGATTATTAAGCAATAAAACACTCATGATCATAGATTATAGGTAGCATTATTTCCCTAGTTCGGGTGTCCTAGCAACATGAAATTTAACTACTCTAATGAGATTACAAAGTCCTTACTATGATTTAAATCAAATCTCTAAGAGTAATATATTTCTACTATAATTTATATATATATATATATATATATATATATATGTGTGTGTGTGTGTGTGTGTGTGTTTATGTACACTTTTTTTTATGATTTACGGACGATTCGGTTTATTTTTCCTATTTTTCTTCGGCTAAAGACTAATATATTTCTACTTTGAATTATATAAACATTTTTTTATATTGCAACCTATGGAATGGTAAAAATTGGGTGTTACAATTCTCCTCACTTATAATGAATTGGTCCACGAAATCCTGCTCCTACTACACTTTGACGTTATCCTATTGGAGTTTATCGAGATCAAATCGTGATCTCGTCTGTCTTGCCGCATCTACATGTTTCCCAGAACATAGTTTTCAACGTTAGACGTACTCCTGAGCTCCTCATGATGCTTTTCAAAACTGGGTACTCGTTGGTTGGGACTCTCTGAATTTATATTTCACTATGCATGATCACCTTCAAATGCAAAATGTTGATTTGTTTTGTTGATTAGGAATACTGCTGACTTGTTTTAACGCGAGTAACTAGGGAAATTTATTTATGAAGTGCTAGTGGAAATCACTTTCAAGAACATGCCTTTATAAAAGGCTTGTGGTGTAGTGTTTTGACCTTGCATCCTATGGCATTTTTTTCCATGACATGTATATATATATATATATATATATATATATATATATATATAATATATATATATATATATATATATATATATATATATATATATATATATGTGTGTGTGTATGTGTGTGTGTATGTTTACGCACACTTTTTTTTTACGATTTACGGACGATGCGGTTTATTTTTCCTATTTTTCTTCGGCTAAAGAGTAATATATTTCTATTTCGAATTATATAAACATTTGTCTATATTGCATCCTATGGAATGGTAAAAATGGGGTGTTACAGTTCTCCACACTTATAATGATTCCGTACCTAAAATCCTAATCCTACCACACTTTGACGTTATCTTATCGGAGTTTATCGAGATCAACTCATGATCTCGTCTATGTTGTCGCATCTACACGTTTCCCAAAACATTGTTTTCAACCTTAGATGTACTCCTCAGCTCACAAAGTTTTTCAAAACTAGGAACAAGTTGGTTGGGACATTCTGAATTTAACCTTATGGTACTATGAATGGTCACCTTCAAATGCAAAATGTTGATTTGTTTTGCTGATTAGGAACACTGCTAACTTGTTTTAGTGCAAGTAACTAGGGAAATTTATTGATGAAGTCCTATGGAAATCACTTTTAAGAACGTGCCTTTATAAAAGGCTAATGGTGTACCGTTTTGACATTGCATCCTATGACATTTTTTTCTATGACATACCCTTAAAACACTCACAATCCTATATTATAGGTAGCATTATTTGGCTAGTTTACATGTCCTAGCAACATGAAATTTAACTACTACTATGAGTTTACTAAATCCTTAGTATGAGTTGAATTAAATCTCTAAGAGCAATATATTTCTACGTAGATTGATATATATATATATATATATATATATATATATATATATATATATATATATATAGGTTCTGGATCCTGTGAGGATTCATTTTAAAGTGAGGACTCGTGCAGACACCATAAAAAAATTGAAAAAAAAGTCCAAAAAAAATACAAATTCTAAAATCGAGCATGGTTCTATGTCCGGGAGAAAAAAAATTGAAAAAAAATTTGCATCATTAAAATTGATACATGATTATGTTTTAATTTTTTATTTTGCATCAGTATGATCCATAATTCAATTTCATTGATCCAATTTATTTTTTCCAATTTTTTCTCTCCCAGACATTGATCTATGCTCGATTTTATTATTTGTAGTTTTTTAGATTTGTTTTCAAATTTTTTAAGGTATCCTCATGAATCCTCACTTTAAAATGAGTCCTCACCCGATCTCGTTTCTCTCTCTCTCTCTCTCTCTCTCTCTATATATATATATATATATATATATATATATATATATATATATATATATAGGTTATTTTGTTTTTACTAACTATTGTGTGCCAGAATGCAGAGATCTGGACCATCGGATGGAATATAATCAAAGGTCATGATCTGAGGGTCTATGATAGTAGAATAGGATAACATGTACCATATAATCACACAAATTTCAGCATAAGGGCATTTTAGTCAATTAACCTATATTGAAAAAGGAAATTTTCGGATTTTTAGTGATGATTAATTCCTTTATTTTTTAAAAATATGAATATTTTAAATTAATTCAAATTTAAAAATCCGAATTTATTCTGTCAAAATGATAGAATGTCAACCATAAACTAGTAAATATATTTTTCGATTTTATTTTGTCAGAATGGCAGAATGCCAACCATAAACTGGCAAATACATTCTGAAAGAATACACAAATCAATTCTTGAAATAATAATATAACAAATAATTACATTGTACGATTATGATTCACTGAATAATAACTACATTCTGAAATTAAAAAAAAAAACATCAAAATCTAACAAAAAGACTAATCTATTCTGAAAGAATGTTATTTTTAAGCAGCACTTTATACATTGTAGCATAACACATTCTGATATAATATACTCTCGTTCTATATGTTTTCTTCCTTTTCCGCATCAATGTTAACCTGTTCAAAACCTGAATCCACAAAGAAAAGATAATCAAGTTTCAATAATTAAACAATTCAATGCATTCTAATAGAATACAACAATAAATATTCTTACAGAATAAACTACTCTTACATAATGGTTTTGAATATTCTTAAAGAATTTGTAACATTAAAAAATCATTTGTGGGGGATTCAATGATTCAACTCCACTAATACAAAACACAAACCCTGAATTCTTTCAAAATCGCTATTTTACACCTATTTATTGTTTTTTACATTCTAAATCAAAATCGAATGACATTGATACTTCCATGAAAACAAGCCTTGAGCAAGCTATATTTATAGACTTCAAAAACATATTACAACCTTATTCTCCAATGGAGAAAGAAAAACACCCCTACATGGCATGTTTATTAACAGACTATTCATAGATATCATACAAATCAATCATATGCAACTCCATTCACAACATTATATGTAGAAAAATAATCAATGAATAATAACAAAGACTTACATGTGCATCAGTAAAAGATATGTCAACATCTACCCATTTTCGGATGCAATCATGGGTTTACTTCAAGTTTTCTCTACTCCTTTCACAAAAAGGTATAAAAGTTTGCATATTTCTCCAATTCAGGCTTTCACTGAGTCAACTTTCTTTTTGTTCAAATTTACTCATGCCTCAAAGCTCCCGATAATGTTGCTTTGTAAAGGCCTCATATTCACATGAATGTTCTCCTTGATAAAATCCCTCAACTCAATAATATTTTCACTTGGGTCTTTTGGGAAGTCTTGATTTGATTGAATTTTCATGTTCCTTTTCCTGTCAAATGAAATAAACCCAAACACTCATTTGGGTTCTACCGATCATTTCCAAACATCTAAAAAACTGAGATACCTTCTGCGTTTGACCTCTAATCACCAAACAATCTATCCTCCAACCTTTATTTTCCTTCCGGCGATCCTTGCTGCCAAATTGTTCCCACCTGATGTCACTGAAGTCCTGATTTGATTGAAATGATTCATCAAAAATGGAATCTAGCAAGTAAAGATTAGCAAAAAGTGAGAAAATCATATAATGTACCTTTTCCCAGTTCGGATTCAAGATTACATCCATGGTGATTGTACCTTCCAGGATTAAAATCAAAAAGATGAAGATAAGGTGGAGGCATGAGGACCTTTGATAGAGCAGCAATGGTGGGGATCATATTCATAAACTGAGATACCTCCTGCGTTTGACCTCTAATCACCGAACAATCTATCCTCCAACCTTTCTTTTCCTTCCGTCGATCCTTGCAGCCAAATCGTTCCCACCTGATGTCGTTGAAGTCCTGATTTGATTGAAACGATTCATAAAAAATGGAAGCTAGCAAGTAAAGATTGTGGAGGGGGGAGCTATTTCGATTGGAGAAAGGATGAGAAGAGGAACACAAGCCCTAGGTTAAAACGGAGTGGTCGTTCGATGCAGACGAAAAAGAGGGTGATATCTAGGGTTTTAAACTGATTTCCATTATTTAAAGGAGGCACCACAATTAGATATTCTAAGTTTACTATTATAACCTTTTTTTAATTTATTTAATGATTTATTATTTC